>NW_006267355.1:2710351-3111184 GCF_000300575.1 Agaricus bisporus var. bisporus H97
AATTTGCCAGTCCCAAGAATTTTTGCACGTCTTTCACGCATTTTGGGGTTGGCCATTCTACTACGTCCTTCACTTTTCTTTCCTCCATCTTAATTCCGTTCCTTCCTATTATACACCCCAAAAACCCCATCTCGCTTCGTTTCCATTCACATTTTTCCGGTTTTGCGAATAAGTCATTGTCCATCAACCTCTGCAACACTTCTTCCACCACCTTGTCGTGCTCTTCTTCATCGTCTGTTCCTATCAAAATATCGTCAATAAATACAGCCACTTTTCCAGTATTTACTAAGTCCCTAAAAAGTTCGTTCATCATAGTTTGAAAAGTAGCAGGCGAATTTGTAAGTCCAAAAAACATAACAGTGGGTTCAAAAGCACCCATGAAAGTAGTAAAAGCTGCCTTCCACTCATCTCCTTCTTTTATCCTAATGTTATTATAACCCCAACGTAAATCTATCTTAGAAAATAATCGTTTGCTACCCATAGTGTCTATAAGTTCGGAAATTAAAGGTAAAGGGTAATTGTTCTTAATTGTCCAATCGTTCAAAAATCGATAATCCTGTACCATCCTCTTTTTCCCATCCTTCTTTGGCACAAAAAATACTGGTGAAGTCTGCGGAGATTTTGAAGGTCTAATATACCCTTTTCGTAGTTGATCTTTGACAAACGCTTGGACCTCTTCTCTCTCGTTTGGTGATAATGGGTATATTTTTCCTTTTTTGGGTTTGAAATCCTCCTTTAGCTCGATAGCATGATCCCATGGTTTCCTAGTGGGCATCCTTTCCGATTCCTTCTGTTTGAATACCTTAAGGAATTTGTGGAACCGTTTGGGTACAAGTTGGTCCACTGAGTCTATGCTTCGAATCTCTTCTTCTTCCGGCATTTCCTCTGTCATTCCCCTTACCCACGTCTCTAGTTGTCCTTCTTCCTCTCTACTCCTATTTTTTCTTTGGGCGCTTATTCGTTTAGGACGTACCTGTTCAGCCCCCGCTTGTCCCGCGGTGGCTGTCTTGCTGTTGTCTTCTTCTTGACGTTCTGCCTTATCCCCATTTAATTGGTCAGCCACGTCACCGGGTGATTGCGCCCACCCCTCAGCTTTCTCTTTGGGTTGTTGCGCCAACCCCTCAGCTCCACTATTAGCACGCCTGTTTCATGCCAATTCCCTAGCAAACGCTGCTTCTACTCCCAGGGCGATTCCTTCGATGATATTTTTGGGAGTGGTGAATCTCCCTACTGCCCTGTTCACCCGTTCGAATCTGTCTTCTTCATCTCGTATCTCTTCTTGTTCCTTTTCGTATGCTTCTATTTTGGCCATAGTTGGCCCTTCCTCTTCGTCATCACTTCCTTCGTATGGCATTCCAAACTCATCCAAGGCGATTTCCTCTCTTGCTGGGCATTTGTGTTTGCTCAACAAGTGTTCCGATGTTTGGGTTCCACACTCTTTGCATCTATACTGCAACACCGTTCCCCAATTGGATTTCTTTGGGAAGGAAACTAATTTCCAACCTGCATATTGCTTGTGTGACATGTCAGGTTTTTCCCTTTTTTCTTCCTCTCGCGCTTCCTTCATCAACTGCCTAGTCGATTTCTTCGGCTCTTCTACCTTTCGTATTTCCTCCTGTTTTTCTTTGGCTTTTCCTTTATCTTTGTACCCACACCCGTCTGGGCACCTGGTCATCTTTACCTCTCCTTTCTCCCAATCAATTTCCGGATTATGCATTTGTAGCCAGGGCATTCCTAATATGACTTTATTTTTTCCTAAGCCACATATTTCAAAGTGTACTCTTTCTTTATGGCCTTTGTAGTACACATTTGCAACCACTCGATGAGTCACTGCCCCAGATGCGTTGATTGTTCCATCGACATTTTTAACCGGAATTGGTCTTTCTAATGGTTCCAACTTGAACCCTTCCTCTTCTGCGAACACCTTATCCATAAACATCCCCGTCGCTCCACTGTCCAACAACGCCTGTACTCCTACTCCATCATGTGTGTCCAATTTCTCCACTCCCACGTTCAGCTTAATTTCCCTTAAAGGTCGTATTGTCCTTACAAGGAAACTCTCCTCTTGTACCGTATCACAAACATTGATTTCGTTATATAGTACATCAAATTTGTTGTAGGAAGTCAAACGAGGAGACTTTGCTTCCTTTACTCTTTTAAATTCTTCTGCTCCTCCTCGAACATCCTCTTCCAGTAGTCCCGCTGCTCGTCCACATCTAACGTTTGTACATCTCGAGCCGGAGCCTTGCTCCAACAATTCTTCGCCATATGTCCTAACTTCCCACACTTGTAACACTTGATAGGACCTCGACTGGGTCCTGCGGCTGTGTCAACATCCATCGCGTTGGGATCTCGACGTTGAGGCTGGGGCCTCACGAAAGTGTTGTTTGGGGTATGGGTTCGTATTTGGGGCTTCGTTTGCCCCCGTCGGTAGTATTCTTCCTCTGCTTTAGCTTGCCTCCACTGCCTATCCAACTTCATACTCCTCTCGTACCAACTTCTGATAGTAGTTGGTGGGTTTTCCGCCTCCATCAACGCTTTCCTGATTCTTCCTGACAAACTTCTCTTAAATTCTTCGATGAGGGCTCGTCCCTCATATCCACTGTCCCGAGCGATTCTCTTGAACTCCTGCACATGTTCTTCCGCACTCTTGTTACCTTGCTCAATTAATCTTAACTTCCCTACCGCCGTACTCTCCTCGTCTGCATCTCCAAAATTGTTACGGAGACTATCAAAAAGCTCCTCCGTGTGGGCCGGAGCTTCTTCTTCATTGTTCTCGATCATCTCCATAATATTTTCTTTCCACGACTCCGCCGCTCCTCCTTGTACGTATGACAGTATCCACGTAATCTGATCTCCTTGCAATCTCCCCGTCATCTTCAAACTTAAATAGATCTTACATGCGGTAATGAAACCGCTCAACTCCCTTCCATCTCCTGAAAATATCTTTGGTTTTGCCACATCGATTTGTGGCGGTGCTTGTTGGACGATGGGGATTTCCCCGTCGTCTCCAGGTGGACCCTGCGGTCCTGGCGGTCCCTGAATCGGGTTGTTCTGCAGCTGGGCGAGTTGCTGCTGCAGTTGAGCGATGAGGGCGGCTTGGGCGGACACTTGGTCCATGATTTGTTGTGCTGAAGCCATGTCTGGCTCGTTGTAGTCGGGGGGAGGTGGTTGATATAAGGGTAGGGGGGAAACGGATGGTTCTCGTTGTTCTGGCTCGGATTCCTCTGATTGGGATTCCAAGACGTATTCTTCTTCTTCCTCGGAGTCGGAAGAAGGTACTCGAAAAGTTCCGGGCGGTGTTCGATGAGAAATTTTGACGAAGGTGAGGGAGGTCTTTTCCTGTCACCTGATACGTATCCACCAATCCAATGAAGCCAATAGCCTGCTTCACTTGGATGTGTACACGAAAAGAAAAAAGGTTTTGTATTCAAGAAAGGCCGCTTTGGCCGAAGGGATAGACTAAGTTTAGGAGTATGTACGGGAACGGATTCCCACGCTAATCTAGAGAGTCACCTAAGGTGGGTCTCTCACTCCTCTGCGTGTACCAGCTGACAATGCAGCCGCAGCACGAGGTTGATATGAAAAAAGTACAAGTATATAAACAGCACCTCACGTGGTGAACGTCTCGTGTTTAGCTAAGGCACGTGACACGCCTTAACCTCAACGGGGTACGTTGTGACTGTACCCGATCACCCCTTAAGCCTAGGGACCGGCTATAAGTGTGGCGGCCGCGACGGCGCGCAGAGAGTAGAGGATGCTGAGAGAGTAAAAGATAGGGAGGGCACTGTGCTGTGCGATCCCCGGAGGCGTCGAGTTCTACTGTTAGGGCGACTGTGACTGTGATGTCACAGGTCACACCTGAACTTAAGAACAATAGAGGAGAGTGACAAAAGTTATATTAGGCGTGAACCTAAGAGAACTCGACGGAGTTTTCTACAAGTTTCTACCTACTTTATATACCTAGACTACGGTGCACAGACCAGCTACCCTAGGTAATTATTTTTATACTGACATGAGAAAAGAAGCTATGTATGAGAAATAAAACTAATTATACATCTGACATAAGAATGGAAGCGTTTGACATGAGAAGAGAAGAGTGGAGTAAGAAGAAAGTAAACAGGAACAACTTTGATCATAAAAACGTCAACAGTACCAAACAAACCATAAAAGTGTCCACAAGTACAAACTACTCCCAAACAGGTAGTCCGTTCACACAAACCAACGCCTCCCGAAGTAATTCCCCAACATCGCATCGCAGGGGCATAGCACAAAGAATCCGGCTATTGCCCATTGCCGTGGTCCCCAGTATCCCCATCTCTGTATTACCCACGCTTTCTGTTCCCCATAGTCCCACATTGCTAAGCATACTCTCCCACACCGTCTGCACCGATGATCCGATAGGTTCCAACCTACCGGTCTTTCCTCTCTTCCTATAGCCGCCGCCCTTCTCCTCCATTGTACTTGCTCCGCATGATTCGTAGGTAAGAAAGATAAGATTAGATCAACGAGTTCAATTGGTAGATCTGTAGCTTGCGCCATTTTAGCAGTATGCCGATAGTTTAGCCTCCGTCGAACTGTAGCAGCAGAGGGAAATTATTATGTAATAAAAAGTGTAACAGATGTGACAGCGTGACGCCGTGACATTCTGGCAAAGTTCTAACATTGGAGGCCTGGACGTTGTTCATTGTCGCCATGAAGCGAAGGGATTCTGTAGAACCGACTCACCTTGAGGATATTTATATGAATTCTGGACGCCCTAAAAGGATGTCTTGACCTGCTTGATATTATCAGACAATAACATAAGAGATTGAGAGCAGCAACACGCGTACTACCACGAGTTGTGAGTCCACAGAAGCGTTGGCACTGGTAGTCAATCAGAAGAACAGAACATTCCCACGTCACAGCAAACGACACTTATGGCATGGTGCCAGAGAGAGGAACAGAATCCGTCACAGTGGGTGCGATGAGAGAACTCCGAAATTTTACCCATCAGAAAATTGCGTACAAATTTCAAGAACCATTGAAATCTCGATAGAGCCTGATAGAGCTCAGCGCAGTCTTAATAGGAAAGATAAAAAGGACAATTGGCTTCAATCAAAGTACACGATGATGATCAATTGCCATCCTCACTACCAGTGGAAAATTAGAAACCTGACTCGACGCCTCTGATTATCAGTTATCGATTGTTCAACTCCTTTACTTACTCAGGTATCGAACCATTGATTGAACCATTGAGTCCGCCTTTGCTGACCGGGTACCCACAATAACCTCAATACTTAGTCTCTTCGGATAAGAATATACTATGAAACTGCCCGTGTGTTTGCGCTGTTAAGCATTTGCGAAACATTCCTGTGTAGAGGACGAGGAACGTAATTCCTGGAAACATCGCCCTGCCTGATTCGAATATTCAGTCTTGATTTCTGGAAGCAGTCTGAGAACGATGATTTTCATAGCCCGATAATCATCTGTAAGATATTTACAATCAAGATGTGTTAACTTCGGGATGTAGCAGCTGACCACTGGCTTGAAACTAGTTCTGTGACAGCGCAAGAATGCTCATCACAGCTGAATAGAGAAAGTAACCATGGTCTCGGGGATAATGACCCGAGAGGCGCATGCGGTAGTTGTTTAGGGACAAAAACATCCGTGCCCTTGAAATGCAAGCGACAAGGAAAGAACAGCTAAAGAAGGGAAAGCTTGCCCAGTGTGAGACCACGAGGTCACCACACGGTCGTTGTTCCACATTCGCTGGCAGATTCCGTACTACAGAAGAGAAACTTGTTAACACCTCGGATGATTGGCATAACGATAATTTATTAATCCCGAAATGATCAAGGTACATTAGTAGTCTCTGCCATATTTAGTAAACACGCTTGGAAAGTAATGAGTAGTACGGCGGATAATTTAAACTGGACTCGATTTGGTACGGTACAGCCATGTACAACATACAACATATGCTCATTCTGAATCAGGAGTAAAATTAGATGTTCGTGATTAAAAAGAGAAACAAACAATAGCAAACAATTGAGCGTCTCGGTACTTTTTTTTGGATTGACCAAAAAAGGTTAAAGTAGAAGTTGATTGTTGATCGATCATGATCGATTGATCATCAATCATCAGAGAAGTCTCGCCGTGCTCGTACATAACCGCGGTGGGAACGCTACAGAATAGCATATCTTCCCTGGATGTTGAGCCGCTGGAAGATGTGATGGTCATTATCATAAACGGTTTGACAAATACCACAAAATACTCGGTCTTTTTTGTCACGACACCTTGTCCTGCTCCGCCGATACCGAATGGGCACTAGGGTCCAGGGCATGATGGGCATCTAAGTATCTGCCATTGGGCATGGCTGTATCATACCTAATCGAGTCTGAGTTTATGCCGCCATACTTATGACTTTCGAAATGTGCTTGAGTATGATATGGAGACTCAGTGGAGACTATACATATTAGTACTTAAATCTCGGAATTATCATGATGCCAATGATTCGATGTGCTGACAATTATCTCTGTTGGCGGAATCTGTAAATGTCGAACAATGGCCGGTGTGTGGCGGCCTCATGCCAGTGATAATTGTACACTAAGCAAGCTTTCCCTTCTTTAGCTTCTGCTTCCTTGCTGCTTTGTTTTCCGACAAGGGCACCGGGCGTTTTTGTCCCTAAACGATTACCATATGCATCTCTCGGGTATTTGTCCCCTAAACACGATTACTTTCTTAATTCAGCCACATTGAGTACTTGAAGCGGTGTGGAATTTTGATTCAGAGTATCTCGCCTGATAGTTCTTGCGCTGTCGTAAGTAGAACTGGTTCAATTCATGGCCAGCTGCTGTACCCCGTCGGTCAACCAATCTTGATTATGATTATCATACGATGATTGTCCGGGAAATGGAATTCTTCTTCCACGAAAAAAAAGCGTCTTCGCTGGTCGAACATGTTTACCTCTGTTGTTCAAGAGCCAATTCGAGTATCTTTTTCATTTGTCACGTCGTCTAGTTTTGCTCCGCCGTCTCAGAAGAGGCATTTATGATTTATTGCTTGGCCGTATTCCTCTGATTCACGACCAATTGAACTTGACTTAATTTCATAACCTTTGAAGCCTACTTTGGTAGGCCATGGAGCGATGAATAGATTTTCGAAGTTCTCTCATGATGATGACTCGGGTCGTTGATCACGCCCGTGATGCATTTTGTTCAAATCTATAGCCAAGTGTCTATAGCACTATGCCATATATAACTATATGCCATAACCTAGAAATAGCCATGGCAACTGTCGACAGCCGAATAGTTACACCAATATATATATATGCCATATATAACCATTTTCCGGAGACGTGGGAATGTTCTGCTTCTCCGACACATAGACGGATATCGGGTCGAAATGACCCATAGCATTCAACAGGTTCGTATGAGGGCGCAACTTGACCGTGCAACGTTCCTCAATGCATATTTTGCCTATCCGGAGTCTTCACAGCAGTTGCAGCCCCTGTCATCTCCGCTTCAGTCGACCCAATCTCGACTTATACCTGAGTCGTCTCCACCTCAGCCCTCTACGCCCTGGTCTACTCAATCTCACCCGTCTCATTCTCAATCTTCTAAACTTAAATCCCCTCCACGTCAATTGCTTCCAATTCGATCCCAGTTCGTCGATCATACCACGGCGCTTCCCCTCCCTCGGCATATATTGAATCGCTTCATCCAAGACAGAAAGTATCGAGAAAATGCTTGGGTCGGTCTTCCGAAGGATCAGGACTCAAAGATGATGGGAGAAGACGCATACAAGTTCCTTTTGGAGGTTTTTACAAGAATTGCATCCCTTACCGCGGAATACTACCGTAATATTGAAAAAATTCCCGGGAAGTGGATGGACACGAACAAAATATCCCTTCGGTCGTGGTCTAACAACAGAGTCCTGGAAGACCCGAGGCCAGACTTCATATTTGCTCATGACGGCGAGACTGTCGCCGACGAGGTTCGATTCATTCCGCTTCTTATACGAATTGAAGATCAACCGGTTGGTAGGTATGCTGGTCACGAGTTTTTGCCATGTTGGAAATAAAAAACCAACGTGTAGAGTCGGAGGTCACTGGCGCACAGTTGGGCACTTATGTGAGCCACATCTTCGCCGAGCAAGTAGACCGATTGTTTGTAAATGCTCTCAAAATGAAAGGTTGTGAGTTGCAGGTATACCGGTTCGACCGCAGCGGTGTCATTTGCATGCAGGACAAGATTAACATTCACGAGGTCCGTTCTATTAAACTCTATCCTCAGTATCAGTATCTCATCGTCTTTGTAAAACCCTTTTAGTCTCCGGAAGATTTTATACGAGTAATCGCGAGTTTTTCATACCTTTCCCCGGCTGACCTCGGGTGGGATTCAACCTGCACGGTCTGGAATAGCGCAACGAATTCTCCTCAAGCCTCGTACAAGTTGTCCCAAATCGCCTTCCGGGAATGCGGCGTCTACGATATCCCATGGGTTCTCGAGGTAGCCAACGAAAGATTTGTGGCAATAGGGGCGGTCAACCCCAAAAGGGAGTTTTCGATTTTGGGAAGGGCCACATTCGTTGTCCGCGCCGTCACGCTTGCAGATTGGAAAAATAATAACGCGAAGGTTCTTCCGTTTCCCACCGGGAATTTGACAAACTGCTGATTTCGCTTCTTCAGGCTAAAGTCTACATTCTCAAACAGTACTGGCAACGACTTCCAAGGGTGCAATCCGACCCAAAGATCGTAGAATTGCGAAATTCTGACAAGCAAACTCCGGATCAAAGTGACAGGGACGGACTCGCTCAGCAGATTGGTTTGGAGGTTGATAAGAAACCATTTGAGGAGACTGTTATGGAGAGAGCAGGGAGGATGGATCGCCTCAGGAAGTCATGGTTAGTAGAAATGAATGGGAGGTCCGTGACAACTTTCGATACGATCCGAAAGAATCATGCCACAGAACCCTCACTGGGACGAGAAGATACGCCAGAAAGACTGGGCGCAAATGACATGGAATTCACACGTTCTTCTTCAGCTACTACTCCAACTACCCTGGATACACTACAGAATGATCTCGCTCATTCTGCCTTGGTCTCGAGGTCACTAGTCCGTCTGGTTTTTGACCGACCGGGATGGCCGATTGAACGGTTCATGTCTAAGCGCGAACTTTTACTGGCAGTGAGGATGATTGTTGAAGGTACTGTATTTCACGATATCTAATCTGTCCCCGCGTGCTGACTCTGCGTTTCGGATAGAACTCGGATCGCTGTACAAGAAAGGTATCATTCATAGAGATGTGAGCCCGGGTAACTTGATAATCTCGGATTCCGGGGGCCATATAATCGACTTCGACCATAGCAAGATTACTTACGAAATTGGTAAGGTAGTAGTTCAACGGAAGGAGAGTGAGGACGTTTTGGAAGTTGCTTCTGCAGTCTTCGGAGATACAGCCAAAGCAGAAGGGTATGTTGGACATTTGAAGACCTTGTGGAATGTCAAAGATCGACCTGCAACTCCCACTGATTTCCGGTGGCCAATGGTAAGAAAGACTGACTCTGATTATTTGTGCTGCTTACTTATAGTTTGATGTAGAAAGCTGGACCTGTGTATTCATTCGGACGTCGTGGACAGGGAGATGGATTCCTCACAGTGCGTCTAGACGTCATGATTATTCTTTTTGTCTTGGCTTATCACAGAACGTCCAGGGAACCTATCAGTACCTGAGTCATCACCTTGAAAGAGCGGACTTTCATCATTGCATTCATGACCTTGATTCGCTTTTTTGGTCCATGAACAGTTTACCGCTGACATTGGAGGGACCTGGGGGGAAGAAACGGCAAAATCCACCTCGCGACATTATCGAAACTTACTATGACGGCGGTCCTCATGAGAAGCTCCAAATGGAATCCAGCTTCTTCGTTGACGGCGATAAATTTAGAGTTATGATGGCAAGGTACTCTGATTATTTCAAGGACCTGATCCCTTTGATGGAGAAATGGTATCGATTCGTCAATCTTGCTTGCCGCTACGAAGGATATGAATACCATCAGCCCCACGAGATCCTCGTCGAAATCATCGACGAAGCTATCGAAAGACTAGGCCCTGAAGCTGAGAAAGGTTATGAAAATGACGCGGAGGAGGAAAAACAGAGACGCAAAAAGGAAAAGGACGACATGGGGAAAGCAATATCGAAACAGATGACAGTAGCCGCTCTATTCAAGGAGACGAAAGCTGGATCAATACTACTCACTAGTGCGACGACTTCTACTGAATCTGTGCCCGCTGTCTGCAATCAGCCACTTGTAATGGCATCACCTGGACCATCGACCCCTCTCGTGAATCGTATCCCTGCTGCCCGAAGCCCTGAGACTGACCGCGTTGTGAAGAGATTGCGAGCTAATCCACCTAGACTAGAATCGACCTAGCCTGGAATTTGTCCTCAGAGTTATGGGCCTGAATTATATCCCACCAGCTATGAATGAAATTAAACGTTCTAATCCTGTAGCCGGCACCCAAACCAATGATGACTGGAAATAATCGTCTGTACGTTTGTACTGGTCTGATACCGAGATACTGTTATGACTCGGGGCTCTAGCTTCGTTGCGAATGATCAAATTCGATTCATGTTCATGATCCAATGGGGGAGTAACTCGATTAATACTGTTTTTCAAACATCCGACTCTGTTTGACCGCAACCCTTGTCCCGAGAAGATGTCTTAAAGAGATATACAGGAATCGACTTGTCCGGTGGGGGCCGGTCGACGTTCAAACAACGATCTTTCCATGGTTAATGAGTAGCTTCAGGTGAGTTGCATCGGAATTGATTGAATGACGTCGCCTTGTGTAGTGACGGGACTATGATCAATCTGATGTTAATATCCACGCGGGAGATGAATGGACAATCATTCGAGTCTGCGTGCCAGTGAGCAACAAACCTGGGATAGGATCCGCTTAGGAGAAGAGGAAAATGCACAAATTGATGGGTTTATTCTGCATGTGAGTTAGGATATACGATGTTAAATATAATTATTACGCGAATATACACCGGCTGCGTCATGTCTCCTCTAACTTGGGAGTAGGTATTGAAATGTCTCCGTCCTCTTCCTTTTTGATTATATTCTCCATTTGCCTTATAGACTCTTGGTCGATTGGCGGGTTCGGATATTTGATGTCTTCCTCTACCTCTAGTTCTACCTTCACCTTCGCTGGCGAATCAAGGACAACAACCTTGCGTTTGGATGATTTGACTACCTTCTGCGCACTTGGACAGAGCCCATTCGTTGAGAGATTACACATATCACAGCGCGGACCGACAGGGAGACAGATCACCTAACAAACATGTGAGCCAGCGGTTGATAATGGATATGACGGTACGAACCTGGCCAAAACCAACAAGCATATGATTAATCTCACGATGAAATTCGGTAGGAAGCCAAGATTGAAGGTTCAGTCTGAATGATTCTTAGGTTTCTTGAAGTAACAAAGACGGAGAACGACGAACCTCGTCTCTTCTGGATTCTTTGTTGGCTTCTGGTGCCACCCTAAGCGATTCGTTATCCTATGTACATGAACGTCGACTCCAATGCCATGGTTTCTGAGAGACAAATTAGAACCCTGCGACAGACGAGTAAGAAAAACACTGACAGATCCCAAGCAACCTGGAGTGCTAAAAAAGCCATCTTTGGACCTACTCCTGGTAAAGAGCAGAGCTCGTCGACTGTTTTGGGGACGTCAGAGTCAAAATCGTCATGAAGCATTTGGGCTGCTCGTTTGATATATCTTCAGTGACGCGAATCAGTGCGATTTTGACATCATATAAGAGGATCAACTCACCCTGTCTTCCGCCTCCAGAATCCGACTTTATTTATGGCCTCGGACATGACAGACTCATCGGCCGCGATGATGGCTTCTACGGACAGTGTTCCGCCAACAGCAGCTCTGAGTTTGGTTACGGCGGCATCGGTGACTTCATCCTTGGTTTGTGACGAGAGCATGAGAGAAACAAGGGTTGCGAATCTTCTATTCTTGGTCAAGTGAGTGACAGCCTTTGTATCATACTTAAGTGAAGACGGACCTTGGGATCGCTCTCCTTGTGCTGCGCTTGATCACAGCCCATTTTGTCGACGGGTGCAGTCATACGCGACCGCATGTCCTTGATTGTATCGTACACTTCTCTCCATTTCTCAGGCGCTGGATGAGGTATAGACAGAGCCTGAGGTATCGGTTTGGGCTTCTTCAGTGACTTTTCCCCCTTGACAACCTTCTTTGGAGACGAGGCATCAGTCCTTTGGCGTTTCCTTGGAGTAGACTCGTCGGTCTCAAGTTCTCGTTTGAGGTCGGGTAGTGCAGAAGGCTCGCCAGCGAGCTCATAAAGCGTGACGTTGGCGTTGAACGCGCTTGGACGCGCCTTGAAGCTCATAGAGCGCGTTGTCCTTGTTATTCTGGACGTGCTGGCCATGGGGATGATTGGATGACGGTCCGTAGGATTTGGAATTCCAGATATTTCCAGATTTCGTTCTAAACTCTATATGTTTGAAACTCCGCTGGTCATTCCAGGATTTTTCTCATCCGTAGACCATTCGTCTCCAAACTTCCAGATATCTTACTGCTAAAAATAAAATGAAGATGACGGAGAGCATTACCACACTGTCTTTCAAGTTACGACTCATATGAGGGGACCCAATTCAATAAGAAAGTAAAGATTGAGCCATTTCACTCGTGATAAGTTCGTATCCTCATCGTTGCATCTCTAAATATTCAAAGGTGCAAACCAGCACTTACAATTATCTACCAAACTGTATATGATGGACTCATGATGAGCACTCCGAGATTCCAATCGAGATTAAATCTCGCACATGACTGATTTTACGGTAGAAAGTGATGTATAATGAGGTAAAATGCAGTCTGTAACAAGTCTGGAAGAGCGAAAAAATCTGGAGAGGGGGGGGGTGCTTCCAGATTTCAGTCTGGAACGACTCTGGAACGACGTCGTTTCAAGATCAGCTGATGGGATGTCCCGATTTAGCAGGCGGCATCAACGGCACACAGCCACATTTCCTTTTTAAAAAATCTGGAATCTGGAAAATAGGAAAAAAAGTCTGCGGATGTTCACCCATTGATGTGGTACTGTAGAGGAATATTACATCATCCACTGCCATCAGTTATTTTCCCAGTGACTTCAACCGCTGCTTGACCGCTGCACTCCCAAAACAACTCCTAAAGGGCGATATACTGATACTCATGACCTTTGACTAGGTTTGATTAATGTGAATGTCTGTCGAAATTTCTCTTACGCACAATCCATTTTGCCTAATTGTTGTTCCAGGTTGGTCGAGATACCGATGGACTGGTGCTTGTTGCGGGAACCATCATTCGCCAGGGAATCTGGCGCTTCTTAACGCCAGCGAGCTCTTGATGCTATAACACGTTTCTTTGCAACCTTCTCCAACTTAAATGACCCACTCTCAAGGCCGACGTGGGAACCTGGAACGATACACGCATTGATTGACAAAATTGAGTGGAACCGGCAATTGATAACTGACATCGAAGTTGCCTTGGAGAAGTCGAATGCTGGCTCGTGGTTCCCACCAAGTGCGTCATCCGACCCAATGAGCTCAGATCTTTGCGCATTATTAGCCCAATGCTACCCCACGGGGCTCCATGATACCGCATGGGGGCCATTGATATCAACCGTTCATTGAATACCAGGAGGCTAGCCGGATTGGACTCATATTCAATTCGCCCTTCGCTATCGGATTGGGGACCGGAGCCGGCATATCCTTCGAAATGCATCCATGTGTCGGGCCGGGTTCTTTCAACGCTGCAGCTTTATCTCGATGATCCATCAATTTCCGGGGAGTATTCACCTACTAATTTTAGAGCAATATATATCAAGCACACGACACCTGTCTTCGGTGGATCTTCTTCCCTAAAATTTGACTCGACCATTTCTCGCCATATATCCTCATGAGCTTGGAAAAACCCGACGTCGATGTTAGTATTGACCATGGAGCGGCCAGCGGAGACAGCATCAAGGCTGGCAAAGTCCAAGGGAAAAAACCCTACTTTGGTATGACCGGGACGCAGCTCAATGTTTGGATTACCATTGCGTGTACGACAGGAATGACTCTCTTCGGTGAGTACTTCCTAGCTTTACAGGCGCTCGTTCTGAAGTGGTGGATCCCAAGGTTATGATCAAGGTGTATTTGGTGGAATCATCGTCACACAAGATTTTCTCGACACCATGGGTAATCCTAATGCGGATCTCCAAGGTACTATCGTATCTTTATACGATATAGGCTGGTAGGTATATCAAGAAATTCGATTCTCTCATTATGAAACTTACGAACCTCTAATACCTAGCTTTTTTGGCGCGATATTGACCATGGTGTTCGGTGCGTACTCCTTCCCTGACACAACCTCACGATTATTGAGCCTGAGCCTGTACAGGTGAACGTTTGGGTAGAAGAAAATCCTTTCTTATCGGTATCACTATCATGTCCATTGGTGCAATCCTCCAGACTTCAGCTTTCTCGGTTGCCCATATGATCGTAGCTAGACTCGTCACTGGTAAGTGTTCATATTGTTACTCCCTCACTTTCTTCTAATTCCTGTTCGCAAAGGCGTCGGTAATGGGTTCGTCCCTAGCGGTTCCTCCAGAGACCATGTGATCTAAAACTATAGCTACTTTTAGCATCAATACGTCCACTTCACCCGTCTGGCAGAGTGAAACGTCGAAGCCATCATGGAGAGGGAAACTTATCGTTCTTGGGCTGATGTTCGTATATCTCGTTCGCTGTCATTCAACCTATTAACTAGTTTCAGCTTGAACATTGCAGGATTCTCGCTAAGCAACTGGGTCACCTATGGCTTCAGTTTCGTTGACGGTAGTCTCTCGTGGAGATTTCCCATCGCATTTCAACTTATCTTTTCAATCATTCTTTTCTTGACCATACCCTGGCTGCCCGAAAGTCCTCGCTGGCTTCTTGCACATGGCTATGACAAGGAAGGTCTTGATGTCGTGGTTGCCTTGGAAGGTGATGGCACGACCGCGGAAGATGAGTATATCTTGACCCAAAGGGATGAGATTGTAGAGGCTGTCAGACTTGAGAAGGAATCTGCGCCGAGCTGGAAGGACTTGTTGAAGGGAAGGACAGGAAACACGGGAATGGTGAAGCGATTGATGCTGGGGGCAGGTCTGTCATGCTATTGTAAATGATAGATACTCGGGTCGATATCTGACGTATCCTATTAGGTACACAGTGGATGCAACAACTTGTAGGAATCAACGTAACAAGCTACTAGTGAGTTGACACTTATAATCGTTTTGCCTCACCACTGACATTGCTTGATTTTCTTAGCTTACCGCTTGTTCTTCAAAACTCTGTCGGGCTCTCTAACACATTATCCCGTCTACTAGCAGCATGCAACTCCGTTTCGTATCTCGTATTCTCTTTCCTCGGTCTGGCCCTCATTGAAAGAGCCGGCCGTCGAAAACTGATGATGTGGGGTGCTGCCGGGCAATGTGTCTGTTACATCTTTATCACTGGTCTACTCTCCAAGACAGGTGATCCTGTCTCGGGCTCGAAATACGGTGCAGGTGCAACTGCATTCTTCTTCTTATATTATGTATTCTTCGGGGTCTGCTGGCAGGTGGATCGATTCCTTATATTTTCTCTAATAAAACGCCTTATTGATCGTCGTCTAGGGTGTCCCTTGGTTATACCCTACAGAGATCAACAGTCTTTCAATGAGGACTAAAGGTGCAGCCTTGGCAACTGCGTCAAATTGGTCAGTTTGGTCGTCTCATCACCGATACCTTACTCTCATTCCCGATTCCTCTTAGGATCTCGAACTATATCGTTGTACAGATCACACCTACCGGCATCGCCAATATCGGTTGGAAATTTTATATCATCTGGGCCGTCTTCAATTTCGCATTTGTCCCTGTAAGTTTCCACTCCGTCTCTGAAATGGTACTTGCAACCTGACAAAAAAATCAGCTTATCTGGATCTTCTATCCCGAAACAACTAACAGACATTTGGAAGATATTGATATCCTCTATCGCGAGAATAGGGGCATGGTTTTCGCATTCAGACATAAAGAGGCAATACAAATTGAAAGACCTGAGAGGTTTATTCGCTTAGATGAAGAACGATTAAAGAAGAGTCACGAGCCACATGCACGACAAGTATGAAAACCTGAAGTGTTTACGCCTTACTACTTGATCGCACTTCTTGTAACTTAGTATAGCAACAAGAAAAACCGGACTTAACAATGTAATTTAGTTCTAAGCAATAGTCGATCTCCTTGTTTCCAGGCTCTCGAGTCGGTGGCCCTTTCACTGTTTATATTTAACTTCATCACATTCACGTGATCATTTCCCGGTGTCGACGTTCGGACGTTCGCGTGTACCAAGCGTGTACCACGACAATATCCATGACCCATGGGCCATCTCCTCTGCATTATCTGCGACAAAGTTGACAAACCAGATGAATTCTTAGCTCAATATTGTGGTGCAATTTTGTCTTTGTGACAAAGTTTTCGGGCTTTACTAAAGGAGAAACTATGGCCAGGACACGCCTTCTGCAAGCACTGCATATCTCAACTCAGCACTTGTCCAAAATGTCGCACCGAATGGGGGTCACGGATTCCCTACCGGATCTTCTTCGATTTTCCGGATGCATCAGTCGTCAGCCGACTCTATAGCCGCCTTGAAAACATGGGCGAAGAGACGCCGCCTGTGGTAGCTGATAAGACAAGTGGCATCATCCGGAAGTTTGTTGAAGACTCAAGTTTAGCTCACGATGCATCTCAGGCTGTACGTCTTCACATGCGTTATTGTTGAATGTGCCTTCAACTATCGGTATTGAAGTCATCTACGCAGGTAGCACTCCTCGAGGCCACAGAACGCCTAGAGAAGCGTGTTATACCCTTATTCTCTGATTTAGAACGCATGCGAAAGGAAAATTCATCACTGCGCGAGCAATCGGCTGCCGATCAATTAGATATACAGTCAAAAGAAGGCCTGTCCGCACAAATTGAAGAAATGTATCACGCAATGGCAGAACAGAACCAAAATATTCTTTCACTTAGCGAAGAACTTGCACACGAGACAAAGAAGAGAAGTTCAGAGGAGAAGGCTAATCATCGTCTTGTTCGTTCAGTCCGGAAAAAACAAGAGGAAATCGATATTAAGGAGCGGGAAATAGAAACCCTTAGATCTGTAGTCGAGGCACGCGACAAGCAGGTTTGCATAATATACCATGTTCGTTATCTGGCTATTGACGTATTTGTTTCGCAGCTGCATTTGCAAAAGCGCAAATCGCGAGAACTGGCCAAACGTTTGAAGACCACTCCGGTAGTGCAGGATGTCGATGACTCCCTCATTGTTGAGCCACCGCTTTCGGTCAGTGACCCCTCCCTTATCACATGAAAAAATTCTCTCATTCGAAGTTCAAAGGATATTGTGAACGATGATACCTTGCAAAGGCCACATAAACCCGAGGCAAACAGCTCCAATCCACCTTTGAACACACTTTTCTCGACCCACAAACGACGGAAAACCGAAACATGATTATGATCGCCACACACCATCGCATACCCTACCCCATCGCATACCCTGTTAGCTTGTATCTTGTACAGAACCAATTGACAGCTCGAGATCAACCCAAAGGAGCTTGACAAGATGTGATCACTGATCATACGCTTTTGGTAATTCCGTGATTTTAGGGAACCTCTCGCCGCTTGAAGTTGACTCTCCTTATTCCGTTCTATATATAGCAAGGACGAGACGAAAAATACCCCAGACTTTGTTCTCTGTTAGCGAGTGTTGTCCTCTGGACAAGTCTTCGACTGTGGCATGGTGATCATGGATTATCCAAAGAGGTGATCTTCTCGGACCATCGGGAGCGGTCCTCCTCACTGTAGGTGGTGCAGGTAGTGCTTGAGGGTCAAATTCTGCACTGGCATTTCCGCCTGGATGATAAAGCACTGAGGGTTTGCAGACACATGTTTTACAAAAATTACTCCCGCCAAGCTACGCGCCATATTATATCATTATATCCGAACGATAATCGAAGAGTTGCCGTACAGTGCTCCCGATCAGTGAGCCACCCGGATTTTCAACCGTAGGGAAGATTGAGCGGTGCCGATTTTACGAGACTCGATTCATGTAATCCAATTAGATATGAAAGTTAAAGGATGACGGTGATGGGCGGGTAAGCAAATTATTACTCATGATCATACTGTTAGCCATCGACTCAGTCATCAAGTGCACTTACAATATATGGCGCCGGTAGCCAATAGCAGGGGATATGGTATACCCGATAAGGTCCGATGTATTTCGGATATACAACTACCATGCCGTGGACTGAAAAAGACGCGTCATCATGCATGATCATGATCAGTTGACACATGCTTACCCACCGTGTTACTGACTGGTAAACGAACTATCTTGGTTGTAACTGGTACTACTCAGTCATTTACTCGTCGCCAATCACCAAATTATTATAAGATACTGTGGAAGCAGAACGAATTGCTAGAACTCATCCCCAAACCATGAGTTTGCCTCAGCAAAAGAGTGCCTTGAATATCGTCATGGTAGGCTCACATTTATGGCGATTTCCTTCGAGTTGATTATTATAACAGGGCGCCATGACCTTTGGTGCACCTGGGAAAGGAGGTGCTAGAGTTCATGATATCGAAAAGGTCGAAGCAATCTTGGAGGTTTTCAAATCTCATGGGCATACGGAGGTGAGTCCTTGACGCGTAGGACAACCGTAGGATGCGCTTTAGTCTGACACTGCCACAGATTGATTCTGCGAGAACTTATGCTGGTGGGACCAGCGAAGAGTATCTTGGCAAGATTGATCTTGAAAGCAAGGGGTTCAAGATTGAAACAAAGCTCTACCCGCAGCCGCGAGACGTGGTATGTTCAAGTCCTGATTAACAAAAACTGGGGTGCCAATGAAGCTAGACTGGAATGGATTCTGACATTCACCATTCGCCAGAAGTAAGGCGATTACGTTTGACAATATGTCAGTACTAATGCTGTGCTCTTGTAGGGTCTTAGGATTCACTTGATGAAATCTTTGCAAGCATTGAATGTCAAGTGCGTATACCCAAACCCTCCCGGCATGTCAGCATCCCAACTCAGTACTTCAGGTCACTCGAAATGTGGTACCTTCACGCACCAGACCGCACTGTTCCTTACGAAGTCACCATGAAAGCTGTCAACGACCTGTACAAAGAAGGCTATTTCAAACGTTTTGGCATAAGCAACTATGCCGCGTGAGCTCTTTCTATCTCCGCCGTCAAAGAGATACTTGTTCAGCCTGCTTTTCCCCACCTGCAGTTGGGAAGTCGCCGAGATCGTACAAATATGCAAAGCAAATGGTTACATCCAACCAACTGCATACCAAGGCATATACAACGCAGTTCATCGTGCTGTTGAACCAGAACTTTTCCCCTGTCTGCGAAAATATGGTATCAGCTTCTATGAATTCAACCCATGTCGGTTCATTTTCTCACCATCACCGGACTGAAGTCGACTCAATTCGTTATCTAGTGGGAGGGGGCTTCTTCACAGGCAGGTATACCTCGATGAATACCACTAGTGAAGCCGGATCCCGATTTGACCCAGAACAACGTCAGGGCAAGGTAAGAAATCAAACTGAAATTCGCCTGTCTGAGATTAATATAAATATCTGGTGGATTGAAACGAACAGCTTTACCGTAAAAGGTCAATTGAGATACATACTTCGTTCAGAAGAGCCTATCTGACATCTTTAAAAGATATTGGAACGACCATTACTTCAGAGTGGTGAACGAAATCCAGGCCGTGGCCGATAAACATGGGCTCACTATGGCTGAAATCGCCCTTCGTTGGATCTCTCATCACAGTTTCCTGAAACGCGAATATGGAGACTCTGTTCTCATCGGTGCCTCCAGCGTTGGGCACATCAAGCAGGTGACTGGTTTATGGTTTGAGTGTCTGTGGCTCGACTGACCTAGCCCTTTCACTTCAGAACTTGATTGACCTCGAGAAGGGGCCGTTGCGTAAGTGATTCATTCGCCATTTGATCCCATCCGTCTGATCAGGTTTATCTGTTAGCGGAGGAGGTCCTCCAAGCATTAGACGCCGCGTGGGTGGAAGTTCAACCCCACGCATCGAAATATTTCTCCTAGGGACCGTGTATTGTTACTACTCCGAGCGCAATTTAGCCGTTGGTTTTTGAGCTTCTGCACTCCTACCGTTTGGACCGTCATCGATTCATCACTGACTCACTATGGTGCACCACATTCGCGACAGTATTGCGTTACTCACTCATAATCCGCGCACATTTTTATATCTTTAAATGGCGTTTACTTTTGAGATCGGAGTAATTGTTGGGATTGGTACCCGGGCGGAGTTCGGATCAGCTCCTATGAGACGTCCGGAAGCTACCAGTGAGTTTGTTGTTATCTCGCCGGCCTCAGTGATTGATCAAGCAAAGACTAGCTCAGTGGGCAACTACATTACACCGACCTCAAGGTCAACAGTCAGAAAATATAGAGACACATCGAAGACCCGAAAAACGTTTACATTTTCACCATTACTCATGTTTGATTGATACTTCATCCTCGGCGACCACTTTGAATGCAAGAATGGATTGCTGCAGGACATGTTTGCCCGATCTGCTTTTGTGGCAAAGATGTCTTAGAAGGACAATCCAGACTACCTCAGTGAAAAGTAAATGCCAAAAAAATCGGATAGTCAAAATGTTCGGGGTAGGCTCATACACAACCACCTTTGCGGAGTCCTGGAGCACATTTATCCACTTGATCCGCGATTCTTAGGCTGACACTATGATGTAGGCCGACATAAACAATTAATCGTTGCAGGTCAAAGGTGTAAAACATGGACAAGATAGAAGAGGGGTGTCTTAAACAGGACTATGCAGGGCTCCCTCGTCGATTTCTATGTTCAATTTTGGTGACGATTCTGGGCTCAGGTGAACGGTGCCCTCGGAATCGGTGGCCTTGAAGGCCATCCGAGCGTTAGGGCATAACCCTCTTGCTGAAAGCTTGCACGTGTCACAATGAGGCTTTGTTGGTAGACAGATCACCTAGGATAACACCTCGGCTTTAAGGTCAAGATTTAAGATGAAGGCAATTTGCCCACCTGCCCGAAACCAACCAAAAGTCCATTGATTTCTCGATGAAACTCAGCAGGAAGCCACGACTGCAAGCTGAGCCTACGAAAGCCAATCATCATTTTGAATTTAAGGGGGAGTCCTAGAATATGTAAGTCACCTCGTTTCCTCCGCACTCTTTGTCGGCTTGTTGTGCCATCCTAAGAGATTGGTTATACGGTGGACGTGAGAGTCTACTCCAATGCCGGTATTTCTATCAAGAATAACGCAAGTTGCAGTGGGACAAAAATAATGGAAAATACCGCACTTACATATCCCAAGCCACATGAAGTGCCAAAATAGCCATTTTAGGGCCCACCCCTGGCAACGAGCAAAGTTCTTTAACCGTCTTTGGGACATCCGAGTCGAAATCATGTAGTAATCTTTGTGCTGTTTGCTTAATATATCTGGAAGAATCAAATTGACGAAGGAAGAAAGGATGAATGAAAGAGAACATACCCGGCCTTCCGCCTCCAGAAGCCTACCTTATTGATGGCTGCTGAAACAGTAGACTCTTCCGCAGAAACAATTGCGTCTATTGACAGCGTTCCACCGACAGCAGCTTTCAGCTTCGTGACTGCAGCATCGGTGATCTCATCTTTAGTCTGAGAAGACAGCATAAGATACACGAGTGTCGTGAATCTGCTGTTCTTCGTCGCGTAAGCAAGAAATTAGCGTCGATAACGATAGACAGCAGACCTTCGGATCGTTTTCTTTGTGTTTCGACTGTTCGCATCCCATAGTGTCTGCAGGCGCCGTAAAATGTGATCTCATCTCCTTGATAGTATCATAAACGGTCCTCCAATCTTCTGGCTGCTGGCCGGGTAATGTAATCACGCCAGCTGCAGCTGTCTTCTTGGGGAAGGCCGATTTAGCCGCTTTCCTGGGAGCTGAAGTGTCATATTGTTTTCGTTTCCTCTTAGTCGGGCGTGAAGTACAGCCGTCGTTGGATGACTCAATTTCGTGGATTTGTTTTATCTGAGTTGCTACCATTGCCGCGCTGGCTCTCGGCGTCGAATTCTCCACGTCCTGAGAATCAAATATAGAGGAGGAGGAGGCTGCTAGTTCATTCGCCGCTGCTATTCGTGATGTAGACCTCGTCGTCCGGTAGTTGCTAGCCATCGCGTCGGTAGCCGGTCTCTGCTCAAAGTTCTTGAACAGTGCTGGTACGCGTCCTATGTAGAATGACGCGTAAATCACGGTCACATGATACCTAATATTATTCACTTTCAGAATCAAGTATTGATTTCCTCTGGCTTCGTTCAACACAGTGATACTTCATACATTAGATACTATCGGAGCTTCTTGCTTTGGGGAATTAAAGAAACTACTGGCCCGTCCATACTCGCTCCGTCACAGATCAAATTCTCTTCTTTTTCTAAACATCACCTTCGCCTTCTGGTCAGGAAGAGTAGAAATTTCAAACCGAACATTAGCTGGATGTTCCAATAATCCGTTCTCCATCTGAACATCATAATTGAGCAGGATGTACACAAACACTGCTTTGATAGCATAGACGGCAAGGAACCGTCCCGGGCTAGAATGGAAAACAATGCATGAGAAACTGGGGCGAGGGACGGGGTGATGGAGGGATGAGTTACATACCAAGCGTGCCGACCGTGGCCGAATAATACAGATTCCGGACTCAAACAAACCATTTGATACTTGATCGAATCTAACTCGCCATCTCCATCACGCATTTCTGCAAATCTAAAGCCTTTGAAGATTCGTCCGTCCTGAAACGATTCCTATTTTGAAATAATGAACATATAAGCTTAGAGCGTTACGAAAGTATGGCAAACCTCTGCTTTATTCATTTCCTCGGCTGCCAGACCGACATAGACATCCGGAGGGATCACAGTCCCATCGGAAAGTGTCCAAGTTTTAACCGTTTTCCGAACCATGAGAACTATAACGACTGTCAGTACAATGCGCGTCTATAGTGTTAGTGCAACATACAACTGGCGACACTATTCATTCGATGGGATTCCTTCAAGAAACTATCCACTTTACGCATGCGCTGTAAAGCCGCCTTAGTCCAGCCATGTTTTTCAATCAAACTGTCCGCTTCCCGGCGCATTTCATTTAGATACTCGGGGCGTACGGCGAGGTCATATAAGACCTGGGTAAGCACCTAAGAGGAGTGAATCTAAACATTTGTGTCCGAATTATTATAGAGCGAATATGGGTTACGGACCAAAGAGCTGGTTTGAGTGGAAGCAAAATTAATCATTAGAATGCGCTTGACGAGATCTCGAACTGTCAAGTGATAGTCATGCGTAGCTGTCTGGAGTAGCCAGGTAACAACGTCATTCTACTGCAACTTCAGTATAGTACACGTAACTCTAATTATTCGGATTTAGGCTCACCGCTTGACCGTCGCGTTCACTGTCGCATTGGCTATACTGCAAAAGTCTTTCTTCTATCATGGGAGCCAGAATGTCATGAGCTTCCTGCATTCTCTTTCCAACCGTTGTCAAGAATTTGCTAGCAAAACTGGATCAACCGCAGTCAGTCATCGTATAACGGGCAAGCGCGCAACAAATTTTCACCCCTTTAAGGTATCCGGGAAAGCTCTGATGATCGTGGCAGCTTCCAACACATTACCAGTCAACTGCTCGTTGAGGTAACGATAACGCGGATGACGACCTGGATTTAAGGAAACGCCATAAAACAAATCAAAACTAAATATCACTTGCAATGTTGACTAGAAACACCCACACCAAGGAAGTCCAATGAGGTACCTGTTTGTCGTGCGACACATGACGTGTAACATTGTCTCATACGCATTAATGGTTACCCAATCTAAGTGGAATATAGCGAGGAAGGAAAATGATAACGCAGCTAGTGAGAAAGATTGAACTTCCCGAGAATAGAGACTTACCTTTTTTGAGAGGAATATACTCTTCCATCGACTCAAATATTTCGTCCCTCATTTCATCAAATCTCTCTGCCAAATTACGAGTAATTGCACCTTGTACAGTCTCCGTATGATGTGCATGAGTAAAAAGGCCAGGGCCAAATGTATAGTCAGCTTGTGATGCCTATCATGCTTTCTCTTTTTCAGGATTCCGAACAATAAAGATAATTCCTCACCTCGATTGCAGGTTCGTCGAATGACAAAATATCGTTTGGTGCCCTAATCAATTCTTTGACGTATCTCTCTCCACTCAGAACGACGGTCCATCTTGACATTGTAGCAATTTTGAAGGGCCGGCCATTATACTATACATTTAACATTCACTTCGTTCAACTGGATTCAAGTAGAATAGGATTCTTACTTTATTATATCCTTCTTCGATCAACTCTGTACCTTTGGACATGTATTTGATAGCAGTGATGTATGAGGTCAGGACGCCGGAGTACCCTATTGTAGGTATCTTGTTCAGCTATAGATTGAAACTAATTAGTGATGAAATAAACTTCGAGTTTGTGAGGCAGGGCGTACTGGCGAGCTCTTCGCTTCTATGTATTTCAAAACACCATAGGTAACGACCGCAGCTCCAACGATACGGACAACTACAAAGGGCAGGTCCGTGAGAGTGAAGAAAGCGCTCGAGATCATCAGCAATTGCATCGATATCGACTTGGGGGATGTAGGTACACCAGTGGGTCGATATATGAGAGTGTGGCAGCGACTGAATGGGTAGTCATCCAGGCTAATATGTGAGAAGTACCCCAAAACATTTTCTTCTGACCTCAAGGTCAAAATCGCGCTTTGCTAATGCTATACCATTCGACCGTGGTGCCTTCGACAGGTTCCATTCTCGCAGAATTGATGTTTGGTGCTAGAAGTTGCCTAAATTCGCAGGGATCGCATCAAGTCTTTGGCTCGACATAGTGAAATGCAGAAGCTTTAGGCAATGCTCTTTGAAGACAGACGAGATGGACGCTCTAGCCAAGTTTGTTTACGGATCAAACTTATGTCATCTGATGTTCCCATCTTCGGAATGATCAAGAATGGTCCACCTGATCATTAGTGCCAAGGCTTGTCCTGTTCCTCCAAGAATGGGTTCCGCAAGCAGGACAAGATTGAAAATGCTAACTACGTAAACGCAGTTAGACAATGTACGAGTCTATGTAGAACGGTAGTGTATGTATATTCAATTAAACCTAAAATTATAATGGAATACTATTATCGACTCCTCTCGCTCAGTACACATTCTACTGAACCTCCGTACCCGGAAGATGACGGTCAACAACCGGTATAGGGAACCAAGGATGTACATTCACATCCCAACGTAGATTGACCTTTTCAGCTCTCACATTCCGCAGTAGTTTTCCTTTTCCCTCTCCATCACGTACATCGTAGTCATCATCATTTTCCTCATTGTTCGGCGTGTTGGCTGCGCGAACAGTAGTAGACGATGAAGCAACGGTTTCGGTCACTATTATTGATGGTGACGATGATGTCGTTGGATGAGACGGAGACGAAGATAATATCGTTAGGGCTCCATTCAGAGAAGAGCGATTTCGTTCTGGAGGTATAACCGCAAAAAGGCCTTCAGCAACACTTATCAACTTCTCTATAAACTAAAATATACGGAACGGAAGAATCAGTAATCAGGAGCGAAGACCAGATTTTAAAACTTACTTCTCTTCTCTCCCCAATCCAACATTGCGCCCACGCCCCCAGTACCGGTTCATTGCTCCCAGTCAACATATCCCTCAACAACCCTACAGCGAATTCAATACCTTCTCTCGGTGATGATGTGACGCCATTCTGAAACGTCATATTCAATTTATATCAGGTGATCTCGGCAAGAAGTAAGAAGAAAACGTGTACTCACCTTCAAAATACCCAGACAGACTCTCATGAACTCTGCTAAATCCGGTTGCCCAACGGGTTCAGTCACAAATTGTTCGTATTCGGGTTTGAAAGCCCATTTATATCTTCTAAAGAAATTCGGCTTTGTTCGTCTCCAATTAAACGATAATAGAGGAATCGTCATCTATTAAACCAAAATCAGAACTCTCCTCTGTGCAATGGATGAAACGGAATGTACAATGAACAATGATGCGCATAAGGCTTGAAGCGCTGTAGTAAGTTGTTGATTGTAAATCATTTCGCGATATGCAAGCGTATCTGTATAATAAAATCAGCAATGATTTCTTGAGCTCACTATAGGCAAGGCGTCGGACGAACCTGAAGGCATTGCAGCCAACAAATTCTCAAAGCATTCCAACTCCATCTCAAACACTCTCGTCAAATACCAGTACGCAAATGTTTTCTCCTCTGGAGAGTAAAACTCTAATTGAAATCCCGACAAAACAATTTCACGTATAGATGATAATCGCCATAGCAGCACCGTTTTGGGTATGAACAAAAGAATGTGATTGTTTGGTAGATCCTATGCGCACAGAATGATCAATAAATTTTAAGAAAGGATATGGCTTGCTACATACAGAAACGTTCACATCGAACAACATCTCCGTTAGTACATCATAAATTCGATGCCAGCCTATTAAGGATTTCATCAGCTGTCTTCTTCTTCTCGGCTGATTGCTCCAATTTCCTTTAACGTCAGATATAGCCAACTAGGAAGTAACCGAGATTAAGTCAATTATAACGTCATAAGTGGTGACACTACCTTGTGAATGTCCCGCTCGAGTGTAGTCAAAGGTGGAGGAGACGTTCCAACCCAACGGTGGTGAATATATCCTTGGAACTGTGCCCAAGTGATGCCGATCGTTTCATGGAAGAACCTGTCGACGAGCCAGGAAGGTGAGTGTTGGTCGAAAACAAGGACTCCATTATAAAAAGCAGACTGGAATATTCGTTCAATTCACATTCGGACGGAACAAATAGTAAGTAACACTTACCTGTGTGAAGGACCTTATATAGGGCTTTGCTATGGGCAATTTCGCGTTCCATACGTGTAATAGGCCAACCGCCTATCGATTGAATGAGTAATCATGTAAAAGCGTCGATGAATTAACAAGAAACACACACCTTCCATGTCGAAACACTGTGTACCCCTGCCATCTGACTAATTTCCTTCAAACCTTCGAAAAATGCATCAAGTGCATCCAGTGTTTCGGAAAAGGAGCCAACATGCAAAACCCGTATAGGAACTGCGGTGTTCAAAGACCTCGACACGTATGGATCGAAGGCAAGTCGCGCAGGAGAACCTTCAGATGGTTGATGTAAAGGCTGTGAGCGGATGTTCTCGATTGATTCTTGGCAGATTCGGAGGTATACTTGAAATTGGAGGGGCCGGTGAACATTAGAATCCAAGAGTTGCAAAAAGGCCTGAACTTAGTTGGCCATCGGCACATCGATTTGAAAATTTATTGATAGCTCACCTTGCGGAGTTGTAGCCGCCAAACCAAATGGTTTTTCCAATAATAAGGAACTATAAAACGACATATAGTTCATTTCCTAGACTTAAGAGGTCTTTTACTCACTTTTCGGCGAATCTGAAACCCAGACAGACGCTTCCTCCAACATTGAGATGACAACGCGAACGGGTGTCCCTTCCAACAAGTAGACCTCGCATTTGTCACTTTGCCAATCCTCGGTCTGAATGGGAAAAGACAAAAAAGCTCCCTATGACTTCTGAAACCAGAAAAGAGTGTTTCAGCGTACATCTTGTACCGCGCCTTTCGACAATTCTCTCCAAGTCAAATCGCAACATTTTAGTAAGCCCGCTACGGCAGCTCGGAGGACAACAGTTATCAGTTCCGGTGGCCTCAGCGGGTCGTTCGAGTTGAGAAAGTAGGAAGGAACGATGTCGGGGTCTATATAATCGAGATGATGGAAATAGAGAAAGGTGTGGACGGAGTGGGACATGAAGTTGCCATTATGCCATTCCATCTGGACATCGTGAGTGCAATGAGAAAAAAAAAAAGAGCAAAGGAAACTCACCTCGTAGAATAAAGCGGTGTCAATGATCCAGCATAGTTCCTCTGGTAGTAACAACGCGAGGGGGTTGAACTCGACTTTGGTATCTCCGGGTGCAATATATCCACTATCCAGACGTGGCTCACCAATCTGATCAAGAGCACAAAGCTTATACACGGAGAAAGGATGAAACAGTATTTTTAATTACCTCAAAAGCCGCCATGGCGTCCTGGAGCGAAAAGCCGTCCATGAACAACATCTGTTGTTCGTGCATATCTAGTGAGTTGTCAACAACGTGAACTCCAAACCATACCAGGGACCTGACCTGTGGCGGCATCTTCAAATACCTGCCTGACGTCTCGGAAGTCGAAGCCAGCTCCTGGGAGGTCTTGGGGGTTGCTGATGGCCACGGGATTGACCATTGTGGGTGGAGGTAGAAGAAGGTGATCTGTGGCTGTGTCAAAAGTGATCTCTTGGTTGAATGATATCAGCAGCCCCTCGCGATGCTCTTCAGCCAGAAGTCAATGAATCAAGCCTTGATGGTGAGGCCTGGCTGCCTGCGAACGTTCCTTATGCTACATGGTCTTCTTTCAGCAGTGTCAGTGCACGCGCTCACCCACAAATATCGTCGTCAAAAACCTCCTCACCTGACGGGAAGACAAAAGCATACCCTCAGTCGAATTCATGAATTAAAACATTGATTGGGTGCTCACTGTCGTACTGTCCGTTTCTGCCCTCTTTGGCGAGTTGACAACGCTTTCCTTGTCCGAATTTTACCAGCGACTGCTACAACGAATTTTTAGTGCACTTCGACCACGTCCCACCTTGTGAAACCTGGTTTAATATGCCGTCAAACCTGGGATTTGAGCTACTTATTACATTCATATAGCACGCAACAACCTCCAAACAACTAGCCTTACCTGCTAGTGCGACGACCTCAAATATCAATCTCGGACCGAATCTGCGGATGTGTCCAACGTCTTTCAACGCTTCTAATTTACCGGTAAGTACGAATCACCATCACGCTTCCCGTCAGGCGTCTGCGCCGCTTAGTCTCCTCGAGCTGTCCAAAGAATTGCCATACAGTCATTTACGCGAGTTATCATAGCTCTCAATATTCAGCAACCTTCTCTATGATACTGAGAAAGCGATTATTCAAAACTCTTCGCCCGTTGAACGTGAAGTGCTAGTAGTCTGTACTACCAAGGAAAAGTAAGCCTAATACCCTAGTTCTAACCGTTTGTTTGTGGATATGCCGGGGAACTTATAAATAATTGGCGAAGACTTCACTTTCTGTGTTGATAGGTTTTCAACTTCAATATTTGAATAAATGTAGCTGCAAGGCTCGCTAAGATATGTATCGGACCGCCGTCTGATACAGTTCACCTATGATGTGAATTAAATAGCCTACTAGCTGTTACCCGTGCTACGCACGGGTCAGAAGTCAAATGATGATCATTTGCGAGAATTTAAGAATAAGTAGTTCATTATATACAGTAATACAAACATTGTGATAATACGTCTCACTTGGAAGTTTTTGCAGGTCACTTTCCCTTGTTGCGGCTCATGGCAGCGGCAGCAGGTCCGCAGACCGAGACTGCAGCCTGAGATCTAGCTGGCAAAGTGATTGTTGGGCCACTGCTACTCATGGCACCCGATGGAGCTGGGCTGGGAGAGGAAGGGACAATGCTTTCCATGGAGAAACTATCAAGATCTACAATGGGGAGGGACTTCGGCCGCTTGTTCGAAGCTGGGCTTGGAGTACCAAAGCCTGAAAACCTGAGTTTGCGCTTCAAGTTGTTATCTGGAGTGGAGCAAGAATCTGCCACAGTAGTCAGTTCTGAAATTTTCGGGTGCAATGATTATTTGGTCCTCACCAAGCGTGTTCTGGATCTTCGAGACAGGTAACTGGACGTCCGTGAGGTAGATTACCTGGTCAGGAATCACCTCGATGCATTCCACCTTTTCATCAGAGGTCCGCACTATTTCACTGATGAACCCGCTGATAGCTACAACTTTGCCAGGTCGTGGTTTAGGCTTTGTAATAGCAGTCCAGCGCTGAGACTCCTTAATGACACATCGGATGGGCAGAGTTGACTTGAAGGTAGCATCGAATTTCTTGTGGTATATGGAGACATATTGAGTCGGTGTGAGGTAAAAGAAGGAAACTTCCTTCTCATAGTCTGAGCCTTTCTCAACAATGCCACAGATTGTAACGTGCACCTTGCATCCTACATGTTGTGCACATTCAGGCGTAGCAGGAAGTAGCTAGATGTAATGAAATTTGTTAAAGACTGGCACTGACGCAAAATCTGAAGTTCAGACTCACTGTTTCGATATCACCAACGAAGCAATAATCTTCATTTCTGAGAGGAGAGGCGGATGTGCTGAGCATGATTGGTGCGTGAGTGGCAGAGCTAGGGCCATACTCCACTTTAGCAATCTGTTCAAGTTGACCAAGCACAATCCTAGTGTTAGAAGTAGCGCAGCAGACTTATGAAGTAAGTCACAAACCTTTGCAACAATAAAATATGGAGTTGATTCTTCAATGAAATTGAGGTTATCTGCGTTGTAATATGTCAAATGGGCAACAGCAGCATCTTGTTCAGGGCCACACCCATCCGAGAGACGGAAAACAGCATCAAAGGCAAGGGTCTTTGGTTTCTCGGGATTAGGAGTTCGAACGTTCTCAAGGAAAGCAAGACCGGAAATTATTATAGAACCCGGGAGATTCAAAGACATTGAGTAAAGAAGAGATTCTTTGCGAGTGAAGTGTGCTGTTGGCTACCATCGGATTATTGTCACCTTTATATTCATTGTACAGTACCATCCGCAACATAGCTCCCAAGTCTGGAACCTTCTACGACAGATCAACGACTTCGAGAAAATTCTAGAGTTAGAGAAGAGAGAATGTGGTGTAGCGACCCTTTCAACAGCCCTGAGACTCGGCTTTCAAAATTTTTTTTCTTGCGAAAATTCTAGAAAAGTACATAGACATGATTCGTTTGATTTTAGTCCAAAGTGAAGGTGTAAACCTCGAATTTAACTAATCAAAAAGTACTTCTGGATATACAACATTTGTAGTATAATTTTCTACAGCGTCTTCAGGAAGAATATATCTGATTCTTCGGGGTGATGTTGCTCGAGACAGAGCTACATAGAGTTGTCCATGAGAAAATGCAGGATACCGTAAATCCAACCCAACAAATCTAACCGACTGCCCTTGTGATTTGTTGATGCTCAGTGCAAATGCAAGTCGAACCGGGAATTGAAGTCTGCGAAATTTGAAGGTGAACTCAGTGCTATTGGATGGGATAAGTGCAATACGGGGAATGAAAGCAAGTTCACCACCATGATCTCCTCCAATAATTCGAACCTCGAGGACTCTACTGGACATCCGAGTCACAACCATCCGCGTTCCATTACAAAGACCATGTGAAGGTGAGAGATTACGAAGGAGAATAAGAGGACACCCAATTTTGATTGGTAATTCACCAGGTGGAAGGCTCTGCGCATTGACAGACCGCAGGAATTCCACCGGTATAGGCTCGAGAGCACCGTCAGCCCCTTCTTCATGTATAAGTTGGTCAGCGCTAAAATAGACATGTTCTTCACCAGACATTTGGGCGAGGATTGTGTGGTTCACATCAGACACATCAGCATTACGTGGTGCGAGAATCATTCGTTGAAGGAAGTAGTCTGGTGGAGGTGGTGGTGTCGTGTTGATAGCTGGATAAATGGCATCAATGAGATCATTGATATCATCCAATCTCATTTCCGCTGGCAGATTAATCTTGCCATCATTGTTTCCCCTTCCATGCCCCACATCGAGTAGCCACTCTGAGAAAGATTGGGATTCCCTATCATCAGCTTCGAGCCGCATATTTCGGTGCAACTTGAGAATTTCTGCATGTTCCCATAATAAAGATCGCTGGATAGTTGCGTCAATTATCTGGTCGCGTGAGCCTCGAGGTATAACTGGTAGGGTTTGCTGGAAATCACCGCCAAAGACTACTGTTATCCCACCAAATGGGCGGTCATTGTTTCGAATGTCTCTGCATGTTCTGTCTAGCGCTTCAGGTGCATAACGGTGTTGGGCACCTATTTCATCCCAGATGATCAAACGCGTAGCCTGAAGCAGACCTGCTCGATGACTTTCTTTAGGAATGTGACAGAAGGAGTCTTCATTGAGGTTGTTGATAGGTATTTTGAACATAGAATGGGCTGTTCGACCGCCACGGATCAATAAGGCTGCTATTCCCGATGAAGCAACACATAGTACTATCCAGCCCTCACTACGGACCTTATTACAGATAGTATTGTAAAGAAATGTCTTTCCTGTTCCCCCCGGCCCATTCACAAAGAATATACGACCTTGAGAGAGTTCAACGGATTGGATGATGTGGTTATATGCGTCTTCTTGCTCCTGGTTTAAGCACTGAAGATTTCTTTCTAGAGACGCAAGTTCAGTATGGCGGTTGTAAGCAAGCTGTTCAGTAATAAGTGCATTGGAATTGTCTTCGATTGAAGCCCAGTCATTAGTAGGCCGCGGCATGGAAGGCCAGTCACTGAGAAGCCTGCCTGATTCGTTCAAGATCTTCTCTGTTTCGTAAAGGCCGAAATCATAAATCTCGTCCTCTGTAGGTGTTCTTTGAAGAAGTTGGGTGATGCGAGGTCGGAGATCATCACAAATGTGCTCACGGAATTGAGTCCAGAGAGTGTGAGGTTCAGATGGTGCGCAAAATAGGAGGAGGGTTGCAAAAAGACGTCGGAGTTGTTGACCTGTTTTGATTAGAGCTGCATCTGTTAAACATTGGCGCCATTCTCCGTCATCTTCAAGGAGGCCACGGGCAAGGCAAGCTCCATGAAAAGATTCATAACAAATTCCGTTGTAGGTTCGAAGGTCTTCAAATGATTGCGGCCCTTTGACTACAGTAAGAAGGGTTCGAAGGTAGAACCTCTCACCAGCAGTTGGTGGAACAAAGTACATGCGGCCCAGTGCGAATCCCGACTGTCGAAGGGCCCACTTCTTGATCCTATTTTTGAAGACAAATTTCTGAGGGAATTCCTGGTATGTATATGTGCGAGCTTCAACACCAAGGGGACCTTGATCAGCATTGGCAGCAAAAAAAGCAGTGAGCGTAGTCTGCTCAGTAGCAGCGCGCTGCATGACGGTTTCAAGGTTTTCATTGGGGTTGAATGTCACCATGTGTTGGCCAGGGAGATGAACCTGAAGTCGAACGACGTTTGGAACCAATTCATGGATTTCAAATTGCTTGAGTCGCCACGCTGCAAGTGGGGGTGAAATGAAGTGTCCGTTCTTCCAGCGAAGAATTTCGTTGTTCTTGTCCGTTATGGCAACCGTTGCAAGGTCGGAACCCTTCTGAATGTACTTAAATGCATATTTGAATGTTCCCAGCGAGAAGGCACACTCGGTGTTGATATGACAGTTGAATGTACCGCAGAGGAAGGGGGAATATGGGACAATCCACCTATTGTCAAGCATATGCCCTCTAACCTCAAATGCTCGACCGTCATCAGGTCGGTAGTAGTGGGGATATCCATGCGGGTCCATGACAGTGAATGCCTGGAATGGTTTAGGGTAGCCCTTTGTACACTTCCCATTTTCCATACAGGGCGCCCTGGGGTTGAGGGCTCCACACGGACCGTGAACCATGCATTTCTTGATTGTCTCGAAGAGAAGAGGCTCCGTCTCTGGATCTGGCCATCGTGCCCATATACACGAATCAATGGCTTCGGGTGATGAAAGCTTGTGTGGCTCCTTCAAAAAGATAAGGGAGTGCATATGAGGAAGACCACGTTTTTGAAATTCAATAGTATAGACGTATGCTGCAGTATGCCCAAATACACCATGCTTTGAAATATACTCTAGGACAGCATTCTTCTTGAGCTGGAATACCCGCGCCACTATATCCGGTCGGTCGTATGCAGTCTGACCCTCATAAAGAGCCCCTTTAATCTCCTCCCATTCCGGGTTGGTTGTCATTGTAAGGAAAATATCAACTTTCCGGAAATATCGAGCTATGGCCATTGAGTCCTGATAGCATTGTGACATGTTTCGTGGGCCTCCAATATATGAGGATGGAAGGACGGTGCGGCTTCCAACATTGTTGAGATCAAGATTATCATCACCCTCACCAACGGCATCTTCGAGGCCACTATAAAGTGATGCTCGTAGCTGTGGCTGATGATTTTGTAGATAGAGAAGTCGATTCTGGTCTACTGAGGCATACATGTCCACAATGTATCGGCAGAAAAGACGTCCTCCACGCAACAAAGTAGAAAACTGATTTGGTCGGACCTCTAAGTAATAAGAGATGGCCTTGCATTGCGAAAGTCGCTTGTTTGAATTCACTACTGTCAATCCTTCATGCCATCCATCTTCCCCGAAAAGATGCAACAGCGGGTACTGGAGAGGACAGTAGGCTGGGTGGATGTCGTAGATGCGGTGGAGAGGACCGTCTCTTGACCTGAGAACAATGTCTCGGCGGGAATTGAATGGGGTGGTGGGAATTATGACTGCGGGTTCATCACAGGTTGGGAGGTTATATCTGCGCCTGTCCGAGCCAGGAATGAGATGAAGGGTGACAGTGTGGTTCTCGATGTTTGGGTGCAAGCGGAGGATTTCCCAAGCATGGCGATAGACTGGAGCATACTGATGGTGTTGGAGGAGGAAGGTCTGGAGCGTCTCCATGATTTGTTCATCCAGGTCTTGGTTCTGCTGCATGCGTGCCGCCAGAGCTTCACGTGGCTCGTAAATGTATAGCTGGGCGTATTTAGGTAGTTGTCCGTTATGTGGAACCAGCGACCCTGACCAATGACAGAGCTCTCCTGTTATACAGAACACGGGTGGACCTCGTCCATTGTTTACTGAGTGGACTTCATTTACACCCAACGACGTGAATGAAAAAGCACGGTTGTATTTCCAGATATTCTCTCGAAACTCTCTCGCGTGTGGCTCTTGAGAAAGAAAAAGCTCTTGGATGTGCCTTGGAGGGTCCTGGCGCTGCGGGAGTGAGATTTGACCCTCATGGCAGCACATGCCAAACTTTGGTGAGTGGTCAGAGGACCGGGCAAGTTTCTCCCCAATCCAGTGTAGGGCACCACAATGCGCACACGCAACGTTCATTGGGCCAAGCGAATGGCGCCGTTCTGTATCGACATATGGACTTCGGGCGGCAAGGAACAGGTCGTCATCTGTGCGGCGGCGGCGGCAGCGGCGAGACAGTGGCTCCATTGACTGGCCATTGCCTGGAAATTTGTTTTAGCTTGGTCTCGTCCAACAATGAAAGTCACACCTACGTGTGCGAGATGCTTGACCTCCCTGTGTTGCTGGTGGAGTTGGTAGTGGGCCATTATTATCAGGTTCCTTAGCAACTCATAATCAATATCAGCTTCGAGCTCATAGTATATAGTCGCTCACGTTTATTTCTGTGGTCCTTCTAGCCCTCTGCCTTCGCTCTCTGTCTCTGCGTGCCCGCTGTGCCAATTGGCGCCTTGATATCCTAGTACTATCCTCGCTCACATTACTGCCTGGTGGATTACTGGATTAGTTATATGGAACGTAAATGGAGGAACCAAATCGTACCAGATGTAGCAACATTACGGTCAAAACGCCGTGTTGCCTGGGTGGTTGATGGACTCGGGTAGGGTTCCTGGGGAGTGGGTGGGGTATTTTCATCGCGAAATACATCATTGTCCAATGTTTGCCTTGAGAAATGTCATTGATCCCATGAACACAGAAATACCGGCCATTGTAACTCACTCGCATTGCTGTTGACTGACCCTTGAACGTTGAGACGGTACATTTTGACTTGATGAAACTCCCATCACTCTTCGCCGGCGAGGGCTTCCAGGTGGTGAAGCATAGGCTTCACGGTGAGCCTGCCTGACGCGAGATCGTTCCTCTTCGAAATCGGGTGGGGTCTGAATGACAAAGGAAAATGGCCTGTAGTATTTTATGCCGGTCAGCATGAGCATGGGTAGGTAGCTTCGTGCAACACTCACATGAGAATAATTCCTTCAAAGACACGTCTCCAATCTACCACAGTACGGCACCGCAGCGTCGCGTCGAATAACGTATTTGCTGTTCGGCTACCCTGAAAGATCGGGGAATATTCTCGAATTTTTGTGTCGAGGCATCTTGCAGCCATCGCCATTGCCCACATTACTGATAAAAGGCCATTCATAGCATTCCGAAAACAGATGAGATAGAAAAGCACGACATTCAAGTTCAACAATGTGATTTGAATAGGAATGGCTGACTCGTTGAACACAATCTCGCTTACAGGGACCGCTGGGAGCAGTCGTACGCCAGTAAGAATGTGTTCGTAAAATCAACCAGTTCCAACATCAACAGCATAGTTTCAACAATGAAAGCCCTTCTGAAGTGAAATTCCTGGGAAATCCAAGAATACGGGAGTGTTGAAACTATGGAGAAGCCCATAGTGTAACCAATAAAGACCAGCAGTATTCCATGACAATGTTCAAAAAGAAGTGAAGCGCTCCGAAAGAGAAAACGCGTCGTTGATTTCGAGATGGCTTCGTGGGAAGATTTCGCGACGCGGCTCACTCATTAATAGTCATTACCCCAAAAGGTGATTCCTAACTCAGACGACTCCGAGCCAATCAGCACGCGATATTTTGACGTTTATCCCCCCGTGGGAAGACTGAGCAAATTTATGTTAATAGATGACTCAACTCTTTCTCATTATTTAGTTCCCGCGTCATTTCTTATTTCTTCTCGAAAGTTATAGAGCCAAGCCAATCTAAAAATAGGAATCCTGTTATCCTCATGTTGAGGTTCTCAAATTCTCGAATCTCACACGATCTGATCAACACAGTTGACATCGACTATCTTCCGCAGCGTACGCATGTGAGTTCTTGCGAATGAAGCGAACCGGTGAACGATCCATTTGAAGTTTGAAGCTTGAAGTTCCCTTTCCCCGAGTCATCGATTTATCTTGTCCCCACCCTTCCCGGATCTCTCCTTTCTGACTCGGGGAAAATGTAGTTGGTGACTCATTTTCATGAACCTTCTCTGTACGCATGGCTGTTGAGCAATAGAGATAAAAGTCGTTCTATCTTCTTCTAGAATTGCTCGATATCATATTCCCATCTGCTTAAAAAGCCTTGAACGCTGCCTCGAATTTCATTAATTGACGCACGCCTCGAATTGTCTATTATCGCCATCGTCACCCTCGTCGTCTCTGATTCGAGACGACAATGCTCGAATTATATCGACAAACTCACATTATCACCGCCTTTCATCATCTATCACACCCGGCGCGTTTGCTAGCTCAGCTGTATTCAACAGCTTATAAAATTTATATTTACGGTATTGTTTAATACCGTAATTATAGTTTTATTAGGTCGTGTTATACGACCTCTCCACCACCTCCACCGCGTCCACCCAGTTCTGCCGGTTAGCCTGTCTCCTTGATTTGCTTCTGTTGTTATATTCTGATGACTGCTTTCAGTTTGGGGTTGATGTCAATACTACACCTCAATGGTGAGTGTTTCTTTCCTTTATTTTAATAATTATATTAACACAATTCCCCTCTAGATCTGGGTTTTATATTAGTACTAAGTAAAATACATAAAAGATTCTCTATGAAATTAGATAAAAGGCCTCTCCAGAAATTTAAATACATAAAACATTTTTATAATCCGGTTTGAGCCTAAGGTACTTGAACTACGCTACAGGAAATGGTATTTTCTTTTTTTTTGGTCTAATTTCGAGCCTTCTAGCATTTTGTAGAACAAACAAGAGATTATGTCACTCTGACTTCATCACCTCGAGGCAACAACACGCTTCCACGGCTGTGAAACGTCTCTTCTTTCGATTGATCTCCCATTGATGATCAATATCCGTTAGCTCGATCTTCCTGCTGCGGCCTAGATTGATGAACCGTAAGTGAATCCATCATAACAGAGCAATCTTCTGCCCGACATTCTCAATTACTATTATGCCGCTGGAAAGCCGATACTTATCAAGCGAGTTTTTTTTTTTTTTATCTCAACAGTATGATGATGATCATGGAACAACAGGCGACAACAAAATTGAGCCGGACGGGCCGCGAGTCCATCAACGGCTTGAACCTGGCTTCACCGCATGCAATGCACCGTGCTCTAAGCTGTTTCCAGACCCAGGCAACTTCGTTAACGCTCGTTGGTCCAACACAATCCACTCACTTACTTCAAGCTGCTGTCAGCAGAGCATGGTTGCGACGTATCTCTTTCTCGCGAGCTAGGACTTATGCCAGCGATGCGGCTTCGACTTCCCACGGCACCATATCTGAACCAATCGCAAATCGCGGTGGACGGGGTGTCGTTGAGAGGTAAGTAAAATTGCGCCCGCATTTTCAGTACAGTTAGTTGAGTGAGTACCACAGACAGACTAAATTTACGCAACGGCAGTCTACCGAAGCGGGGCTCGACCATGATCCACGCACGAACCCAGTGAAATCAGCGATTCCTTTCGTCGATGAAGCTTCTCCAGTACCCTCAGGCTCGCGGGCGGTAGACCAAGATGTCCCTTTGGCATGTGATACCAAGTCGCCCGTGGTTCTCGCTGATCCTAGTCCTGCTCTTTCCCAATACACAAAATTATCTTCTACCCTTTCACTACCTCCGCCGATCTCTCCTCAAATGCTCTCTGAGTGTCTTCTTCTCGCGTCATATTCTAAACCACCACCTGATGTCGAAGCGCTAGTTCGCTACCACGACTCGTACCCACAGTTTCATTCTTCTGAATCCTACAATATATCGATCAAGTTTGCTATCAGTCATGGACAATATGCTGTTGCAACTCGACTCTTCGATGATATGACCAAGGGTGGAATACGCTTTGACAGTACCACATATAAGCTCTTGGTACAGCTGCACGCACAGCAATCTTCGAACCTAGGACAAGAAACTTCAGATAAACCAATACTACGAAGGAGGTCAACGTCGCTCATGAAGATGCTCTCAGTTATCCGTGATTACGGTCCCGAAATCGAGCCAGAGGTGTTTCTTAGACAAATTCTCTCTTGCCTACGACCTATGTTTTGCGGTTGGGAGGTTCATCCAAAAGTCGTCAAGACTGCTCTTCACTCCTTAGTTCACAGGAACCTGTATTCAGCCGCAACCGAATTGGCCAATGCTTACTTTTCTAATTTACCTGCGGGTATTGACGAAGAGACGAACGCTGAATGTATGGAGATGATCCATCTTCTAATGAGCGTTGACACAAAGAGGGGTATACCCTCTTTTTACGCCAACCAAAAACTTCTTGTTGCACTCTTGAGAACTCATTCTTCGCTCCAACCATCGCCGGATACCTTTTTATTGCTGCTTTCATCGTTGAGGAGAGCGAAGAAGAGTAGCACTGTGGCTTTCGAAGTCATAGCATCTTTTCGACATAGATGGGGTGATGGAGTTTTCGATGATCGTGTGAAGCAACATATCTTGAATTTGGCGGAGAAAGAGGGTCGACTCGATATTTCCGAAAAGATAAGAAATCAATGGGATGTCAAGTTGGGGTACGAATATCTCTTCCAATAGAATTGCTGTATGACTGACGATCTTAAGCATGTCTGCCCTTTACCGGGTTCCATAGCCGTTTCCCGGTTTTCGAAGGCACCAATACATCCCTTTCATTAAGTTATTGCGAACCGTGCTGCGGCGTTGGTTTCTTGTTGGCTATGTGTGGATGTAATATTAATAGTGCCGCAGCTGCTGCGGCGTCGAACGTTCATTCGGTCTGTGGAAACTTTGAGAACAAAACTTGTAAGTTCTAACAACTAATACAATTTGGATGCAACATCAATTCGTAATTCACATACTTCAAAACATACAGGGAAAAACTAGAAAGCACAAGGAAAAACTAGAAAGCAAGAAAGCAAGTTACACATCGGAGCAGCATACGAAATAGAAAACAAATTGTATTACATGATAGCAATTGAATCATCATGAAAGCTAAAAGCCACCGTGGGCCGTGACGAACAGCGCCGCCATGAATTCGACCTCGTCATCGCTCAGAGTAGAACTGACCCTGGAAGGCCAAACGGGAGTTTGGCAGTGAACGAAGTGAGCTATTTCTTGAATGCTCGGTATCCCTGGGAGCCTGTTGCAATAAAAACGCTCCCAAGAAATCTGATGGCGAGAAAAATGATGAAAAGCCCGAGCCACCCCGTGATCACACCTCGCAAGGTGGATCATGCCAATAACGATTGGCGAGACTTCGTTGCTCGTTGCGATAATAAAATCAGCAACAGAATAGTTGTTGCTGGGGGTAAATGTTACTAGGTATTCATCGTTGAAGACAGTTGTTTCGTCTCGCATCAAACGATCGATGATGTCGGCACGGGCACATGGAGTTATGGCGTTGGGATAGGATAGGAGGGTGAGAAGTACTGATGTAACATACTTCTGGACGCATATCGGCTGCATGGACACCGGGGAATAGGCATCAGGGGGGCCCTCGAAACTGGAGAGCACGTCGAAGGCGAGACGACGGAGGCCGGCCCATCCCATGGGCTCCGCATTCGACCGCAGTAAGTCGGACGGATCAGCGTGTAGTTCCACGTCGAATGAGAGGTGGCTAAGGGAGGTGGTGCAGGGGTCGTGAGCGCTGGCGATGGCACCCCGAAAGGCGGTTACAAGTCGACTTCTAAACGTGCATGTTAGTGGGTAATGACTAAAAGCAGATTATATACGTGCATAAAATCAACGAAGTTAGCCATGGAGCCAGTCACGAATGGCGGGCTCCCGAGGCTAGCGCCGTTGTAAGGGAGCAAAGGCGGACGCACCCCACTTCTCGTGGAGATGTTGCCCGCAGAACTAAAAACCCCAACAACAATCCCAAGAAAAATAAAGGGAAGTAGCTCGGTGATGTGGGTCATGGTTGTGTGCTGGCAGAAAGGATCGTCCACGTAGACAAGCCAGCTATATATCTCATTTGGATGTGGCCCCACATAACTTTGACATCCGTGACTTTTTTACGAGATAGACTTAAGCTTGGTCACTACATAGAACCAAACTAGCGGGAAGCAGAGACGTGAGAAACATACTTGTAACCATTCGTTTCACCCCGACCTAGCTTTCGAGTTGAATTGTCCAGAGAGACAGTAAAGGGATAATTATGTCCTGGACGAAGAGAAATTTTATGATGGTATATTGTCATGAGCCTGAGGAGAAAATTACAAGATATCAGAGACTTTGCGGTGACAGATGTTCTAACAACGTAGTTGCGGCTACGAATTGCTTCATCCAAAGTGGGGAAAAAATGGAAAGAAAGAAACTGGTGGAAAGTTGTGGAATTACCAAGCGGCCAAACGTAACGAATCGGAAGACGTTAACTCACGCTAATGAGTGTAAGAGGCAAGAAGAGTCCAGTTATTCGGTAGTGCTGCCATCTGCAGGAGGTAACAAGTGATACCGCAGGAGGTCGGAAGTATGTCCAAAGGGGACAATCTCCAAAGATCGTTCTTCAGATCGGGAGGAGATTGTGAGGTTGAGAACCTGACTCTGGTCCTTCGTTAATGACAAAGTTGACATTGAGGAATATGTATAGGTTTGAGTTATCAACTAAAACGGAACGCATCGTGGCGGAGGAAAGCGTCCTTCATCGCTTTCTCTGAGAATCACGCCATTGGATCACTTTGTCCTTCAAATCCCGCAGTAAAGCACAGCCTAGGAACACCGAAGAAGAGGCGTAAGCGAGTCAAACTTCTAGAAAGGGCATGAAGTGCATGGCGGTTTGTGATATCGATCACGATGAAGTCAACGACTCGTATGTTCACACGCTGTGACTCACTGAGTCGTATAAAATTGGAACTGTGTTAACTCTGGATCCACGTTGTTGGTCAGTCTCTAATGGATTTCGTGCAACATCATCAATGGTAAGATCATTATTAGTAAACCAGGATGCTTCTAGGGCACCACCTAGGCGGTTTGGAATACAAGCAAGATGACTCACTGGCACACCTCTGATTCAGCGTCAATCATATATCGGGCCCCTTCCAAGTTCATTCCCCTGATAAATGTGTCCTAAGCCACTAATAGCACGTCATCTTCCGCTATTCAAGGTGATGCCTTTGCTACATTGCCTGTGGCACTCAAATATAAGGCTCATTCATGCCTGAAGGTTCTCCCTCATTCCGAAGCGCCCCATCTGCATCGTGTTCATCCACATAAATACGCCATCATCACTGAAGACCGACTCAGCCTTGACCTCGCCGTCTTTTTGTATTGCTATTGTCACCTCATAATCGTCCCGCGAAGTACTGCCATTAATCGTTTCAACTTGAACCTCGGACCTCGCGGTTGACCCGCGGTCCCGCCACTCTTTATTATGTGGCTAATCCAATCGATACCCGCATCAAACTTGATGCCCAAACTCCTCATATCGAGGTTCACCCGCATTCCCCCCTTTAACTCAAAGAATTTATTCGCCTCCGCCGACTTGATTCCCGGTGGGTTTGCTAGCTCAGCCGTCGGTACGGCCCCGTTTGTAAGGGTCGTTATACGACCTCTCCACCACCTCCAGAGTGGTCCACCCAGCCTGCCGGTATGTTCACTTTTAAATCCTTATATTTTATTTGACTTACATTTTTTTCAGGTTGGGGTGTGATGTTAATACTAGCCCGGTAAATCCGGCTGGTAATTTATTTTATCTGGCTATTATAACATCCTGCTTATTTGTTTTTTCAGGTTGGGTTTGATGTTAATACTAGTTTACTATTCAAATATATTTGAGACTTGATGATTTCCACTCTGAATCAGGAAGATATTGAGTACAAAGATAATTCAAATCTGAATGGAGCTCAATTTTGTTACATATATCATTTAACTTCAACCCGCCTCAAGAGAGGGTGTACCCGGAACATAGAGTTATGCATAGTCTTCTCCCCGTCTTCATTCCATCATGATGGTCTAAATTTAGATGTTCTAGGGTGATGTAGAAGATCCAAGATATTCAGAAGAAAATAGCCTAGGAACATCATCAATCATTATTGCTTCGAGTCAAATGAGTCAATAGAACCATCATATTATCTCAGATCAACGTCAACCATGACGCTCGCATCCACCCATGTACTGCGGTGTTGGAGGAACCGACGTCTCGGCGTTGGCAGAAGGTTTACCAGAACTATTAATCAATGCGCCTTCCCTTCTATGTGGATTTAGAAGTACCAAGTGCTGTTTATGTTTCGAGTCATTTCGAAGTCTACGTGCTGCGCGGATATCGCGTCTTGTTTCTAATCAGCAGTGCCAAGAACACAGTGGACGGAAATCAATCAAGATACGTACTCGAATACTAGTGAGCAACTGGGGACGACTTATATCTCTGCAAGTGTGAAACGATAGCAAACAACATATTTCAAAGCATAAAAAAAGACAACAATTTCAAAGCACATTTCAAAACATAGCACAGTGAAAGCAAGCAATTCAAATCAGCAGGACAAAAGAAACTAAAGCAACAGGAAACAACATCATAAAAGTCGTGAAATTCGTGAAAATCTTAAACCGCACTGCCTCAGGCCATGGTGATACCATTGTAGCGATGGAATCGAATTATGGCGACAACAAATAGAGCAGCGATGTACTCTATGTCTTCGTCGTACAGAGCAAACGGACCGGTTGCTGCCTCCGGGTCAACTTCAATTGGAGCACCGTGACGGAAGTAGGCATGGTGAAAAATTCCCCCGGGGATCGGTATGATAGGAAGAGCACGGGAAGGTTGCGCTTGAGAATGATGAGCGTGCTGCATAATTTCCCTGATACTGAGAATGCTCGAAGTGGATTGAATGTAATGAGTCCAAGACGAAGGGTTTGACGCAAAATCATGGAATGCTTCTTCAATCATCGCATCCTCGTCAATGAGGCGAATAACGGCAGTGGCTAAAGATGTGGCGTTGGTGATAGTCGTCGCAACAAAAGATATTTCTCTGTCATCCAGTATAGGGGAAAATGTCGAAATGCCGCTCCTCCCGAAGTCACTGGAAATACTATCCAATAGGGCCGGACCGACAAGCTCGCGAGGATTGAAAGAAGAGAATACTTCTAACAATACACGTGCGGTCAACCTACGAACGTAGGTTTCTTCTTCTTGTCGGAGGACGGTCCCGTCTTCAAGGTGAGTACTCATAATTCCGATATCGGACAGAGTACGCTGCGAGATACTATTGAGCCCAGCCCAACCTTGGGCACGGGCACTAGCCCACAGCATAGCTCGATAATCGCCGACATGGGTCGACGATCGAGCACCGCGAGGATCCTCACGGTTGGAGGTGGTGGTGGGGCCGTAAATGGAACGCAGTGCGTCCCGGAAGGCCGCTACGAAGCGGTTACTAGCAAAGCGGAGTCAGTGTATACGTGATTGAAACACTAATCACTTACAACAAGTCATGGAGATCGGAAGCGGCATTGACCACTCCAGGTGGTAAAGAAAGTTGATTTGTGCCGCCAGGGTATAAAGGAGGTGGTGGACGGGGCCCGCTCCCAGGGGAGATCGCGTCCACAGGGAAGAAGACAGAGAACATGACGCCAGCGAAAACGAAGGGAAGGAGGCGAATAAATTGCAGGGGCATTGTTGAAGAACACCTACCAGAACATCGACAGAAGGTAAACAATATATAGTAGCAAATTCTACGGACCTGAATCTTCTAGGCATCTCTTAGAAGCGTTTGGTAACTGTATCGTAAGCTCGGTCATTGAGGTCCTTGTAGTAAACCTTTTTTTCGGATCGAATCTTGGAAATGAAATTAACCGTGAATGCGTGAACTGCCAACCCAAAATTGTGATATGGACAAAAATACCAATAGTAACTTCGGAGTCTCGGACGATCTCCGCTAAGTCACTAGTGAGACCTTGAGGACTGATTGATCACAGGATTGACCGGTATTGCTGAATGTGTGGGGGAAAGAGTGACATGGACCGGGTTACGAAGATCCTACATAGATCTTATTGCTCCAGAGGGCATGTTGAAGCCGGCTGTCTGGTGATCAGTTTTCTACATCGTGAACACAACTATAGTACGCTGGTTCACTGTAGGAGCTAATTTTGAAATCAGTATACTCGAGAGACAAAATTTTTTTCCTATACGGATCGCATTTGGATTGCACGGTTCTCGGTGATAAGTAGTTGTGTACCAAGGTTTGGGGCGGCTGAACCCGGAGACTGTACCCACGCGATTCCTGTTGATCAACGCTGCGCAGGTCTCGTCATGGTTCTCACATCGCTGCGCTGCAAGTCCAACTTTGCTGGTGACTCATATTCGACCTCAAATCTGCCGTTCGATTATGTGGCATTGTCTGAGGAACAGGAACGCCCTCCTCAGGAGTGCCATAATATGTTGTCGTTGCCAAGTGATAATGTATTAATCTGGAATAAAGGTATCTTGTTTCGACAGTTGCAACGCCCACGCGCCAGCTGAACATTAACTTCACGATTACAGGTATCACCTGCTGCTAGTCATTCACCCAAGTTTCAGTCTCGATAATGAAAACTCAAGCCGAGGGCTCATATCCTCTTTGTTACCTTTTTCCATTTTCACGGGGCTAAATATCGTTCTTCTGCCTTGCCTGGCTCTTCTACCACCGAGATTCAATAATTTTTCCAATTCAACGCGCTGGGCAGATCAGCACAATCAGTAGTGATTCGAGGTGTGTAGGGCATCTAGTCCTTTTTTCTTCACACTTATTAACTCAGCTCTTTACAGATTGGGACAGGAAAGTTTCCCCTCAGAAATCATAGTCATTGAAGAGGCAGCATCCGCCATCTCAAAGGAGAGCTACATGGATTATTGGATACGAGGGTTTTTTGACCGAGTAACCAAGTTGATTGACCCCGCCATCTTGTCGAAGCCTAAATGAAAGTTGAAGAATACAGAGGGGGTGCAAGGTGAATATCTTTCGCTCCTTATATAGCGATGGCTAAAATGCTGAAGTTGACAAGCGCATATTGGTAGATGCACATGTAGTCTTAAAGCACAATAGTGCCATTTTGATCGCGCAACCTCAATACGAAAAGACCCTAGCCTAACGGACGTTGCGACTCCAGTCAGGGCGGTATGGATCTGTACCAACTCGAATATTCCACTTCAGTTGGTTGTGAAATATGAGCATGTTTCTTCCTTAGTTTCGGTGATTCCATTTGAAACTAGGTGAACGCTGTACGGTCATAAATTGACTAGATTATTCGCTTCTTTCTCTCGGCTTAACCATATAAACGCTGTACCTAGTACCGCCTTCAATAAATCAATAAATCAATTTGAAAAGAAAAGAAAAAGCAACTCATGTTATGTGCTCCCAACCAGGGTCGAACTGGTGATCTCCGGATTATATGACAGAGTGTCATTCATACTAGATATGAGACCGGCGCTCTAACCAACTGAGCCATGGAAGCTTGACCATGGCTGTTGTTATCAAATTATCAGTATGCCGAACATTAAATCGTGTTGTGGCGACACCTACCTGTGCGATGCAAACAAGAGAGAAAGGAGACGCGAGGAGGAGAAAGCTGTTATGGCAGAAACGATCTCGAAACAGAGACAATAACGACTTTACTCCGGGAAAGGAGCCACCAAACAGCGCCAGTCGACACCACGACAACATAGTCATCTGCACCGAATTCAACACATACTAGGCCTTCAACTCCACGATCTTTGGTCATTATTCTAACTGGTCGAAGCACAGAAAGCGAACGTGTTGCAAAGAGGTCAAGGGGTAATATATCTGAAGACTGGAGATAGCCTTGCCTATACCGCTGTTTGTGAGGAATTATGTTATAACTAGCACATGCGCGGCGCGCTGCGCCGCTTAGTACTGAAGTTTGATAATCATATTGAAATTTTTGTAATGATTAAGACATGATTTGTATTGTAATAGTATCTGGAGGACATAGACATAAGAGTATCATATAATATAATATAGGATAGTAAAGTGAATGAGCCAAAGTGAAAAGTTTCAACATCGACGATCATTCACTTCAAGTGAATGGCGAGCAACGCCAGATAATGGACGGTGGTGATCTGCATGTCCGTTTCATTGTCGTTTGAAAAGTCCAAGGTTGCAATGCTTCTATGGGAGGAAGGGTTTTGGTCTTGTGCTTCCAGGTCTACTCGTTAAACTCCCAATCAACAAAAACATAAAACTTACACTCTGAATCAGATGAGGGAAGAAGCTTTGACCTCATAATCAATGGCCCATCAATCACTTCCCCACATTGCAGTCTACTGTACCTATCAAACCCAGAACTTGAAGATCACGCCCACAGCACGCTCATAGATTCTACTCCCGGTGTATACAAAGCTTGGGAGACGTTTGCCTCCGATTACTCACTTGGTAATTTTCGCGAGGTCGCTCATGCCACTCATGGTCGAAGACTATACACTACCCTGAAAGAACTATGCAAGATACAGGAAGAGGAACAATTACTGGTGGACCCGATCCGAAATATCAATTGTTGTCATATTGAATGGGCTACAAGATAGAAATAGACCGCTTCGAAAACGAAGTCATCCTAGGTGGACCCATGCCCCTACCTGGTGCTAAAGAATCGTGGGGATAAACATATCCTTAATCATATTTCTGCATTTTTAGTCTTATCGGCACCCAACGCCGCCAACGCAAACTGAAAGCTATCGACAACGATTCTGCAGAAAGACCAATAGACTTGAAGTCCGCGGTCCAAGGACGTGGAGAGCGGACAGGGGTCCATCATATATGACGGAGAGAAGCCATTTCTCACTGTTTGGAGTATAAGGAGCATGGTGCTGGATTCTGTACTGCCAACAGCGAGTTAAGAAGGGATGGTAGGCACGAGAGTCGCATTGAGTGGGATGCGAGAAGCGTGTCGATTTCGAATGACGATGGTCAAAAAAAGTGAAAAGCGCGTCGATTTTGAGTAGGGATGCATTTGTGGGAAGATTTGTGTGACGGGGCTCCACACGTGGAGTCTTTGGAAGCCTGTGACACGAAGAAAGTAGGCTCTCGCAAAAAAGGAAGAAAGGGCGAAAAAAAGAAGGCAAGGGAAGAAAAGGCATGAGAACGAATGAGAAAAGGTATCGCGTACGAAGCATCCGCAAGCAGAGCGCGGGGACAAGAGGGAGGCGAGTGGCGAGTGGCAACCTGAGCGTGACGTCACACCAGCGTTTAATGTAAAGGATTTATCTGATTCATATACGGAGAACACACTCACTAGTGATCGTGTCCTTACTACGCTTTGATGTGGTGGGCAAAATTTAGGAAAAATCTATATATTGCCCTCCAGTGCAGCAAACCTGTCCAGAAAGGCGGAAGTGATATTTCGGAGGTCATCATTTCATGATCTACTAAGTTCAATGAGGATAAATCCCAGTGTCAATTCAACCTTCGGATTTGATTGGTAGAACTCGTCAGTCCATGTGTTACATTCAAAATCAAACGCACGAATGTAAATTATAAGCTAACTGAAGCTAACTGAATGTTTCTCTATTATTTAATACATTAAAAATGCAGCATGGATACTACACCGAATCTCCGTCATTCTTGCTTGGGATGAAGAATCATATCCGCACATTTTTCCGCAGTCATTACAACAGCAGCTTGAGGGTGCGCTGCGACCACCCACGGAAATACGCTCGCATCAGCAACTCGAAGCCCTCCAACACCAAACACCCTCAGCTGTGGATCAACAGCTGCACCACCGTCGGGTGCGTCCTGCCTGGAACCCATGCGACATGTCGAAGTATAATGATAGGTACTCATGTTCCTCCGACGAATGAATTTGTCCAGAGATTCGTCGTCTTCTCCCTGAGGCAGTGCAGTCTTCCAATCTTCAATAGGATAGCCATCTTCGCGCATTTTCTCGCTAATTCGAAGTGACAATTTCAATGCTGCGCGGAGGGGAATAAAATCTTCAGGGTTAGAGAGATAGTTGCAATAGATTTTCATTGGCGCATCGGCTTGGGTAGACGCTAAGCAGACCCGGCCTCGACTCTTCGGGCGCATGACGATAGAGAGTAAGCTAAAGAAACCCCGAGATTTATCCAATTCGAGCTCGCAGGTTTCGTATGCTATCTAATCGTAGGCAATGTAAAGGAGAGTGGGACTCGACTGTAGGAAAAGAACTCACTGGAGCGATTTCAATATCAGGCAATGCATCCACTTCACCTTTGTCCTTGAAAGGAATACCACGCGCATCCAATGATGCGCTCGACATGGTAATATACGTTTGTATCACCGGGCAGAGTAACATTCCAGTACCCCAAATGAGCCAAAGTAGGATTTGAATAACCATTGTCCACGGTTGTTTCTCCACGGACAGCAAAGAGTGGCCCATAGGAACTCGGAATGCAGTCGACACACCAAAGTGATCTTGCTACAACTTGAATCAGGATTACATACATGGAGAAGGTGCGAAAACCCATACCAAGTTGTTACCGACAGCGGGGAGATTTTTGTGGACTGGGATATCGTGCTCCTTGAGATGCTCAGCAGGGCCGATGCCACTCAACATCAAAACTTGTGGTGTACCAAATGCCCCAGCACAAACGATAACTTCGCAGCCACACATGACGACTTTCTTCTTCGTACGGAATCGATCTATGATTTCAACCCCCTCTACGAACGGTGTAGCATCGCGCTGTCCTATTATCAACTTTCCGCCGATTGCGTTTGTCACGATATGTAAGTTTGCACGCGCCCGAACTAGTTCCGCCGGGAGGAAAGCGCGATTAGTTGAATTTCTGTATTGTTTCCTGTCTCGTGTGAATTGGCCTTGTCCAATACAGTTCGTCGGATTCTTCGGCGAGTTGAGATCCTCAGAGTGAAAAATGCCTAATGATTTACAAGCTTCAACAACCCTGAAGAAGTTCGTTATTAGAAGCGTCTTTTGATATATAGTGGGTCGCGTCAACTAACCGGGAGAAGGGTGGAAAATACAAGTGATCTCTCCTGTTCGTCCATTCGCCTAGGATATCACAGGGACGTTATAATTCTGACAAGCACTTGAAACCGAAAAATCTCACCCATCTTCCCGTGAACATTGTCATGATCTTCCCCATCCAAGAAATTCTCCGACTTCCTGAAAAACCGCTCAACTTCCTTCCAACCCCAACCCTCACATCCACTTTCGGCCCAAAAATCATATTCTTTTGGCAGACCCCTTGAATAGAGCATCCCGTTTATACGCGAAGTTCCGCCTAGGCCTGATCCGCGAATCAACCCGAAACCCTTGTTAAGTTCCTGGTGGTATTCGGACTTCTGTAGTCGACAGAACGTCCCTTCCGAACCATAGCTCATCGAAGCAAGGGGTATACGCGAAAGCCAAGTGTCTCCAACGGGACCGCGCTCAATCAAGAGCACTGTAGTCTCTGGGTTTGCGCTCAACCGGTTCGCCAGAACACATCCCGCAGTTCCGCCACCTGCAAATGTTGACCTCAGCATGGGCTCCTCTTTTGACATTGAGAAATTCGTACCAACGATGATATAATCGTATTTTGTGTGGAGTCTGTCAAAGGCAACATTCGGATAGGACGTGCTCGAAAATGGCCACATAACGGCGCAGAAAATTAGAGGTCAATGTAAAGAAGGGGAGCTCTTATACTGGCCTCTGCATGGCAACGACTTGTAGATAGGAGCTGGATAGGAGAGATGTTCGGCAGTTCGTTCCTTTTTCAACTTGACACTAATATCGCGGCCCTGATCATGAATAGAAAAGCCCGTGTCGCGACTGACTGCACGTGCCACTTCCGGGATATGTTGAACAAAAAAAGGTAGCGGTGCCATGAGCGTTGAAATTTGAAGGAGTACAGCAGGACTTTGACTTCGCTTTCTTGCCTCGCGCGCGGTGCCTGTTTAATCCAGCGAGGATTGAAACCAGCGCGACTTCTCGCTTGGAAGCAGAGAAAGTAAGGGGCTTTGACTTGTCATCGTCCCTGAGCTTCGGAGAAATGGAAACTGCTGAATTCAAAGTCGAACAACTTTTAAGCCCAAGAGGCGTCAGATTCGCCGATCCCGGACATCCATGATGTCACCGGTGGGGGGGGTACCCTCCATATATGGTCTAGTCGTTGTCTACGGCATTGTGCCAGCGCACACCTTGAATCAGTCGGCGGAATACGGCCATCAGTTAATCAAAGCACGAGCCAGGCTCATGCTGGGCTCATTTAGGTCGACATGCAATCGAGTCAAAATCCTAGTCAGTCTCCGAATTCCAGTAATATACATTTCATTGTTCTCAATTATATATTGTAACAAATACAACGCCTTTAATTACATTTGGCCGTTTCATGCTTTGTCGTTGGTGTAGTCGGATGCATCAACTTGTGATGGCCAGGATGATGGACAGCTGTCGCCGTTCGTTTGCCGACGCTCGCTTTTGGTCTAGTCCAAATCAGTTGCCAGGGTTTAGCAGCCTCACGTGAGCCAGACCCATGTCCGGGATCGGTGAATCTGACACCTCTTGTTTAAGCCCAGGACCCCGGAATATCCCTATAAATGTTGGGTACGGATTTTCCAAAATTCCGGGGTTTTTGTCCGTGCAAAAACCGGTGTTTTCGTCCGGAATATACCCGGCCTCCCCCCAAGGTGTCCAAAATTGTCCGCGAGTTTGACCCGGCCTTAAAAATACCAAAAAAATCGCCAAAAATCTTCAAAATATTCCAGAAGGCTCAGATTTTAGTCAACTGAGCCACAGCTGCAGAGATCCTACGTGACCCGCGGTGAAGCGAATGAATTTATGCTCGTCGGTGGTAGTGCAAGCAGAGTGAACAAGGAGCCAGGGGTCCGAATTGGGAAATTCCAAAAGCGGCAGTGGTCTCCGAACATGATGTGAACTGATTTCCACGACTATATTCGAAGACCTGATATGCAATCGGACAATGATGATACGTTGGAAACAGATTTGGTGACGAGGCTGTGATCTACACCTTTTTCAAGTGATGTTGAATAGAAAAAAGAACTAATCATCGAGACACGAATCATAAAATGTAAGGTGCTTGTCCGAACCGTACCCAACATCTGCAAAATTTCCAGTTCTTGTCCGTGCTTCCATACCCGGCCTCTTCGGCAAAAAGGGCACTTTTTTGTCCGATTCGTACCCAGCCTAAGGGTTGAGGTCACCGATTTTTGTCCGGACCCCGGGTACCCAACATTTATAGGGATATTCCGGGGTCCTTTAAGCCCCCAGTTGTCGCACATTGTATTGAAACTAGATTGATGGTAGCAGTAAGGATCTGGCCAGGCTGTCAACGGAGCAAGCCGTGCAAATCAATCTCCGTTTTAGGAAAGTTCCATAGGGGGTAGTTGCAGGGGTTGATTTTCACGGCTTGCTCAGCTGACAGACCCCTTCTCACTCATCCTGCAGGTGCTTGTCGTGCCGCGACGCTCATGTAGTGTTTCGTCACAACGATACACGACCGCTGGTATGTCGTTCTCTCTGGACATGCTCTGCAGGTAAGTAGGACGACACTGGACACGGCTATGCAATGGATGAATTCATCTCATGAAAATGCGGTGTGTTAAACGGAAAGCTATAAAACCACTGTGCCTCTAGTAGCTGGTCGTAAATTTCCGACAATCCCCGCTATTCAATCATGTTCGACCTCGAATATCTTGTCCCTCTTGCCCTTGCATTTTCTGTCCCCGCTAGAGCCTTTCCTGCCCATGCTTCTTTAGCTGGTTTGCGTACAGAAGAATGGAACAAAGCACTAGCTACTCTAAAGTATACTCCTCCACCGCCGCCCCCTGGCCCTTTGGAATGTAGTGGTACCAAGCTCGTCAATGATGCTGATCATCCTTACATGGATCCACAACCGGGCGACATACGCGGGCCCTGCTCAGGTTTGAACACGCTCGCCTCCCATGGAGTTCGTACAGTCTTCTAGCTGATTGATTATCGAGCTGAAATCTGACCGTCACTTACAGTATATAAATCGCACCGGAATTACCAGTTGTTCAGAAATAATCACTGCAGCAATGGAAGGTGTGTTCTTATTTCATACTTCTTCCGTCAAAATTCAATTTTACTGATTTGAGCAGGGTTTAATATGGAGAATAACCTCGCGAGATTTACGTGCTACGCTGCCTTCCTCGTAGACGGCAATGTTATCACTGACAAACTCAGTATTGGGGGAAAGTCTGATAAGACTGGTCCTGATCCACCCGGCCCAGCTACTGTAGCCGGTCTGAGCACGCACAATTTATTTGAGGGGGATACCAGTATGACTCGAGGTAAGACCAGTGTAATCGTCTGAGGTAGCTGGCTCATTCTGTCCCCAGCGGATGCCTACTTTGGTGGCGACAACAACTTCAACGAGACATTATTCCAAGAGGTACGTCGCCTCGAACTGTATATCTCGACAGCTTCAGCAACTTATGCCTTTCCTACAGTTCGTTGAATACAGCAACCGGTATGGTGGTGGAAAATACAATCTCACAGTTGCTGGCGAGTACCGGTTTAAGCGGATTCAAGATTCTATTGCCACCAATCCCACCTTCAGCTTCGTCGCTCCCCGTCTATTTTCTGCATACTCCGAATCCGTCAACCCCATCAATTTTTGGGTCGATGGACGCCAAGACGATGGTCAACTTGACCCCGAAGTCGCTCGTAGCTTCTTTGAGAAGATGCGTTTTCCTGACGACTTTCACCGAGCTGCACGTCCGATGAACGGTGAAAATGAGTTAGAGGTGCTTGCTGCGCATCCAATTGAACCGGGAAGCAATATCAACGGAGTTGATACTTACACTCCCGATCCTACATCAGGAAAATTGGCGGATAAATGTACGTTGTACGAGAACCATGTGAATCGCACTGTGAGAAGTTTATACCCGGACCCGACTGGCGACTTGTTGGATGCTCTTAAGATTAACATGCACTACTTCTATACATCGGTGCAGCACAGGGGGTGTAAAGAAATATTCCCTTATGGGCAGTGAAGCTGGGTGATTACGGACCAGGGGCTTTGTTGACGATGATATACCATTTATATAGAGCGCTTTAGATATACCGAACGATGGACTTGCCTTAATGAACACATGTACAGCTCAATAATTATTTCAATTGTAGTAACTGCGTGCTATGTATAATAATTCACTATATGTTTAACTCCATTCTTGAATAAAGGCTTCAAAAGTGTAACAATGAATAGTCATGGATGATTTTTACTCCAATCTGTAATCGAAATTCCATTAATGCGCACCGGGTCGCTGGCAACAATTTGGAATCCACATTACTCCGAGGATGACATCCAATACATCACACGCGCCATAGGCAGTCAAAGTAAAAACAATGATATAAGGGGTGGAGATTCGACAGTCAACCAAAGCATAAAGATGATGCGAATGCTAGATCCGTGTCTTCGGACTTTCGAGAAAGTAGTCGTCTGGAACAAAAAACCGCTTTTGGGAGTGAACTTGGATATTCGGGGAATGAACGTCGGACATAAGACCATATTGGCGATCGTCAAAGCCCGAGTAAGACCCTCTTTCTTCATCACCGAGGGGACAAAGTATATCACAATGAAGGCATGATGAACGCCCGAGCATGAAGAACGATTTCACATATAAGAAAATGCCACGGTGATACCCAGAACCCGCACCGGCCGCCCACGCCTAGATCGACCGATGTTGGTATTGATTGCTGGAGCTGTACGAGATCTTGCTATCCGTGTTAAGGGGAGATCGAACTTTTCCCCTATAAAGCATGTCTAGAGCCAGGACAACCGACGGTATTAGATGTTCAATTTCCTGATTGATCGTCAGTACGACGGGCTACGTTCGCACCGAAATCAGGGTCCGTTGAGCGGCTCAGATCGAACTTTAGCAACGTGTGATGCCTAAAGCAATATAGAGCATGTGGGAATTCGTTTCTAGAAGACGATGCCGCCGGTCTCGATAGGTCCGTGTTGTAGGAAATCAGATGTGGCGGCATTTCAGATGGACGACGGGCTTGGATAGTTGGTTGCCGGGTGAAAACCGGGAGGGGACACGAAAGACCTTGAGGGCACGCGGGATCTCTTCGCCAGCCACCTCCTTTCAGCCCCTGTTCGATTGGCCCCTTTCCTCAGCATTTGGGGAGACACCCTGATGCGTTATACCCATATCACTCGAGCTACTAGGGTATGCATTGAAAGGTGAGGGCAGTCGAGTCGCAAGAAACAAGGGATGTAGTAGATCTGGGGTCAGCGACAAAGGCTTGAATAGATTCGCAGCGATAAAGCCCAAATACAGCCCCTCGAGTTGGATTTGAATGATCGAAACCTTGGCGTGGTCATGCGCAGAAGGTAGCTAGTGGCTGGTCGCAGTGTTCGGCTACAGGTGCGAGGAGTTGGTGACTGTTTTGGCGCAATGAACGCTGGCCCATGATCACCCTGCAAGTGTTGTCACTTGATGGTCCAAGCGCTCGTAGACAACGTGAACGTTCAGACGCTCAATCTCGGCAATCCGCTCGTGTTCTAAGCAATTCGCCCTCTTCTTTTGCTTCTTGAGCGCCAGGCGATGGCATTGTGCGGTCCGAGAACGAGGCTGAGGTGGCAGGAGTGGCAAGAAATAGACAACAAGGCTGTGATCCGTGTTTGAAACATTGATTTCTCATCGATAATCCCACTCCCATATCTCCCATTCCAAACGCCGCTTATATTTGCCTCGTGGTTGGCTCGACTACTTCGAACGCAGAGATTGACTTCAGTGGCCAATATCCTCTTTCAAAATAGACTTTCAATCGAAACTGGCCGATTTCATTTTTCCCCTCTCTGCCACGTTTCGGGCCCCATTCGCACCCTTATTCCATGCCAGTCAGGTCCAGCCATGTCAGCAGCATCGATATAAGAATGATTTTAACCGAGTCTGAATGATAGATCAGCCCACTGGATCCGTGGAAAAAAGCCGGACATCTGGCATGAGGCGAGCTAAACTTGACTTTCATTCTGAAATGCGATCCTGGGACATCCTCTTCAGGGCGTGTTGTCTACCATTTGGCTAATTCTTCCACTCAACCTTAAAATCTCCAGTTTCTCTCCTCCCTCATCACCCTCGACATCTCGCTCCTCAGCCGCCCTCTCGCAATGCTGCAATCCAGATTAACCTCCCTGTCAAATCAACGCCCTGGTCTCCCCGAAGAACTATCAGCAATTTTCCGTTTTATTCACGTCTTCGAAACAGTATATGATGGCCCTACTACCTGCGCGTCGATTAACAACTTGGAACAGTTCCCCGGCTCGAAAGATTTCATAGAAGCTACTTTTGTGGTGATGCATAAAGACGTACAGAGGAGTGTGCGTGTTTCCATTGCTTCCACCTCTTCATCAACTTCATACCGTGCAGATTCCTCCCAACAGACGACCCATACTGAAGGTACAGCATCCGACCTTATCCGAGTTTCCGACTGTGTCTCAATTACCACGATTAGGCCACTTTCCAAGTTCCACTTCTCGGACACATGGAGAAGGCATTGGCAGAGTACATTGAAAACGCGACGCAAAACTCCCCCCATATCTCCACCCGTATCTTCTTCCTGATCTCGTTACGCACCACCCTCACCCGTATTCTCGTCAAACTTGCGGTGAGTTTTCCCCGTATCACAACATCGTCCGCCAATCCCCCCCTGTTCCTCGCGAAAATCTTATGCCGGTAATCCGTCAGGTCATGGAGAACGCCGAACCTTGTTATATTCACGTTCGAACGGCGAAAGCAGAATGGATGATCGATATAAGAAATCAAACGTAAGTGGAAGTTGCACTGCCTCAATAACCCAGGTTGACGAGTTATAAAGTGATCCATTGCCTCAACTTGTCTCCCTCCGTACGAGTGGTTAGCCGTCCTCAAAAACATCTTTTCCTGCATCTTTTCCTTGTCCACTGTTTCATATATTTTTTCTTTGCTGATTCCTGCTATTGTTGCATATTCGTTCAGTCGTTCCACATGTTTTGTATTTGTCGTGTGTTCCCGTAATCTATTCCCGACACGTTTTCGTATCCCTTTCCCTCTAGGCACCTTCCATCCTATCGTTACGAGTGTATGTACTTACATAAACACGATCAACATCTTCGCGGATGATACCGCACATAACTCACATGAATCAACCTCTCGTGCGAGAAACATTGGATTCTTCGGCCCTTCTTCGCCCATTTTTCCATTCCGGTATATAGCCCATCATATCACCCTTTTTCCGAGTCTACTACTAATGCTTATAAACGGAGTTACAAAAATTCCAAGTGATGTTCGGGTTTAGTGTAAGAACTAAGAAGTGTGATGTCAAGTGATGCTTCTCCGACACACGGCAGCTGAGCTCTGTTATCTCTTAGAGCCTTTTTAAATACTCTTTGAGCGTGGGCTATCGGTATCAATACTCGAGTAAATGATCGAAAAGCAAACTTGTGCCCACCGCAAGTAACAATGTTAATCGCCTCTGTATCAGCGACCTTCCCTTTGGGTGACCCCTTAACCCTACCTGTCATCGGAGCTCGAAAAAGAATTCGCGAAATTCCCTGTTTTATCCCTTGAGAAAAAAACAAGAACAACAATTAAACTTTTTACGACATAGTTTCTTCGGCATCGTTCTCTCTCTCTTTCGTAATTTTGACACGGAACCTCAAGTCTATATTTTTATAATTTTAAACAATTTGACCATATGGTGGGTGGTGTTCTGAATCCCACCATGTACGAATGTTCCCAACTTCCACGCATCAAAGAAAGTAGATTAAGTAAGCGATCTAGGTCTGTGATAAACTTCAAGTTGCTCGCTTCGTGTCTGAGCGCTTCAGAGCGCTGAGCAACCTCTCTCAAACGTGTCTACGTCAGAAACATTGAATCGGATCCGATTTGTGTTGGACCGTTTTCACCGGATTTTCAAGGTTTATAACCCTGGTCCATAAGACTTGATTGTGCCTTTTCAATATCTTTGGATCGGACCGATTTCAGTTTTCGTATATACGGTCAAAGATAAAGTTTGCAATGAACACTTTATTTTGGGTAGCTGTTGTTTGGGGAGTGTGCGATTGAAACAACTTTGGATATTACCTAAGTTAATGATATTTTTATTCAATTGGACGGACAAAGTTTATTAGACAGGAGGCACGTACTACGGCGTTTTTTCGTCACCGGTGATTTTTTCTGTTGCTATCCGAGCGTACGTCTCTGTCTGAAATCATCTGTTCTCGTTCGCACTGTTCTCCTCCACAAAAGTGCCTTCGCTGCTGGGAATATCACTGGCTTCTAATGTTCGTACAGCTTGCCTGGATACGACTGAGCCATTTTAGTTACATATAATCAAGCATAGCAGATGTGTAGATGTTTACGCCAGAATACAAATTACCATAGCTTTCACGAGTGGCCAGCACGGCGAGGACAGTCTCACTTCCAGAACCAAGTAGTACATACTTGGGCCTTGTGGCGTGAAGACGAATCCATTCTTGAGCTTGAGCTTCGGAATGGTTCAGAGGCAATCCCGTGGATTTAAAATCCTGTAGAATAATGAGTAAAACGCTGATAATATGCATAAAATTCTCCCATACCACTGGATCGGCAAGCCCTTCGCATTTATCAATAAACTGCCTGTCTAGAAGACTTACAGGCCGGACGCGAAAAATATTTGGTTCGTTAACTGTCTCCAACTAAACCATGTCTGTTAGTCAAGGAAATTCGATCCATAAGTGCACCCACGTATAATATGCGGAAAAACCTCATGAAGTCAAGCAAAGAAATTGTATCGCAAGTATATGCCAGGCAACGAAAATCGAAGTGACGCAGTGGGGTTGACACCAAGAGTGATTGATCAGATAAAAAAGCAGACCCGAATTCACAAAATCCAATGCTGGCTACATGGCGGAGGTCATCAAACGTAAGCCAGTATGACTTTGCGCTGGCTTGAGTCTCTTGCAGCATCGGTTTCAGCATTGCAATGGGATTTGAAGCATGACGGAGTATATGTAGAAATGTTTGATATAAACATAGATAAGATTCAGATTGCGGAGCATAGAACTGTCTTGACCGCATAGGATCTTTTAGGAAGTCACCGAACTCTTGATTATTACGCCCGCTGGCCCTATCCCAAATCAAGCGGTAAACATGGGGAAGCACGTTGAGCAAAACGTCCTTCCCGAGAGAAAGTAGTAAGGCCAGCATAAGTTCGAAAGACCCCTCGAAACGCCGCCCAAAATATTCAGGACGAATGATACTCGAAACCTGTTTAAAGACTGAAAGAAGATCGGGAGGAATATCGGAAAGTGCACGCATATAGAAGTGATCAAGAGCACAACATGGACGCTCGTCGGAAGGTGAGGGAGAATCAATCATATAGGCCAAAAATGTCTCCAAGTGTGATTTTGGTCCGCCACCATCCTCCCAATCGATGAAATGAATGATGACCTCGACAAACTTGACAACGCCGGAAACAATCATGATCAACCGTGACATTTGTTTCTCTGAAGGCCACACCTCCTCTTCATCAAACATATTCTTGTGCTTGTCGCGAAAGGCACTAAACCGGTGATGAAGGATTAATGCCGTGTCCGCTGGACCCTCTTTATAAGAAATGGGTAGTCGGAAGTATCGGAATGGCGGAAATGGGTGGAGAAGGTCCTGGACTGCAAGTTTGAGATTTGTGTCGCTTGAAATAATCCATAACAACGGTGAAGAATGCTGCGACGAGCCGAACTCGTATATTGAGCGGAGAAGCTCTTCATCCCACTTGATGAATTCCAATTTAGAAAGAAAAAGAACAAGGACTGGTGGTGTGGTGATATACTGAGGGTGTGATTCTCGAAGTGCTTTCCATGGCTCATGGATGAGCTTTCTGAAGCGAGTATGTGTTGATAGTTCAATAATTCCCGGATTGTCAACCAATTCCCTAGCGAGAATGCGGCGGTATGGAGGGTAAGATGCTGCCAATTCAGCAATGATTGAGTCAATATCATCCCAAAAGCCGTAGAGTGTATTTCGCATTGGTAGCCCAAAACGTTGAGCATCGTCACAAACGTTGGAAAAGACATGAGCCCTCGTGTTTATCATTGAGGAGTCCGTCATTGGCACCTGTGGTTCGGCGATGAGATAGATGTTACTCCTTTTTTCGGCGTCACAGAGCCAGGATATTATCTCCCTCGTGAGGACTTTATGAATGTGCATGAATGGCTCGCTGACTGGTTCATAATCTTCGAAGGACATGGGCAGACGACGAAACACTACTGTCTGTTAGTATGCAATCTCAAATTCGTAAATTGAGCGTGGAACTTACAAGGTCTCCAATCGTCCCAGAATGCGCCATCTGTGTGGACCAACTTATCAGGTATATTACAGGAACCAATATCGATGCGCTCCTCTTCCGGACCAGAATGGTGCTTCGTAAATAATTCGAATACTAGCCAGTGGAGTATAAGTTAACCGCCAAGGTAAACCGTTCCAGACCTGTATACCTTCCGGCATCGACAGTCCCATGTTGAATGCCTCTTCCAACTCTGGGTGCATCGTCATGATTTCTATATTGCTCTCTTGAAAGCTGTGATGTTGTGGATAAAGGATAGGGTGGGAACAGCGTGAATTTCGAGAAGGAGCCATTCTGTCATGTGTCTAGATCGCGTCCGGTGCATGTGCAGTGGCACACGGCGGTAGACCTGTTGGGCAGGAAAGATGATGGATGAAGTTATTTTCGTCTGTTTTATGAGCATCACCCAGGCCTCCTCCAAGGCGATACCCATGCGCGTATTGCGCGCACTGCTCGGGCTAGTTAACGAAATGGGAAAAAAAGCAGTAGTGGCCGACAAGTAGTGACTAGTGAAGGCCTACCAAACTCGTGGACCGAGCCCGACAGAAGGGCTTGGGCTCGGCTCGGCTCGGCTCAGGCTCGGCTCAGGCTCAAGCCTGGGCTTGTTATGGTCCAAACGGATTAGGCTTCAAATACCTTTCTGGTCTGGCTTCATCTTCCAGCCAACTCGGAATACGTGCTAAAGAATTCGACATGAGCTATAGAACAATGTTTGCAGAGGACTGGGAATGGGCTAGAGGAGGGAACTTCTCAATAGGTGTTGGCCGTAGTTGCCATCCGTGTCAATATTTTAACCCTCTTCTTATCCGCATCAATACCTCCCCACAGAGATCTATGCGAGAAGTTTGGAAGACAAGTAAAACATTACCTTGCTTCAGGAAAGCTGATTTACAGTAGAAGTAAGATGTGATATAGGCCGTAAGTTTGTAATCTCTGTCTGAAATCTATCCATTCCTCATCGAATTCAACTTGAATTCATCGCCAAGAGCAGATGAACGGGAGCCACTTATCGGACAAAGACGAGAAAAGCTTATCCGCTTGAAGATGAGCTTGTTTCATTATCCTGGTTGGGGAAAATCATTCAGGTACTATCATCCTCGTTCAATAGGCGAACTTCTTCTACGCGTAGGGCAATTCAAAGCTAGCACTTTGAATCAATGTATTTCGAAACATCATCGCAGTCGTTGTTAACGTTCTAGAACATTCGGGACCATATTTAATGTATGGGACCCACACTGGACGCGATTGGAACGGTCTGGCGATAACTTTTCGAAAATCACGAACACCGTCTTACGTTATTGTCATCTATCGCAGGCGTCGATGATCGATGATGAGTGGAGTTTTCTTCGAACATGTCGTCTAACTGCAGGCTTTAACGTGGAAAAGTCATTCATATTCCGAATAGTCGGAATTTATAAAGTCTCTTTGCGAAACGACTTGCGGAAAGAAATTAACTTCACAGAAGACTGGATACTCGATACATATCAATCGAGACCATGACCCCAGGTCCTATTAAAAGCTCACAACAAGGATAACACGAGGACCCTAAAATTTGAAGGTCTATTGGCAAAAAGGCTGTGTGGGTTCTAGAAGTCGTGAGAGACGTCCATCTTCATCTATGTATAGCTTACGAAAAGCGGCAAAGGTCCATGATGAAGCCCCCATCTGTGGTGTTTCTGATTGTATTGATGAGAGTACGTGTGTATTGTACTGCCTTTGGTATCCTTAGTAGTAGCAATTTCACCCAGTATTGGGAATGCCTAGAAATATTAGAAAAATATGCCAATAACATAGCCATGATTATCCGAAAGATATGGTGGGTTTAGTTAGGCCCATCAACTGTCTGAAGGCTGTGTACCAACATGAAGCTCATATACAATTGAATTATGAGTGCCCACAATGCCGGTAGATCAGTTTATCTATCATCAGCTGCCTCCCCGCAATGATGCAGCCCGCAATATACATACCCCCGTATCATAGCTTCCTTCACAGCATACGTCGAATAAAGTTTTCTTCTCTCAAGAACATGAATAAACGGTGCGGATATGACGTGTCTCAGTGGAGACCGCAGGTGATGCCATGCGTCGCACAAATGTATAAAAGAACGGTAGGATTGTGGAGTGAGGGCTGGTAAGCTTCCGAGTTCAAAGCAACCAACGCACACCATGCCTTGTGCTCGAGAGCTTTTCATCGTCCTAATTCTCTCTGCTATATTCACTTTTGTGCTTTCTCGTTCACTTTTGTCCCGTCGCACGAGGCAACGTCACCGTGAACGCCCGGCGTCTGAAACTTCAAGCACTAGTACCTTTTTCACTCTAAATTCTATCACCACGCTCCTCAATCCTCCCCGCACTTCTCTCAACCAGCTCCTCCAGGAACGCGCCAGCGCCAATCACCATCTCTCTCGAACTCTGAATCTGACAAATACGTTTGTCGATGCAGATCCTGATGTTCATACTCGATTTGTTCAACACTCCCATACTCTTCTCAAACACGCAAATTCATCTGGATGGGCTAGATTTCAGGAAACCTGTAGCCAAGCAGTTGACCTATCGTTAAACGAATATCCCTCTCTCATTCTCTCCGATACTACTAATGGCGAGGATATTCCTTTTGATCATTTCGTTCAAATTGTGGTCTTGAGGACGATCCTTGCCGGGTTACTCGATATCGGAAAGGATGTTGATGAGTTGGATATTAGGTCTTTGGCTTCAGTAACGACTATCATCAATCAACTCTGGACGTATTCGAAATCCCCCGGAAACACGAACAAAGAAACATCATCATCACTCTCCCAACGCCTTCAATCTCATTTACGTCAACTTGTTCCCCCGGAAAGTGGTTTATCAAACCCTATCGATTTCGTTGTTCCTACATGGGAGACTCTTTGGCGTGTATGCGCTACTCTTATAGCTCGGATTCAAGAAGATCAAAGTTATGAAGACGTCTTCCACGAATTCCTTCACGCTGAAACACCTTTTAATCGACAATTTAATGTGTCGGTTAATCCGTATGGTTTCAGCGTACGGGATTTTGTGGTAGAATCTATGCGTCTACATCCCCCTGTGAAACGAATTTCTCGCATTCAGACTCATTCCACATCATCAAATGATCATCACATCTTTCGATCCTCTCCTATTCCTGGACCAACACGAGTAGTTGCGGATATCGAGAAAGTCCTTCGAGATCCGGAGATTTGGTCAGAAGACGCACCTTTTTTTAATCCACGACGACATCGACAACAACTCCAATCCAAGGCGGGGGTACATGAGCAAATACGAGCTCAGGCTGAGACTTTGAAACTTGTATTTGGTCATGGTCCTCTTCGGTGTGTGGCGGCTTCTTGGGCACCGGTGGCTGCGGCGGTTATTGGTGCTACTATCGTGGGTCAGATTCGAGAGGGCGGATTTGAGGTGGTTGTGGGTGATAGGATAGGTGGAAGGGTGGGGTGGAGTGGATGGAAGGTAAGGAGACGTTCGGATTGATTTTCTATTTTCTGTTGCTGTTTCTGTTGCTGTTGCTGTTCCTGTCTCTGTCTCTGACTCTGTTCTGCTTTTTGGGCATGCTGTTCTTCATACCCGTTTTCTCATACCTTGTGCACGAATGGCTTTTACATATGTAATTGTATGATGCAGTAACCAGTAAAAATTCAGTTGAGTATTGAATCGGATCCGATTGTTTTGGACCGTTTTCGCCGGATTTTCAAGGTTTATAACCCTGGTCCGAACAAATTCGATCGAACAGAAATTCAAGAATGGATTCGCCTTCACTGTGTCACAAGGCCCAGAGTTTGGGTGTTGTTTGGGAATGTGCGGTTGAAACAACTTTGGATATTACCTAAGTTAATTAGATATTTTTATTCAATTGGACGGACAAAGGGCTACAGCGTTTCTTCGTCACCCAGTGATTTTTCCTGTTGCCATCCGAGCAGACGTCTCCGTCTTAAATCATCTGTTTTCGTTCTCACCGTTCTCCTCCACAAAAGTGCCTTCGCTGCTGGAAATATCACTGGCTTCCAATGCTGGTAGTGGCCGCCACTGTACAGCTTGCCCAGATACGATGGAGCCGTTTTAGTTACATATAATCAAGCATAGCAGATGTGTAGATATTTACGCCACGATACCATTTCTCATAACCTTCACGAGTGGCCAGCACAGCGAGGACAGTCTCACTTCCAGAACCAAGTAATACATACTTCGGCCTCGTGGCGTGAAGACGAATCCATTCTTGAATTTCTGCTCGATCGGATCTGTTCGGAGGCAATCCCATCTTTTCAAAATCCTGTAGAATAATGAATTAAACGCTGGTAATATGTATAAAATTCTCCCATACCACTGGTTCGGCAAGCCCTTCGCATTTATCAATAAACTGCCTGTCTAGAAGACTAACAGGCCGGACGCGAACAATATTTGGTTCGTTAACTTTCTCCAACTAGACCATGTCTGTTAGTCAAAGAAATTCGATCCATAATTGCACCCACGTATAATATGCGGAAAAACTCCATGAAGTCAATCAAACCAAGTTTATCGCAAGTATGTGCCAGGCAACGAAAATCGAAGTGACGGAGTGGGTCAGACACCAAGAGTGGTTGATCAGATAACAAAGCATCCCCGGAACCACAAAATCTATTGCTGGCTATATGGCGGAGACCTCCAATCGTACGCCAGTATGACTTTGCGCTGTCTTGAGTCTCTTGCACCATCAGTTTCAGCATTGCAATGGGATTTGAAGCATGACGGAGTGTATGTAGAAATGCTTGAAATAGACATAGAGAAGATTCAGATTTCGGGGCATAGAACTGCCTTGACCGCATAGGATCTGCTAGGAAGTAACCGATCTCTTGATTACTATGACTGGTGGCCCTAACCCAAATCAAGCGGTAAACATGGGGAAGCACGCTGAGCAAAGTATCCTTCCCGAGAGAAAGTTGGAAGACCAGTGATAGTTCGAGGAAATCCCGAACAAAATCTCTTGAATATATGATACTCGAAACCTGTTGAAGGGTGGAAGAAGATCGAGAGGAATATCGGAAAGTGTACACATATAGAAGTGATCAAGAGCACAACATGGATGCTCGTCGGAAGGTGAGGGAGAATCAATCATATAGGCCAAAAATGTCTCCAAGTGTGATTTTGGTCCGCCACCATCCTCCCAATCGATGAATTGAATAATGACCTCGACGAATCTGACAACGCCGGAAACAATCATGCTCAACCGTGACATCTGTTTCTCTGAAGGCCACACCTCGTCTTCATCAAATATATCCTTGTGCTTGTCGCGAAAGGCACTAAACCGGTGATGAAGGATTAATGCCGCGTCCGCTGGACCCTCCTTATAAGAAACGGGTAGTCGGAAGTATCGGAATGGCGGAAAGGGGTGGAGAAGGTCCTGGACTGCAAGTTTGAGAGTAGTGTCGACTGAAATAATCCACAACAACGGTGAAGAATGCTGTGACGAGCCAAACTCGTAGATTGAGCGGAGAAACTCTTCACCCCACTCGGTGAATTCCGATTTAGAAAGAAAAAGAACAAGGACTGGCGGTGTGGTGATATACTGAGGGTGTGATTCTCGAAGTGCTTTCCAGGGCTCATGGATGAGCTTTCTGAAGCGAGTATGTGTTGATAGTTCAAGAATTCCCGGATTATCAACCAATTCCCTTGCGAGAATGCGGCGGTATGGAGGGTAAGATGCTGCCAATTCAGCAATGATTGAGTCAATACCACTGTAAAAGCCGTAGAGTGTATCTCGCATTGGTAGCCCAAAACGTTGAGCATCGTCACAAACGTTGGCAAAGACATGAGCCCTCGTGTTTATCATTGAGGAGTCCATCATTGGCACCTGTGGTTCGGCGATGAGATAGATGTTACTCCTTTTTTTGGCGTCACAGAGCCAGGATATTATCTCCCTCGTGAGGACTTTATGAATGTGCATGAATGGCTCGCTGACTGGTTCATAATCTTCGTAGGATATGGGTAGACGACGAAACACTACTGTCTGTTAGTATGCAATCTCAAATTCGTAAATTGAGCGTGGAACTTACAAGGTCTCCAATCGTCCCAGAATGCGCCATCTGTGTGGACCAACTTATCAGGTATATTACAGGAACCAATATCGATGCGCTCCTCTTCCGGACCAGAATGGTGCTTCGTAAATAATTCGAATACTAGCCAGTGGAGTATAAGTTAACCGCCAAGGTAAACCGTTCCAGACCTGTATACCTTCCGGCATCGATAGTCCCATGTTGAATGCCTCTTCCAACTCTGGGTGCATCGTCATGATTTCGATATTGTTTTCAGAGATGTGATGTTGTGGATGAAGGATAGGGTGGGAACAGCGTGAATTGGAAGAGGCGACATGTTCAAGAAGAAGTCATTTGTCATGTGTCCTGTGCATGCGCACCGTGACAGATGTAGACCTGTTAGGCAGGAAAGATGATGGACAAAGTTATTTTCGTCCGTTTTATGAAGCATAAACCAGGCCTCCAAGACCAAGGCGGCGTATTCGGGAAGAAGTCATTTTGTCATGTGTCCTATGCATGTGCACTGTGACAGATGTAGACCTGTTAGGCAGGAAAGATGATGCACAGAGTTATTTTCGTCTGTGTTATGAGCAACAACCAGGCCTCCATGTATGATGACAATTTCTTGACAATGAAGTGGGACGGTGGTATTCGCCAACTTTATTATCCAACATTTGTGCCTCGATCTTGTCAGAGCCAGCAAAAGGTTTCGGTCCGCAAGGCAGAGACAACTCGCATGAGAAAGTGGCCGCAAGATAGTCGAAACGATGGAGTCATTAGATGAATATATAAGATGCAGTGGTATCATAAATACACCAAAGGACGAATCATCGCCTCTTTCCAGCCCTACGAGAATCACCTAAAAGAAAAAGAAAACACGTCAACAGATGGTAGAACACCATCAGGAGTAAAAACCTACCCTTCGTCTTGGCTTTCTTCGGAGCGCCCTTGCCTCTCTTCTTCTTAAATTCAATATCCTCCAATCTCGTCTGCTCGTCTTCGTTGACCATCTCCAACGACGGATACTGTCTGACTATGGCTGCAATGTCAATTTTGGGTGGGTAGTACGCGACCATGGCAGGACCGCGCAGATGGCGCCTGAGGTATTTAGCGCCTGTGCGGACATTTGTGGGGTTGAAAGCAGTCTGGAAGACGGCAGCACGGACTTGTCTGAGCGCGGCGAGGCGTTTTCCGGGTGCGCTGAGCCACGGCAACATGGTACAGGGAGGAGGGGCAAACACGGGCAAACAGAGAGCCGCGCTTTCTTGGGAATTTTTGGGTTTCCATTTTGAGGCATCCGACAATGCTGAAACGGCTGTCCAGCGTCTGCGTCCGCTCAGCTGGGCCTGCCCAGAAACGGTTTCGCGGTAAATCAAAGAGCAAACCAAAACCAAAACATTATGCAAATCAAAACTCGGCCAGGCCCCAGTTTCTGACGGACGCGCCCAAGTCGCCGTTCGCGGTCAGCCCAACGCTGGCCCAGGCCAGGCAGGCTCCTCCAGATCACCTCACCCCAGAGACGGTGAGCAGGTATTTCGAGGCCCATGTCACGCAGTGGGCAAAGAGCACCCGCACTCTTGCGCGTTACCAAAACTTTGGGTTTGCTCCATTCGACATGATTCCTATCCTCGATGCGTTTGCCGAGGCTGGCTCGTCAGGTTTCTTTTCGTCGCCGGAGAATCAGGAAAAGTACCAACTCGGCCGTCTCTCCCAGAAACCTTCTTCCACCCAATGGGCACCCATCGCACGTCAGTTCGAAGCCGAAATCACATTTTCGACCATTTTCTTTTCTTGGTGTCGTCATTCCTCTGATTCTTCCATCCTCGACAAGCTTGCGTCAGAAGGAAACATCAAGCCAGAAGTTTTGGCCACGCTGAGGCATCTGGGTACAGTCGCTGTCCGTAGACCGGCCGAAGAATTCCCTTTCACGAGACGAATACAGAGAAAGGTTATCATGCATGTTGGACCGACGAATAGTGGCAAGACTCATCACGCTTTACGCGCCTTGGCTGCTGCCAAGACCGGTGTGTACGCCGGACCATTGCGATTACTCGCTCATGAAATCTGGGAACGACTCAATTTGGGTCAAATCGTCCCTCTCGGGGTAGAACAACCTCCGCCCCATGCCAATCCCCAACCTCCCTCCCACCCCAGTCAAGGCGCCGCTCTATATACTGCCCCACAAGACTCTCGTCCATCCACTAATTCAAAATACGCTCGTGCCACCAATATGATCACCGGAGAGGAAAAAAAAGTCGTAGAGCATTACGCTGGTCTCTTATCCTGCACGGTCGAAATGCTATCATTTCGAATGGAATATGACGTCGGTGTCATAGATGAAATTCAAATGATAGGTGATCCTCAGCGTGGTTTCGCTTGGACTTCCGCAGTTTTAGGTTTATCCGCCAGGGAACTCCATTTATGCGGTGAAGCAAGTGCTATACCCATCGTCCAATCCTTGTTACAAGAAACTGGCGATGATTTGGAAATTAGGCAGTATGAAAGGTTGACACCTTTACTTGTCGAGGAAGAAAGTTTGGGCGGGGATTTGAGTAAAGTTCAAAAGGGAGATTGTGTAATCGCCTTTAGCAGGACTAGTATCTTTGCACTTAAAACGGAGATTGAGAAGAAGAGTGGATTGAAATGTGCTGTTGTGTATGGGAAATTGCCACCGGAGATTAGAAGTGAACAGGCTGCGTTGTTTAATGATCCCGATTCTGGATTCGATGTCATCATCGGCAGTGATGCTATCGGTATGGGATTAAATCTGTACGTTTTTTTTTTTTCTTCTTCTCGCCATCTCGTTGATTCATTTTTCCCTCTTCATAGAAAAATCCGACGCATCATCTTCTCCGCAGTAACTAAAGGCGACGGGGCATCATCAAGCAAAGTTCCTCTCTCCATATCCCAAACGAAACAAATCGCAGGTCGTGCAGGTCGATATGGACATTCAATCGACCCATCCAACTCTTGTGGTTATGTAACGACCCTTCACCCCAAGGACCTTCCTTTCGTAAAAGACGCTCTTTCTCATCCATCAACACCGACATTATCGCACGCCTATGTTGGTCCTACAGTCGAATCCATGGAAGCTTTTTGTGCCGCTCTACCAGTATCCAAATCCCATTCCCAACACAACTCTCTGTTTCCCACTTCTTCTGGCACCAACCTGACTTCATTCCTCGAATCGATTCAAATGGCACATGTTTATACTGCATCAGTTCCACCTGCGTATAAATATATTAATACGACTTCGCCTTCAGGATTGGAGAAGTTGTCAAGGTTGTGTTCGTGGATTGAGAAACATTCGAAGGGGGTTTTGACTTGGGAGGATAAGATTTGGTTGGTTGCTTAGTCCCATGGCTGTGAGAGATGATTTATGTGTGAAATGTTATGAAGTGATTATAAGGAGACAAAGAGATGATATGGATGTGGGGGATTTAAAGGATGTGTTGGAAGAGACGAGTAGGATTGTGTATGGTCAGGATGTTAAGAAGGTGACGGTGGGGGAGATGAATAAGGAACCGAAGGGGTTTTTGCAGGTTTTGGAATGGGCGGAGGAACAGATGAAGAAACATTCGGAATCGTTGCAGGCGGTGGCGGTTTTGGAGAATGAGGTGAATGAGGAGGAGGAAAAGGAGGAGGGGGAGGAGGAGGATACTCGGCTTTCGACTAGGAACCGTCAACCATTCATACCCGAAATCACACATTCAACACTTTCAGTGCTTGAATCGTTCCATAAAATTTTGGTCTTTTATATGTGGATGCTCTTCCGCAATTCCGTCGTATTCTCCGACCAAGAAACCACCGAGGAACTTAAAAGACGAGTTGAAGTCGTTTTAGATTGGTCTCTCCAAGTCATCGGTCAATCAGATCCAGATAAAACGGATGGCAAAGACGCGGAGAAAGTGAGGATAGCGAAAGAAGAGAGGAAGCTGAGTGAAAGAGCAGCTTATAAACAATTGATGAAAGATTATCGGGAAAGAAATGCGAAAAACGAGAAGGAGCAAAATAAAGAGGGAAAGAGGGACTCGAGAGAGATGATTAGATCGAGGGAAGAAGGTTCGAAGAGGGCGACGGTGGGGGTGTTGGATCAGGCTGAACTGAAATCGAAGGCTAAGAGACCGTGGGTTCAAGCGCCGGATTTATCGACGCTGTTGAAGAATTATGTGGAAAATCCTAATTTGAGGGTTGGTCGGGGTGGTGTTGCTGCTGCTGCTGCTCCTTCGAAGTCGGTGTCGTAGGTGAAGGGTTCTGTCATGAGTTGCTAATTTATTACTACACATTGTTAATTTAGATATTAATTGGTTTTTTAGACAGTAGATGTAATCACCACTCTAACAAAGGTTTTTCGGACTGGGGTCAGCGTGTATTTGAAAATGAGGATTGAGTTTTAAGGTTTTAAGGTTTTCGCGTATTTAGCGAGTTTTCAAACCGAGGGAAACGGGTGAATGTCCTTCAAGAGGGTTTTATTCATTCTGTAAAAGTAAAATAATCATTCAACTATCTACTACGAGAGGCCAATGACGAGGTTCATGAACTTCAGCTTGCGTTCATCGGGGATATCATTGCTTCCAACTCATTTTCGCCTTTATCGGACGTGCAACCTGGTGAAAGATAAAGCCGCCAAAAAGACTTATACCATGAGAAGGCATCCTATGGTATTTCAAAGAAAAAAACTATAGCGTTTCATACATCGTCGTCCTCCGAAGCCTAATATATAAGAGAACTACCTAAGGATCGCTGAATTGTATTTTAGACCGCCATAACGCTTGCGCAATTTCTACTGTTAATCACGTATGTAAATCAGCTCCCTGAACGATATTAACAGACGGACAAAAACGCACACGCAGTGGATTGACTCTTGACTTTCATATTGTATTTCTTCAATCGTCCCCTGCTTCCTATTTTAAATTCCACAATGATGGTCGAACAGCGCGGTTTCACCCTCGCGGAAGCTAGGAGTCGTATATGGTACGATACCGATTTGCATCTGTCGAAGACATGGTTAAGTTTCTTCGTACTAGAGGGTAAAATCTAGTGGGGTGATTGGTTATCGATGAACATTCACCCGGAGATTAAGTCAGGAAATAACTCAACGTGAACCCATTGTTTGTCCAGTAATAATACTTGCTCCTGCCGTATTAACCGAAAAAGCTTTCTCCGAAACACAGTGTAGGACTAAGAAACCGCTTTATATCTGAAAACGAGCCGAGTTGTGGAGTGCTTACTTTATTTTCCAATGATGGAGCCCTTCTCCTATGGGGCGTGTTCGCCGAGGACCTGCAGGAGCTCTTGTGTGTTAAACGAGTCTTAATGCTCGCCTGTGATTGAGACACGGGGAACTGGTATCGTTGTTGCCCATAAGATCTATCAGTGATTGAGCAACCTGAAGAAGGTAGCGCCTGTCGCGGTGCTTGAGGTGCATAGCTGGTATCCGACGAAACAGATAGTGAAGGCCTATGGGTTGGCCGCGTCCTGCGTCGATTCGGAATACCGATGGAAGGACGAATCGCCAGAACGGTAGATGCAGAAGTAGACATTTGTCGAGTGTGTCCATGGTTATTTGAACGACTAATTGTACTCTGTAAAGACTGAGAAGTAGGTAGATCTTGAAAGCCATCAGAAGGGCGTCCAGGGCGTCGCTGGGGACTACTGCCGATACTGTAGATGGTGCCATGACTGACGTCACCTGCCTGAGAGAAACCGTGACTATAGTCATGATTCGAACGGAGGGATGTTATAGAAGAACTAGGGGGCAGGCGAAAGAGATCGGACAGGCTGGTTGAATTATGCATGCCAGAACGGGAGATGAGCAGGGGGTATTATTTGGTCAGAGACTGAGATTGCTTTATAGGGATTTGAGAAAAAGGAGAAGACAAAGATTATGATCGAATTTGACCTATCTAAACATCTGATATGCAACGGGACTCACTATTAGACAGGAATCTCCAGGTATATTTCATAAATAGATACCATCGCAATGTTTTATAAATTTTCAAAGCTTGACAGCACTAGTATAACCTGCGCCATTGTACCTAGCGCCGCCATCAAGTATTGTGTGTGTTCCAGTAACATGGGCGGACGCCGGCGAAGCCAAGAATAGAGCCAAACCGGCAATATCTTCAGGGCGACCAACGCGACCAGTCGGTTGATTCGAGTTGAAGGCCTCCTCGCCAGCTGTCTGCAGTCCAAAGGCCGTAAGCTTAGAAGGGAAAAAGCTGCAAAAATGCTTCGAGTTAGGCGCAGGTATATCATGCGGGAGGGGGGAGCCTACCCAGGTAGAATGGCGTTAACTCTGCGTAAATGTGTTAGAGCGCAGTGAACAAAATTCGGTGAAAAAACGTACGTGATGTACTGAGGGCCCAGTTTGAGGGCCAGAGCAGAGGTAAGATGATTGACTAGGTTCAGCATCAGCAGCTACCTGGAAAAATGTAGTCATTTTCTTTACCGGCGGCTTTACTTGGTTGATCTAGCAAGGATTCATCAACGGCGTGCAGGAGATATTCAGACAGGTACGCACAACTCCAAGTCCCACTACCAGCATCGCTTAGAGGGCTTTCGGTGACCGGATCCACCGAGTTGGTGGAACTTATGTTGATCACGCGGGCTGGATCAGCATTATTTGAGTCCTTTGATAGGAGGTCGGTCAAACTAAGAACGGGTTACATGAGAAAGGAAGGTCAGATTCCCAAACAGTGCACGAACCCCGCGGTCACTGTAAAATGAAATCCAGGTTGAGAAGTGCAGATCGTCCAGAACGAAAGCTACTCACTATAAAAGATGCTTTTCACGTTAACATTGAAAACATTATCCCAACCTCTTTCCTCTGGAAAATCATTATACGGTGCACCCCATACAGCGCCCGAGTTATTGATTAGAACGTGAAGTTTTGACTCTCGCTTTCGGAATTCCTGAATGAGCGCGTCACACCCAGCTTTTGACTGGTGAAAATGCGTCAATGAGAAGGCGCATGCCGGAAAACAAAAGACGCGCACGCTGATATCTGCCACGATATAGGCAACTCTTCCTGTGGCAACTTTTTTAATGTCAGCAACGGCCTGCAAGAAGCCATCGTCGTATAAGAGCTCGGTATCTCGCGAAAGAAGAAAGTGCGGAGAACGAACTTCCTGAAGTGGCTTCTCTTTCCTGGCGGCAATGTACACGTCTGCACCGTTTTGAGCGAAGCCGGTCGCCATCATCTTACCAATACCGGAACCACCGCCGGTAATGAGAGCTGAGGATCATTAAGAAATACGTTTCTTGATTCAGTAAAATCTATCTACTTGCCGATTTTTCCCTTGACATTGAAAAGAGATGATAAAGAGAGGTCTGCGGAAACCATAAGCAGAGATTGAACCTATAGTGATAGCGTTCGTACCGGAGACCATATAGGTAGTAGAAATGAGGGTATATTGATGGATGGTATACGAAAGTAGGAGTTTAATGTAGGACCGGCTATCGGAAGCGCGCCGCCGGGCTCCCCCATGCACGAGGCAAATACACGTAACATTCAATATAAAATTATAACTGTCTACCGATTATTCTGGTCCATGATGCATTGAATACTAGAATTAACAATGAGTCGTATACATATAACTGAAAAACCCTATTTTCTGGAAGCTCGTTCCGCTGCGTGTCTAGCTTTACGAGCAGCATGTTGAATCGCGCGTATCCATCCCATCGTATCCTTGGCCGACGTTCCCTTCAGCATGATCGAATCACCTCCCCTGGGATATGGCTGATTGATTTGGAAAATAACATCATCTCGGCCACTCGGTATTTCCTTGACTTGAGCATGCGCGAGAGGAATCGGCTTATTATAGCCATCAGAACCAGTTTGACAGATCGAAGAGAAAAAATAATGACTGACCATCCGATACAGCGTCTTCATCCCTTCATCCATCAATACCAAGATATCACTGCACAAAAATGCAAAAATCTTGCGTCCGCTCTTAGCCTTAATGAGTAGTCCCTCCTTGAGTAATTTACGAGCGCCCATATGCCGAGTCGGAGCGGTAAGGTCAAGGCGACTATCTCGCGTATAAGCATGAAAGAGGTTTTCACAAGTAAAAGCGACGTACGCGTTACCAATCCAGAGAGTTTCAGATACACTCTTCAACTTCTCCCGGCCCTCTTGTTCCCGTATTGTCTCATTGATGTGATCAAGTATCTTTTCGGCGACCTCCCGAGACTTGCGGATGGCACGTTCTTCTTCATCGCCTTCGGTATAATGGAGAATCTGCACAAGACATCAGAAAATGAAGATTGCGACAATAATAAACCTCATGATCACCTGCTTGATCAAAAGTGGATAACGTGTTATTCGTTGCACTAGCGCACATGTTATTTCAAAACCATCAAGAGGGAAAATGGAAGCTTCTTACTCGGAGCAAGGAGGTAACTTGACAAATCGAGATTTCTCACTGACGGGTCGGATTCCCTGATCCGCTGCAAACCGATGAACAAACATACTTCAAGACAAAACATAAAAATGCGTACCTGTAAATGGGCAGCCAGCTCTGGGTTTGCTTCTCTTAATGATTTCAGCATCCGTATTGCAGTCCCTTGGTTGACACAATATTGCTACAGCAAAGATCACTATAAAGACGGCTTGGCATCAGCAAAAGAAAGACTTACCAAATAGACACCCATACTCCCTATATGCTTAAGCAAGGTATCTCCAATCTTATCAACATACAATCGACAATCCTTCTGCCTCTCCTCCAACGAGCTCACAAACGCCGTATTGGTAAGTAAGATGTCCTCAATATTCGCGAATATCACCGTAATTTCTTTTCTTGAAAGTAGATTGAGCATACTCGAATAAAAGACCTGATAAATAGTTGGTTAAAGGCCAGAAAATCCACAGGAGACCATAAAGGAACCATTTACTTCGACGATCAATTGCAAATCTCTCACGTATGCCACCTCGGTGTTAATCAACTCAAAAATGGCCTAAAAATAAAACGGATCAAAATACCGCATCACGGAACAGGCGTTAAAATACCTCGTACCTCTTGTCGCTTCCTCTCTTGCATCGGAATACCCTCCAGGGCCGTCCTATCCACCAAACTCGCCCACGACTACCATGAAAAAGATATTTCAACAAGGAGAACAGAAACTACGCGTTCCAGGACTCACCGAACCAAAAGCAGGACTGTCCGATTCCCCCATCCCACTCGGTAACCCATCTCCGTCTCCACTCGCACCGCCACTACCACCATGACTCCCACCCATAGAAATCGGTCCTGAAATTAACAGCTTCCTCCCCGACTCCTCCGACTCCCTCGACCTTCCCATACTCAAAAACTGCAAAAACTGACCATACCTACTACCACCCCCCGTAACACTACTCGTATTCGAAGGTGACGAAGTCCTAGGTTCCTCACTACTACTCCTCCCAGGCCCAAAATGCGAATGAAAATGTGACGAAATATTACTCAAAGATTGTCGAGTCCCACGTGAAGTCCTCTCCGTCGATTCTCTACTCGTAATACTCGCCATCGTAGTCGCAGGTGACGCCGGCGGAAACAACGAACTCGTATCTGTCGAAGTCATCGAAGCGACTGAAAGGCGATTCGAATTTTGTTGTTGTTGTTGCGATTGTAGATGATTCTGCCATCCGAGATTAGAGTTCCTGAATGATTCATAACGTTCAAAAGCGTCGTCTAGCTTTTTAGCATGTTCATCTGGATCAAAGTCTTCTTTAAGGTCCGGAGAATTCGGAATGGAATATGATGATGATGATGGTACGTCGGGACTCGGTGGTGGAAGTGAAAGTAACGGTCGTGACCTCTTCTGTCTTGGACGTGGTGGCATCGGCGGGTGTCGTTCTCCAGAATGAGTAGTAGTAGAAACAACAGAAGAAGGGGGAGTTGTAGACGGTCCAGTCTCACCGTCAGGCTCAACTGAAAGAGGGGGCAAAACCGGTATAGCGGGCGGCGGTCTTCTCTTCCTCTTCTCCTTTTCCCGTACCAGAGTAGAATCACCATCGCCATCATCACCACCATCACCTACCCCAGATCCGTCACCAACCGATTGAATACCACCGTCACCTCCACCCTTCCGATCCCGAGTCCCTTTCCTTCCCCCTTTCAATAAAGATCGAGCTCTCACAAGCCCCACCGGCGGTTTTATCCTTTCATCCACATGTAAAATCAACCCAGCAGCTTCCAACACCATCCTCCTTTCCCTCTCCCTAGCTTCTTTTTCCTCTTTCGTATCTTCATCCTCGTCTTCCTCATCCTCATCATTCTCAAATGAAAGATAATCTGAACCCGAGTCCGATGTGTCATCCATACCATCATCATCATCATCATCATCCCCATCAACAACGCCGCCATCAAAATCCGCATCATCACGTTTCTCATGATCATGATCCTTATCCAATTTCACTTCCCCAATCAAATCATGATCAGTATCCGAGGCCTTCACCTTCACCATAGGTCGTTTCTGATATGGTGGTTGTGGTGTCGCCGACAAAGAAGAAGAAGTAGAAGTAGAAGAAGTCCTAGACGATACCGAAGGCGATGATGGTAAAGGAAAAGAACGAGAAGGAACGACTGGACCTAAAACAGATAAATCGAGCTTTTGTCTCCTCCTAGTTGGTGTCGTTTCAGGCGGCCTTCGTTCTTGCTTTACTTCACCACCTAGTAGTATACCTGTATATTTTCATATTCGTCAGAAAAGGAAATATGACAAGAGATATATGAATATCCCCACCCCAATTAAAGAAAAGGCAATCATGGCGCAATGTTAAAAAGAAAGAAGAAACAAGACAAGTAAAAGAGAGAGAGAGAGAAGCAAGAAGCGCACACGTTTTCAGTAGTAATTTTCACATTTCATACCAGTTTTCAAATTTCCAGCCAGAGGAGGGATTGTGAGCGAGCAACGAGTGAGCGAGGACAACATTCAGCAATTTTTCGGGAGGGAGTAAAAAACGGTTTCGGGTTCGTGGGGAGATACATGAGTCAAAAAAAAAGATTAAGCAAACACAAAGAGCAGGATCGCGTATAACCAACGACCCATTCCAAAGGTGGAATAAAGAAAGAAAAAAAAAACAAAAAAAAAAGTTATTTCAGCCTATGTCTTCACCACAGTAAAAAGAAAAAAAAGGGGGGGTGGGGTTTAAAAAGAAAAAGAAAAAGAAAAGAAAAGAAGAAAGAAGAAAAGAAAAGAGGGGGTTGTTTTTAAAAACCACGACTAACCATCCTCCACTTCCAAATAACTCGCCGGCACAATATAAACCACACCCCCCTTTTCCGCCTTCCACCACGCCTCATCTTCCTCCCTCTCCACAACATCCACCACCTCCCCCTCTCCAAAACTCATTTCATCCGCATTAGAAGCCATATATTCATATGTCGCTTTAGCTTTCACTGAGGAAAAGTAAATATCAGTATCGACGAGACTCGATATATAAGAGATAATAGGAGGGGTAATAGGACGTTCCGGCATGAAGGTAAGAAAGAAAGAGAAGAAAGAAAAACGTGTGCAGCAGCTCTGAGTTTTCTGCTTCGCCAAAACAGCAACCCAGGGTAAAAAAAGATAATCAAATAACGCACCAGGTTTAACGATCTCTATATACGTCTTTGGAAACAACCCACTCTTCCCCGAAACGACATTCCTTCCAAACCACCAATCGCCACCCGACTTGGACGGATTAGCAATTAAAATCACGTTTTCCGTAAACGCTAAATCCAAAATAAATAATTGATGGTATAGTGAAAGAACGAATGAGACAAAACGTACAAAGATCATCAGTTCCTTCTCCTTCAAACGCATACAACGATCGTACACGATGTTCTAAAAAAAAAAAAAAAAAACTTCAAAAAAATGTTCACCGAAAAAAAAAACCCCAAAAAAACGCACCAATCGATTTATCAATATCAGCCATCAAATCAAAACTAGGCGCCTCATCCACCAAAATCTCAGGAACACCTGTCCCCACCTTACGAGCATCATCCAATTCCTCCTCATCCACCTCCTCCGCAGTTGTAGGCATATGCTCAACCCTTCCACTCACTCCACCATCAACAGCTCTCGAAGCAAACCAATCCACAGATTGTCTATTATGTTCCTTCTTCTCCCTTTCTTCCTTTTCCTCATCATCATTATCAACAGTAAATGACGGGGGAGACGCAACAATATGCACAGGAGGCCCACTATCCCCAATAACCCTCCCGGAAACCGGCGGTGCACTCTTATCCACCGTCTTTGTCTGCTTCAACTTTTTCCCTCCCTGAATCGATTTCAAAAGTGCACTCATATCTCCAGATCCAGAGGGTACCGCAGGTGCAGGAGCCACAACCGGTGCTGGAGGTGGTGCAGCCGGGGGTGCCATAGGCGCCACAGGAGGTGCCGCAGGAGGAGGTGGTGGAGGAGGTGGAGTAGGAACAGGAAGAGTCGGTGCAGACATTGGAGGAGCAGACACCGGCCCACCACCACCACCACCTACAGGCGACATCGGTCCCGCACCACCAGCCGACATCGGTCTCCCAAACAACTGTTGCGCAATCCCCACCCTCTTCTCCCTCGATTTCGTATACTCATCCTCACTATCACTATCCTCATCCCCCTCTTTCTCCTTCACATCTCCCCAATCCTCTTCCTCCTCATCCATACCCAACGCTGCTGTTTGATAATGCGCCTTGGTGGTCGATGGAGGTGGGGCAGGACTTTTCGTAGGTGTAGGTGGGATGATGATGGTAGGAGTAGTTGTTGTTGTAGGTGGTGGTTTAGGAGACCACGGGTTCGTATTAGCACTTCCATTCGAAGGAGTACCACTTTGTTGACTCAACAACCTACTAAACGGATTCGTCGATTTACTCTCCCCCACCGGAGGCGACACCACCGCCTGCTGAACCGGTTCACGCTTCACACTAGAAACCTGCGCCGTTGGTTGCGGTGTCACCGACCTAGCCTTAACAGCCTTCACCCTCTCCTGATACCTCTCCTCTTCAATCCTAGCCTTCTCCTCCTCCTCCTCCAATCTCTTCAACCTCTCCCTCCTCTCAACCTGTCTCTCTTCTTCCAATCTCGCTTCTTCTTCCTCTTCTTCTAATTTTTTGAGTCGTGCAATACGAGCTTCACGTTCTTTCTTGATCGCTTCTTCTCTAGCCAAAAGTCGTTCTTCTTCAGGATCCATTTTCGGTACTGCTGGTGCTGGTGCTGGTGCTGGAGGTTGTCTAGGTGCAGGTACTGGCGCTTTACGCGGTGGTGGAGGTACAGGAGCGCGTTTCGCTACCGGAGGTGCCACTTTCGTCGGTGGCACAGGCGCCACCGGCGGTGTCTTACCACTCCCCCCTTTCGCCGCCTTCTCACTTTCCAATCTCTCTTTCCTCGCCCTCTCCCTCTCCTCCGCCTGTCTCTCAGCCACTCTCACTTTCTCCTCCGCCTCCTTCTTTTCTCTCTTCAACCGATCTTCAACATCAGAATCTATACTAGGTGATGAAGAGGCTTGGGGGGGTGTGACACCGAGAGCGGCCATACGAACTTGAACACGACGTTGAGCTTCGGCTTTCATGTATGCTGCACGTTCTTCTGAAGACATGTTTCTGAGATTGGATGCGGAGGGAGAGGGTGTGGGTTTAGGTGCTGGAGTTCTTGGTTTGGAAGGTGGACTGAGAGGTCGTTCGTGTTCGCGTTCTCTTGGACTAAGAGGTCTTTCGCGTTCACGTTCTCTCGGAGTGAGAGGTCGTTCCCTTTCGCGTTCTCTCGGACTAAGTGGTCGTTCACGTTCTCTCGGAGTGAGAGGTCGTTCATCCCTATCCCATTCCCTCTCGCGCTCTCTATCATCATAACGATCGCGATTTGCCCCTCTAAAAGCCGTACGCGAATAAGGCCTATCATATTCTTCCTCCTCATACCTCCTCCTCCCAAACCTCTCATTCGCTCTATCCCTCTCCCTCGCCCATTGTCTTTCCTGCATCGCCTTCTTCTCATCTCTCGCCTTCATCTTTCTCTCGACCTCTGGAATCCTCTCATGCATCAAATTCATCATCTCCCTCTCCAATTTCCTCCTTTCTTGATCTTTAGCCGCACTTTTCGGACCTCTGGAAACATAATCCAAATCATCTTGAACCCGTCTGACTCTATACCTCAAATCATCCATTTCTCGATCCAACACTTCATCTTCTGCTGTACGTGCAGCATCCACTTCGGATTGTCTATCCAACATTTTCGCTGTATTCTCGAGTTGACGTTTCATTTCTGTTAGATCGGAAGAAGGACTGGAATCGTCTTCACGTCTAGATCGGACATCGTCACGATTGACATGTCGACTACGGGGTTTGTATATGCCTCCTAAAGGTTCTTCATCTGTATGTTTATAAATGGTTGCATCACGATTGGAATCGAAAGACGGTGAGGAACTAGTAAAGGAACGGTTTTTTAAAAGAGAGATTTGGTGAGAAGAATCGAGACCGGGGGAACGGGATCGGGTTTCGTTTTTGAGGAGATCTTTGAGGAGGTCGACGGAGCTGTCGAGGTCTCTGGCGGAGGGGGGGACGAGTTCGTTGGGTAAGGTATCGGGGATGGGCGTACCGTTGAGACCTTTGAGGGGGAGTGTGAGAGATGTGAGGTGGTAGATAAAAGTTAAAAAAAAAACGTACGGCGGTAGATGAGCGCCATCGCGACGTGGAACTCTGCAATATTGAGTTTACCGCGATCATCTCTATCAGCAAGAGTCCTGTTTCGATATGAATAGGGGTGTGATGGAAAAGAGAGGAGGAGACATTACCAAATTCGAGCGAGTTCGTCTTTAGGGAGACCGCTGTTACCAAAGACGTTCAAGGCAGTCGTGCCATCGAGAAAGCCAGAGTTGGAGGTATCCCAAACACGAAAGAGGGCGTTGTATTGTCGTTTTTCGGTCTTTGTGAGTGCCCAGGGGATCTGTTGGGTAGAAGAGCCTTGTTGAGACTGATTATGTTGGATGATGGACTGTTGGAGACCACCGCCTTGTTGAGGGGCAAGTTGAGGAGCACCTGAGGGAGCGTAGGGTGCAGATGAATTCATGGGCATGAATGTGTTGGTCATCATGCGAAGTCTGGGGTCGATGATGCCGGTCGGTTGAGCGACGAGGGGTGCTGCGGTGGGATAACCGGTGGGTTGGGTTTGAAGAAAATTGGGTTGGGGTGGAGGAGGTGCATTGAGGAAACTTTGGGTCTGCTGGGTGCGCTGGACAAAGGGGGGCGGCTGAGGCGGCTGGAGGGCGGGACCTGGAAAGCCGGTGGGCTGAGTTTGGAGAAAGTTGGGCTGCTGCTGCTGGAAGCCGGGGAAGCCGGTGGGCTGAGCATGAAGCTGCTGTTGAAATTGCGGCTGTTGTTGGAACTGCGGTGGTTGCTGCTGTGGGGGAGGCTGGCCTGGATAGCCAGAGTAGTGCCACTGCGCCATGGAAGAGAGAGGAGCAGAGTGCTGCTTATGTAACACCGCACTGCTGTTATAACCTCTGTGTGACTCTCGTAAGCAAGCCATGGCCAGTCGCCGATCGCTGCTCGTCGCTGAAGAAGCCCGGCTCGCTGCTCAATTGTCGGCCGTGCGCTGCCAGCTCAACGAGCTCGCTCCCATCGGTGTTCTTCCCACCGAAATCCTCGAACACATCTTTCATGTCTGCGTCTCATGGCTTTATCGTCCTACGAAACCCAGATATCCCCTGGCATGGACCCAGGTCTGCCGTCTTTGGCGCTCGGTGTCGTTTGACTCGGCGCGATTGTGGCAGACGATTGATTTGGCGGATAGACGGTATGCGAGAGAGTTTTTGACTCGGTCGAGAGAGGCGCCGATTTCGTTTTACACCACTTCGCCGCTCAAAGTGTCTACGGAAACGCTGGGAGTGCATGCCCAGCGACTGTCCTCGATTGACGTTTTCCTCTTTCCGGATGACATGCTGCAACTGTTTTCCAATCTGGGCAGACAGCTTCCCATTCTCTCCACGCTTTCCCTCAAAATCCCGCCTGTCTCGTCCACGTTTATTTTGGAGACACCTCTGCCTGCGCTGAGACGCCTCTCGCTGGATCTGGTGGCCGTGCCTTGGATCTCTCTCTCCGACCTTACCCATCTCTCTCTCCGTGGTCTCCGTCACAAATTCTCTCCCTCCGTCTCCCAACTCCACCACATCTTTTCTCAATCTCCTTCTCTCGAATACATCCGTCTCGACGCCATCCTCCCCGACGATCTCCAAGTTCCCCACTCCACCACCCCTCTCCTCCTCCCTCATCTTCACGATTTCATCCTCTCCGCCAACGCCCCCGTCATCGCCGCCATTCTCTCTCCAATGTCCTTTTCCCCTCTCACACGTCTTCAACTCTCCTGTGCCTCTTTCGATGATCTCCGAACTTATTTCCCACAAGGTCTTCCTTTCATCCATCATTTACACATCAAAGGTCTTCGTTTCGCACGTCACGCTTCACGATTCCTACGTACCCATGCTCCTCCTTGGTCAGAAGACCCTAAAGACATGCAATTCACATTGGATTCGAATTCATGTATCGCTACACCTTTTTTATTATCACTCCCTCTCATCCTCAACCTCTCCCAAATCACATTTCTCGAATTTAATACGGGGGTCCTTTTGGATTTATCGTTACCTGCACTTCAATCGTTTCTGTTACATACACCCAACATCCAAATCTTACGAACCGCATTCAACGTTCTTCAAGATCTCTTAACAGTCCTCACCCAACCTCATCCAACAACTCACACCTACCTCTTACCTCTCTTACACACTCTCTCCTTTTCAAAACCAGGAGACATCTGGTGGCATTTTGCTGAACAATGGCAAAGGGCCGTCATCGTCTGCGCTAAAAATAGAAAGGAAAACCAAGTGGGGTTGAGGAGGGTGGAATTTACGAAATGCCATGGGGTGAAGGTGGGGGGGATGATGGGGGAGGAGTTGAAGGGGGTGGTGGAGGTGGTGGTGGTGATGGAGGTGTTTGAGGTTGGGAAATTGCAGAGTGGGTCGTTGTTTGCGGGATCGTTTTGATGGAGGGAAGGACTTATGGGGTTTTCATGTCCGTTGATCGTCCTAGGGACAACATCGACTTACTGGGTTTAACTCGTCATCTCCGCTTATCGCCCGTCCGTCCATCGCTTCCATCATGTCCGATTATCGCTTTTCCGTTCATCGCCCTCCCGTTCATCGCTCTTTTGTTCCTAGGGAAAACCCGACTTGTTGGGTTTAATTCATCATCATCTTGCTCCTCGTGTCTGTTCGTCACTCTTTCCTTTTCTTTGGGGAAAATTTCGACTTACTGTGTTTTAGAGTCTAGACTCTTTCATGTCCGTTCGTCGCTCTTCCGTTCGTTGCTTCTATCACGTCCAATTATCGCCCTTCCGTCCATCGCTTCCATCGCTTCCGCTCATCGCTCGTCCGTTTATCACCCTTCCGACCATCGCTCCTCGGGAAGGAAGAAATTGACTTATGGGGTTTAACTCGTCATGTCCGTTTTATCGCTCATCCGTTCGTCGCTGGTTCGTTCCTAGGGACAACAACATCGACTGACTGGGTTTAAACCCATCATCTCCACCACTCATCGCTCTTTCCTTTTTTGTGGAGAAAGTCGAGCTTACTTGGTTTGAAGTCTAGACTCTTCATGTCCGTTCATCGCTTTCATCACGTCCGCTCATCGCCCTTCCGTTCGTCGCTCCTCGTGTATCCATTCATTCATCAAGTCCGGTTATCGCTCTTCCGTTCGTTGCTTCTATCACGTCCAATTATCGCTCCTTCCACCCATCGCTCCTTCCGTTCCTAAGGACAACATCGACTTGCTGGGATTGAACGCTTTCATGTCTGTTTGTTGTTCTTCTATTCTTAGGGATAACATTGACTTAACTTGGTTTAGAGTCTAGACTCTTCATGTCCGTTTGTCGCTCGTTCGTCTTCCATTCGTTGCTTCCATCACGTCCGATTATCGCCCTTTCGTCTATCACGCCTCATGTGTCCGTCCATCGCACTCCCGTTCCTAGGGACAAAATCGACTCACTGGGTTTAACTCCTCATGTTCGCTTATCGCTCGTCCGTTCATCGCCCTTCCGTTCGTCGCTTCTAGGGAAAAAATCGACTTACTTGGTTTAGAGTCTAGACTCTTCTCGTCCGTTCGTCGCTTTCATCACTGTCCGCTCATCGCCCTTCTGTTCCTAGGGAAAATATCGACTTGTTGGGTTTAACCCATCATCTCGTTCCTCGTGTTCCCTTCAATCGCTCTTCTGTCACCTAGGGAAAAAATCGACTTAGTTGGGTTTATACTTACGTGTGCCCGCTCATCGCTCTTCCGTCCATCGCACTTTGTTTTTTCTTTTTTTCTTCACAGAACTATTTTTCTCGGCAATCAGTTTTTTTTTCGTAAGCATGTGTTTAGTATGTATGTACAAAGCGGGAAAAAGGTACTTATTTGGGGTTGTTCCAATCATGTACTATATTATCGTTCTCGTCATTTCATGTCCGTTCGTCGCTCTTCCGTTCTATCGCATCTGCGTTCGTCGCACTTTTCTTTTTCTTTGTGGATTCTTCCTTTTTCTTGGTTTATTTTGTTTGAGTGTTGTATGTAGTAATAGGACTCTCTTTTTCTTTTTTTTTTTTGTGCTACAAGTGTTGTACTTATATATCAAAAATCTCTTTTCTTTTTCGTTTTTCTGGGATTGATTATGATGGAGTTTGTGTGTTCGACTATGAGACAGCTCACGCTAGGCAGACTCTGAATTTCATTTTAATTTAACTCAAAATTGATGAACGGGAGTTAAGGATATATTGGAGAACGGGCTTGGTATATATTTCATAAATCAATTTGGAAAAAAAGACTGAGCGATGGTCGGAGAGAATGACGAAATGAGAGGCGAAAGTGCGATATATCGTGAGTTTTTTCTTTCTTTGCTCCTTTGGGATTTGGAGAGATAGTGATAACGCGAATGTTGATTTGGTTGAATGTTTTTTTTTTGGAGAATAAGATCTAGAGTGAGAGATGTTATGTATTTTCTCTATGAGCACTCAATTCGCATTCCTATAGTTGTAGAATCGGCTACTATTGACACTAGAACAGCCTGCCAATAGATAAAATCAGGTCGAATGAAGCGATGGTCGGCTTATCCTTGGAGTGCGATATATCGTGAGTATAATTCAATCAATCACATCTTCCCTTCTTTTTTCCCCTTTCGGTTAAGAAGGGTAGAGTTGTATGAATGTTGGATTGCTTTAGTTTCTTTTTTGAATGACGACGAAAGTTATTGCTTGGACGAGAAGTTCTACTCGTCTAGGTCCTCGAATTCCTCGACTCTTTTGAACTAAACCTCGCCACTTAAAACCGCCAGATGGATAATCAAGTCGAATAAACCGATGGTCGGGTAGAATGACCAAATGAGAGGCTTAGCATCAGAGTGCGATATATCGTGAGTAAAAAAAAAACAATCAATCCCATTTTTACCTTTCGGTTAGAAAAGGTAGATTTACCACGCTTTTGATGTTTCTTGAATCACGCATGGAAGAAATGGCAGTGCATTATTTTTTGCTTTCCCTTAAAAAGAGACACTCGGAAGAATCGAAGCTAAAACCATCTGAGAGCAAAAGCGATCATCGGCACCGAATACCCCAGATGAAAGACTCCCCAGGCCAGTATATCGCGAGTAAATTCATCACGCTTTTCCTTTTGTACCCTTTTCGGATTCGAAGGATAAAATCACCAGAATCTTCGATTCGATGTTTTTTGACCTTGAGCCAACGAAAGATATTGCTTACTCTTGGAGAAGGATAAAAGGAGAATATCGCGTGATGTACATACTCCCGCCGAGTCTTTTACGCCGATCACTTTTTTGTTAATCTTCAATGAACAACTTTCCACTTACTCGGTATATATATAGAAGCTGTGTATATCCCCAAGGGCGCTATCTGTCACGAGTTAAAAGAAACGAACTTTCCTTCCCTTTTTCCCCTTGCAGAACCCAATAGGCGACGAACCTCGCGCTTATCATTTGCTTATCGTTTGGTCAACCAAAGGGTTGTTAGCGCAGGAACATCCACGTCCCTGTTCTCGGTGATGACGGAGGATTGCCATCGGTAGACTGTCATCGGAAAAATCCGAATTGGATGTAAAGGGATGAAATTTCCTTTAATGCTTTTTTTGGCGTGTTAAGGCGTTTTGGGAGACTTTGGGTCGATAAGACACTGCATGGAAAGGCCCAAAAAGGGTCAAAAGAAGGTCAAAAAAGTCAAAGCAGGAGAACCCGAGGAAACCGTGCAATTTCATACAATTCGGATTTTTCCGACTAATGCTGATTGTACCGAGAGATACTTAGCTGTAGTCCGCCGCACATAACGTATGGCGTTCCTGTTCTCAGTGACGGTGGGGGTGATTGACATACGGTAGCGAGTCTTGCATGCAATTCAGGGGCTAATAGCCAGTGTGAAGTTGTTGGGGATAACACGCCGACAGCGGGATACACACATGCTCGGGCCAGTGTGAACAGTACCGGGCCCGTAGTAATATGTAGTATTCAACCATCGTTGGGTCGTTCTTACCATATGGTCAAAGAAGGTGTTTCCCAGTGTTCGGTGAAAACGGAGGATGAAATCATCGAGAATATAAGTCACACAATGCAGCATATAAAATAAAAATATCTTATGTATACCGTCGTTGATAAGTAGGCATAACGCTAAAACAGATTATCCTCGCATCTAATCAAAAAAAGGGTGTACTGTAGCCGTAGGACACAAAACCTTGTGTCCCTGTTCTCGGTGAAACGAGAATCGGGGGAATTAATGTATCGAAAAAAGTCAAGGCAGCTGACTGATAGTAGAAACGCGACGTCGACTGAGCCGCCGATAAAATGAATTCTCGAGTCACAATACATGAACTAAGAACACCCAATAGCAGGCACTGACCATACATAGGGTGATAAGCATAAACCCGAAACCCCGTCCCCTTTCTTCGGGTGAGGACTGCTCACGAGGAAATTGACGTACTATCGAGATATATTATATGTCACTCTAACATCAGTGGCAGGGGGATTAGTTGACATGGAGTGAATTCTGACATGAAAGAGCTCACACGATACATAACATACCAGTATCCTACTTACATCATAAGTCATAAAATAGTTAATCCGGCTCCCAGGCCCAAGCCAGGCCCTTGAGGAGGAGGTAACTGACGTACCAAGAATGTAATTGAGCGATTGACGTGACGACGTGGACATTTGAACCCTGATGAGCATATGGCCATAAATCGAGCAACAAACACTCCGTCATAATCAGACACAACACTGCACATGCGCAGTATAGAAAAACAAAAGGAAACTAAAAATAGAGAGATTCTTATACATAATGGAAACATACAAATATAACCGACCCGAAAAACAAGGAAGTGCGATTGAAGTTCAAAAAAGCAACTTCGGTCGTTCTTGATTATGCACGGCGATAATCCGAATAGATATCAAGTTCGAAATTAAGAGAAGGTACTTAGTCGGTGCTAGTTGGACAGAGTAGGTTGATACCCTGGATTGTCTTTAGAGTATAAGCGGTATCTTTCGTTGTTCATTCAATACAATACTAGCAAAACCTGAAGAGATTGGGAATCCATCCAAGTTAAGCGTATGCAAGAACCAATCTCGCTATGCTCCTTTGCGATCATCCTGCGCCCGATCATCATCGCTATCTAGGCTCTGAACCTGCACGGCACTACAAGACAACGAGTGGTCAATACAAGGGGCCGACCGGTCACTAAGTACTAAAGGCTTAAAGTACTCCGCTCAGAGAATACTTTAGTTTTTTTTAGATGACAGACAATAAAAATCCCGGCGTCTATAACACTCGTCGGTGTCGTCACTCCACGAGGTACAACAACGCAGTCGGCGGTTGAAGTAGATGGCGACATCTTTTGCCTAGAATGCATCTGTTCTGATAGCTCATTAATAGTTCGACGCAAGTTCAACTAAGTATGTTGATCGGGCCAGACGATGGGCCTGCTTACAATCAAGATCATGGAGTTTTAAAAAAGGCTGTTGGATGGATAACATTTACTAATAAAACGTTTACTCGCTTGTCGCGGAAGTATAATGAATGTAAAACTGAATTCTACCAAAGAGAAATGATTCTACGAACTTGACACCACAATGTACGATCAAAATTAAGGCATCATCATCCCTCAAGGCCTCATCTTTCAGCGAATGTGCTGATGGTTCAACTCATCCAGTCTTGTTTGATCATGTCTGCAGCGCGCTCTGCAATGACATACACCGCTGCCATCGTATGAGCAGAGACGACAAATGGCTTCAAATGAATCATCAGGCATGTAGGTGAGAGAACATGTTCAATTGTGCTCACCATCACAGATGCATCAACAATTCTCAAGCCTCGCACTCCCTTTACCTTCAAATCCGGATCCACAACTCCGTAGTCTGCTCCTTTAGGAGTCATCTTCGCTGTGGAACATCCGTGCCAAGTAGTGGTGAAGACGTCACTGATGAAAGCATCTAGCTCATCATCGGTCTCGGCGCCTGCTGATGGTGGTAGCTCATGCGTTACGTATCCTTCCCATGCTTTCGCAGCGAAAAATTTGCGGGCATTTCTAATCGCGTCACGGGCAGCTGCAACATCGACCTCAGCAGTAAAGAACGCTGGATCAATGATAGGAGGGGCGAATGGGTCAGAGGAGTTAATGCTAAGAGTCCCGCCTGCGTGTGGAATAGTTCTATCTATAATCGATGCCAAAGATGATGAGTGACTTACGAGAGGCTGGACTAACTATATCAATTGCTGCTGTAAGGTGAGGAGCAGGTGTAGGTCCTAGGTTCACGGATAGTAGGAGCTCCCAATGAGGAGAATTGGGTCCCGCGCTAGGATCGTCGAAAGGCGAATCTGGTGGGAGTCGACCCCATATCACGGAATTAGTTAGGATATTCGACAAAGGACCAGTTCTAGACTTCTTCCACTCTTCCAACGCCGCTTCAAGGACATTTGGATCAGCGAGAACACTTGTTTTCGCTCATTATTAAAAGGATATAGCCGGGCTAGTAAACACGCACTTTTGTTCGATGTTTTCCCCCGCAAAATCTACCAATAGGAAGGCATGGTCTGTTAGATTTTTTCCGAGACTTGGAAGATCGACCAGAGGGTTGATTCCGAGTGCCTTAAGTTCCTCAGAATCTCCAAATCCAGAATGGAAAAGTAAATGCGGCGATCCAATTGCACCCGCAGAGAGAATAACTTCTTTAGTCGCGTGGAAGATGCGTGAGCTGTTACCTATTAACGTTAAGTAAGCCGAACAATATAATACATTCACGCTGTATAAAATAACTCACCATCTCCAAAAGTTTCGACGCTATCAAACTCTGGGCGGCCATGCCTTGAAGTATCAGATCGCTGAATCCGGGTTGCTCGAGTGTTCAGCAGAACATGAAGGTTTATCCGCCCGATTACCTCGCGTGTAAGATAAGCCGTTGCGGAGCTGCTCCTCTCTCCACCACCATTATTACCGTGCACCCACCCTATGCAAAGAGATCATTCATTCAGTACATAACATTATATATACTCGAAAAACCCACCAGCACCAAGAGGCTTCCCGCTATTTGTATCAAGATTGAGCGCAAAATTACCACCAAGCTCATCTATAGCCTCGAAATATCTCTTGTCGAATTGTTCTTGGTATTGGTTGGGTAGACATGTACGGATCATCCCGTCAAAGCCATGAGCAGCCGGGATGAATTCTCCAGATATGTTTCTACCGTCTGTAGGTGGCACGAAGCGTTCATTCTATTGGGTATTTAGTGTCACAATCCCTAGCGGGGGAAAGAGTTCATACCTTTTTAAAATACGGGAAGATTTTGTCCCATGACCAACCCGGATCACCTGTAGCACGTGCCCATCTGTTGTAGTCGTCTATTGATCCACGTGTATAAGCCATCAAATCTGTGCGTGAAGCAGCGCATCAAACTCCAGAAGGGTCAAAGATAGCAGGCTGGATACCCACTGATGCTACTAGTTCCGCCAAGAATGTATCCACGAGCGTAATCCAGTGATCGACCATTGGCGAAATTCTGAGGCGTTGTCGTAGAATTCCAGTCATAAGGAGATTTCTGCAGTTTGGGACCAAAGAATGGGACTTGAGAATCTAGAACACCTTCGTTGCTATATAATATATCGGCACCGGTCGAGGGTTGAGCAAACCATGTCTATGACTTCATTCATCTAGCGTACCTATCCCCTGCTTCAATAACCAAGACTTGAAAGTCCTTCACTTCAGAAAGACGATTAGCAAGAACAGCCCCCGCCGTTCCCCCTTCAGAGTAAGCAAAAACGTCAGATAATGGGACGCAATGATTTCCTGATCCCTATACTAACCTCCTATAATCACAAAATCAAATTTATCGTGCGTCAGGTCACCAAGCTGCTGGTATATAGCGCATAGACCCGGGGTGATCAAAGCGGACAGTATCAGCAAACTAGGTTTGAAGATGCCCATCGTTGGGATATTGAGTTAGTTAAGATAAGTAATCTTCAGAATACTTATATACTTTTCAGACAAAGGCTTCCGCGAAAAGTCCACGTTAAACACGGACTTGAAACACGGTCATGCTCGGGAACCAATTGCCTCTCTTCCTATCCTCGACTCCTGGTCAGTTGTACCCTGTACGAGAAAGGAGCTATTGTTGCCAACTTGAGAATAACGAACTCACACGTAGCACGCCTATTTTCGTATCATTCTCCGGCTGACTTTCGACAGGCCCTGACTTTGGTTGTGAATTATGTGTCCCTGTTGTACTCAGGATAATCCCACTATTCTTGTTCAACGCTATTAATAAATAAGATATTTATCGTTTAAGATATTTGTCGTTTAGAAGGTCAGAATCTTCGCTTGGAACGCGTGTGTTTGAGCTCAGGAGGAGTATCGTGATTATATATCGCATTCAAACTTAGCAACAGCCTGAACTGCATCTTTCACAAAAATTTGGGATTTATTTTCCGGTGTCGTACAGGTCCACATCTGGGTCCACGGTCGAGTCAAGATGATAATCACGATTAACCCACAGACGTCAGGCAGCCTGGACAACCCCTCCATTGTGTGGTCCCATGAAGAACAGTTGATGCTTGTCGTGTGATATCTCGCCACTCCACCGAGTTCCGCCGTATGGAGTCTACGTCCGAAAGCTGAAATTCCCATCGCGTGCACAGCTCCATGATTGGAATATCAGCGATGCCATAGTAGATCTGAGCCTTTGTTAGTTTCAGTATTTTACCCCCGCGTCCTAAAGCCGCCGGCGATTTGAGCTTGAGAGGGCTTTAGATAAACACCGGTACCCGCCACATGAAGGCCTGTCGTTTTTCAGCTGTGAAGTCAATTGAAATGACTCTGGAGAACGATCGAGCAACTCGGAGCGCTAGTCCAGCCAGCTCTGCAATCGCTTGTAGGTGCAAAGGGGCGCTATAAGTTGAAACTGCCCCACTGTTGGGAAACGCGTTCATGTATTCCCATTATCCTGAAAATGATAAATTTTATATCCACTGTAAATATAACGAACCTCAATTATTACTCTAAATTATAGTTGGCGCATATTCAATGTCAATCGGCGGAAATCAATCAATTTGAGTTGGATCTCCAGGTACGAGCTAGGCAACCCTCCGAATGCATCGGGATCTCGTCACCGTAGAATTATCCTTTCTATTGACCCGCGTGGTCACTGGTGTCAGTAAACTCTGTTTTGACTGGTCTTCATGATCAATACATTTGGTCTATTATTACACGAGTAAAAACTTAATTGTTTTCAGATTGAATTGACAGATGCTTGATGAATTCAATGCAGACTCGGACTCAAACAGAATCCCTCCTATGCGCCTCACCTGATTGGCAGGCCAACGCGATTCGGGCTTAGAGTAAAGCCGGCCAGAGATGGCAATGTAAAGGTGCACGCTCTACACTTACCCTGGTTCAACCGCGGGATTCAGGCAAAAATGGATCATTAAACACTGAAATAATTGGTGAAACTGACGAACTCGATGATATTGTGAAGTTTTTACAGACTGCTAAATTATTTGACGACTTTGTTATTGAAGTGTCCCGCTGTGCAGGAAAAACAAGCCGAGAACAACGGATGAAAAGTCGCGCATGATTCTCGTGCCTGTCACTTGTTGGTTACTTGTCAGTCTCGGGACTGACTTTCTTTTTTGCGATCAAAGTATCGGAGATACAGTTATACGTTAAATAGTCAAATTGTGGCATCACGAGGAACGTATGATTCAAGCCACGGCAGGACCGCGGATAATCCCTATACATGTTGGATCCAAAAGAGGGTCATTTAGGTGTTTCGACCCCATATAGATTCATTCCCCTCTACAAGGACAGTCAGCCCACGAGGAACACTGGATACTGTAGAGAAAGCTTAACTCACCTTCCTGGGACAATTCAATGTGATTCGGTTACAACCCCATACCTTGACTTCTTCCAACTTGAAACAACCACCTTTTCGAGCAACATGAGCTGCATCTAGTTCCATCGCTCTTTTATTCTTGCTCTTTTCTGGTACACCATCCACCCAAGCCTTGACGACAAAATCAGTCACCTCCCTTATCCAACCCACATCCAATTTCCTCAATTCTCGAGCTTCCGTCGCAAAAGTAGTTAAAATTTCTTCTCCCACGTCTTTCCATCCATTCAGATTGAACTCTTCCAATCTCGTTCCAGAGTGATCTAAAATCGACTGCAGAGATTTATCCGCCAAAGCGTGGTTTCTTGATAGACTGAGATATACGAGTGGGGGATTATCATTCCAAGATTGGAAAAACTTTGAAACGCCTTTGTCGGTGAGTTCGGGTAAGTTATCGAGGATGAGTGTGCGAAGCGTTTTGGTGTGGGGAAGTAGCCCTTCAGCGAGGAAATCATCGCCTATGATAATATGATTGGAGACGTTCAAATAGGTGAGCCTGTGCCCAATGAAATAGAGCAGTTCAATCATAGCTTTTTCGTCGCAAGACTTCTCTGGTTCCGAAAGGTCGAGGTAGGCCAACTGACTTGTGTTACCATCCTGACCCAATCTAGAAAGCTCTTGCAGGAATTCATTGTCGAGTTTCCCAATCTCCTTTAATCGTAGTGCACGCAAGTTCGAGCCGCAGTTTGATACAAGACAAATCAAGCAGTCTAGGTCGAACCGAGGACTTTGGGTAATAAGGAAACTTGAGAGATTGGGATGAGCTGTAAAAAAGCCCTTCCATGCAGCAGGCTTGACCAGGAAAGGTCCGAGTAGCTCAATCTCGGTAAGAGCCGGAAGTGATGTGCTTAGAGAATTAAATGCTTCATCATTGATTTGGCCGCAAAAGTCTAGTCGAAGTGAGGTTAAGTTCGAATTCAGATAGCCAAGCGTGGAGAAAGCATCCGGAGATAAATCTAGAAAAACTGAGATAAATGAAGTTCTCCTTCGAGTATATAACGTACTAGTCGCATCGTACAAGGTGAGCGTGGCGTTGGTTGTACTGTAAAATAGCTGAGCATTTTCGGAGGTTCTAGTAAGAAAGAGTTAGTGCACGCAGAAAACGGCGATACCGAACTCACAAGCTACGATTCTTAGACAACGTTTTGGAGATGGCCTCAACATTCATAGTCCCGATATCGCCTAAGGACTCGACATCATCGATATGTTTTGAGATGAGCTACTCAAAATGTTAATTAGTTGTCCTCCAAAAAGAAACCGGGAAAAACCTGAATGCAGAGGGAGACTAGACTTGGGAAGCGCTTCTCCTCGAAGGTTGTGATGGTCCTCCGGTCGGCGACCGTTTTCTTCTTCCGGCTCTGGGATCCTTTCTTCAGAGGTTCTATCCCCTTTTCTTTCGCGCAGGGATGGCACAACCAGCCAGGTCCTGGTATAGCTGCAGAAGTGTATATTGTCTAGATCCGTAGCATCAGGAGTAAGAATTGGATATAGTCAGAATGAACACACCACGGTGAAGCGTTTCTCACAGTGAGCACAATTTGAGAAACTGCCTGGCGCAGGGCGACTTGATAGTGCATTATACCTCTCGTCGTCTTCATCCACATAGTCATCATCACTGCCTTTGATTCCTCGCATTTTCTTTTCTTTTGCTTTCAATTTAGCCTCGGCCGCCTTAGTCAATCTGCGCTTCTTAACCGTCGAAATCTGCGCGTCGTCGTGAGCGGGTTCAACAGCCACTTGTTCCGACTCAGAATCGTCCAAAACGTCAGACGCATTCCCAGAAGACTGGATAGAAAAGGTCACATCTGCAGTGGCACAGAACAGTAAAAACGCACTCTGAGGGTGGAACGAGTTTGGGTCCTCGTCCTGCGTCCCCGGGAAGACGCCCGAGTTTGACTGGATGATCCCGCCTCCACGCTGCCCTCTGTCCCTGGGTTGGAAGGTGTAACTGCCGCCTGGTCTGCCTCTTGGTTTTGAGTCGCACGCCTCCTAGCGACGCTAACTGCATTGATACCAGATTCCTAGACCCAATACATATCAACTAACATGACAGTTTCAAACTACTTGACTTACTTTCAAGAACTCTGTCAGAGCTGAAGTTGGGCCACGAACATTGTTGGCGCGACTCATTGTCAAAAGCTAATTAACGCGACTGTCACACGCGTGACTCTGCACCCGCACAAATCTCACGCCTTCGTAGCTGAGCTTATATTAGGGGGGGGAGGAAATAATCACCTGATAATCACTATGATTAAGTATACTAGAACAGGGATCACCAAATCTGACGCCAATGTACGCCGGGAGTATGTTTTCGTTGTAGGCTTTAAGACCCCTCCATAAAGTGGAAGAAATATGCACCTCTTCTCTCCCTGGTTCCCCCATTTCCCACCTCGCGGAGAACGGCCCAAAGTACAATTTTTTGATAGCCCACCGTAGACCGTAGACCCCCGTCCGGCGTCCTGATCACTCGAGCCCAAAGTAACACCCAGCCAAGCTCCCGCACCTTCCTTCCATATTTCGCTCTCACATTCGCATGAACACTCCTCCTTTGTAACACTTTGTACATAAGTAGCACTTGTTTGCCTCAAGCCTCAGGTCGCGCAGTAGTGCCACGCGCTCTCTATCAGCAACCGCCAGCGCGTGGTGTCGCCTCGAGTAGCATGGTGTCACTTCAGACATTGGTCACCACGAGTACTTCAGACTAGCGTTCTTCGGCAGAGATATGTTGACGACGTTGGAACTTGACAGTCTATTTCGCTGGCAAGCTGACCCGGTCTGACCTTGTTTGGCCACTACACTCTCTCGGCACGGATTTTAAGCAATCACCCACTGGCAGTTGTCATTTTTTATTCCGCAACCCTACCCTGCTCTAGGTATGAATTACTTCCCTCGCAGAATAGGCCAAACCTTATTAAAAATAGGAGGACGCCTAGAGTACAAATATAACTTTGACGCTTATCTCGGTCGGGGGTAAGGTCCGCTTAAGTTGGACGGCCCTCATCGTCGGAGTCGGTCTCGGTAGTAATGCGGAGACTCTACTACCAGCTATCTTCCTTATGCGTCTCGGCCGAATTCATGACTGCGGCAATTATCTGGTTTTCTGGTTCATTCTCTCCATCGTATCATCGTGGTTCAAATGATTCTGCCGAGATCTTCCAAAGCCTCGAAAACAGCCTTTTATAACTGAAATTTATCCAAATTTAGTAAATTTCGATGCCCGAAGGGACCTCTTATGACTGACCGTTACAATGCGCCTACATTTGGTCATGTTAACTCGAAGAAACGAGATATACGGTACAATATAAATCTTTCTCGATTTGTTTTTTGCGCGACGAGGTGTAAGAGATAGTCAGAAAGCGGACATGACCGATCTAATGAGCGTCTTTGCTCAATGACATACCAGCTATCCAATTTCTCTCTATTTTTCTCTCCCTTACCTACTGCATGCCCCGGTCCCAGGGATGTGTTCGCCTAACGATATGAGCAAACTCCTTAGCGCTGCTACTAACGAGGCTAGTTATAAACTCCAGGGTAATGGCGGCAGATCCGGCCTGATTCAGTGTGTTCAGCGCTGGGTCACAAGGAAATGCAAGGGAGACTACGGCTTCCTTATCTTCCTCTCAGGCATAATCGTTAAACGTTAATTACTTATCAGCCGGGATCTGTCCTACAGAGTTCAGATTTTAGCGCCTGCGATCACCGAGGAAGCCGAGGTTGTCTCCGAATACTGGGCACCCGTTTTCTAGAGACTACTTCAGCTCCGCAGGATCAATGTCCGGAAGGGGGATGTGGCGGGAAAATCCATGAAACAACCCATGAGCGTTTTCTGTCATGCATCCTGATAATCCTGTACATCCGGGGTGTCGATCTGGACCTATTTGCTTGAGTTGGCTTTATGTGGAGTCTGACGCGGGTAATATTTGCTGGGGCGTTCATGCCTATGCACGCACCGTTTTGACTGACTTAGAAACGCCACCGAACAAAAAGCAGCCAAAAGCCAAACGCACCCGATACAATTTCATTACTTGCGCCGTATTTTTCCGAAAATTTCTGCCCCATCAGTGTTCCGCGGTGGCACAATTTAATGATGTGTAGTAGTGATAAAGATAGCTTTGACACCAAGCAATTCATTGGTTGGTCATTTTAGGGTCTGTAAACTTTCCCACCAGTTAAGATTTGTGGCACTTCCGTAATACATTCGAGGAAGCTCGATGCTCGGACTGTCATAGAATTACCGGTGGGAATAAGTCAATTCTTAACGGGTGTTATGGAGGCCAGTTAGAATCTTTCGATCTTATGATCCATGTCGACTAAACAAACTGTTATCATATCTTCGTCCATGACAGACCTACTTCGAATATATTCAGCTGCAAAAGGTTGCCACAGTCAACTTCCACACGGGACCATTCCCCTGACTATGCTGGTCAATTGACTGTAAGATCCTTAACTAGTTTGCTTACTCTGGTCAATGGGCCAATGACCGCCAATCACTTCCCTGGGAGGCTCCTTCAATTGAAAGGAAGCCGGATAATGATTGGACATTATTTTCAAAGTGCTCTTCTCCCCTGCCGGGGGGAGAGGTTGCCCACGACACTTGACGTTTGTGGGTTAAATTTGATTGCCATCTTGACCCAGTCACCAGTCCACATTTGTGCCTCGTGTAATTGCCCGAGCGGTCGACAGCTTCGTTTCGTCTGGAAGGATATCCATACCTCCAGTAAGAAAGATCTTCCCGCGCACTCGAATGAGATACCAGTGAATCATTTATCCTCCAACACAGGTGTACGCGGATGCCGAACGGAAGGTCCTGACCATCTAAGCGATGACGGATAGCGCAGATCAAGCACAGTGGCACCCTGGTGGCACCCGATCACAACCGAGTCAGGGACGGCCAATTCTTCTAAAAATACGAAACCATGTGTGAGTGAGAATCCGCGATTCTTTCTTAGTGCCAAAAGCTCCTCCATAGGTCCGTATTGGCCGGGCACAAATGACCGGTTCCGTGATAGGACGTTGATAGGACAACTTACTTCATGTGTATGCAATTTTTTGTACATGGAAAGACTCCGGATGACAGGCATTAATATGGCAAGTCGCAAGCATCTATAATCAATGACATCGAGATGATTCCATTCTAACCCGGGAATGCACAAACTCAAGAAGACAAACCCCTAGCGCCCTCGCGTAAAAGCGAGTTTTCATTGAATAGCCTTTGTCTCATAGGTATATAAGTATTCCAAAGATTTCTTGTACTCACAAGTTCAAACCATGCGCACCTTGCCCGGGTTGCTGATACTGACCACATTCATCGGTTCAGGATTATGCGCTGTCTACCAGCAGCTTAATGACCTGAAACAAGAACACTTTGATTTCGTGGTTGTGGGAGGTCAGTACGAGATCATGAAGCTTACTACTCGCCGCATTATCTGATGTCGCTGCTTTGTCTCAAGGAGGAGCAGCGGGAGCTGTTGTTGCTAGTCGCCTCTCTGAAGTGAAAAATTTTCAAGTCTTGCTTATTGAAGCAGGGCCTAGGTGACGTTCATTTAATGAACAGCCCACAATGGTTCGCTTACTCAGCCGCTGCCGGCATGTAGCAATGAAGGCGTTTTACTTTCTGAAGTCCCGTTTTTCGCTTTTGATATACAGAATACTCCTTATGATTGGAACTTTACGACAACACCTCAGAAGTTCGCCGACGGTCGTGTGATTCCATATGCTCGTGGACATATTCTTGGGGGTAGTAGTGCTATCAGTGGGTATCTTATTACTTGACGCGCCATCTGAGACTTATCGCACTGCTTCGCAAACAGATTTAATGGTTTATACACGTGGAAGTTTGGATGATTTCAACAGATGGGCGCATGTTACAGGTGATTCTGGATGGTCATGGGACGAAATGTTCCCGTATTTCCTCAAGGTATGGGTTCTTACCTTCGTTGGTGGTGTACAGCTGAATACTAGACAGAATGAACGTTTCGTGCAACCTACTGATGGCAGGAATATAACTGGAGACTTCGACCCAAGTATTCATGGTTACGACGGGATGACTCAAATATCTGTACCGAATCATTTACAAAAGCTATTTGACATGAGATGCTTCGAGGCTGCGGATGAGCTTCGTGGTAACTTTGAATTCACCCTTGACATGAATAACGGTACTCTGCTTGGTACCGGTGGGTATTTCAAGCGTCTACTACATTATGCATTGAACATCTGACCCTACTTATATAGGTTGGGCGCAAGGTACGAATGGTGGTGGATCGAGGAGCAGCTCTGCTACTTCCTATCTTACACGCGAGGTAACCAGGCGGAAAAACCTCCATGTTCTACTGAACACGAGAGTAACCCGGCTTCGACGGTCTGAAGACTCGAGTTCTAATGGCCCGGAGTTCGATAGCGTCGAAGCTTTTGGAGATGGTTAGTTATCCTAGCCTGCATGTATCATACTATTTCGCTTACTCAACGTTAATAGGCAACGGCTCGCGCATCTTCCAGGCGTCCAAAGAGGTTATTCTTTCTGCGGGTGCGATTGGTTCGCCACATATACTTTTCCATTCCGGATTTGGGGAAGCCCAAGAACTGCAGGCGGCTGGAATCACCCCCCTCGTCGATCTTCCGAGTCTAGGGAAAAATCTGACAGACCATCCTTTCCTATTGGTGGACTTTATGGCAGAAAACACCGAACCGAAGTACGTTTATACTAATTCTCTTAACTCCTTGTGGCTGAGCGTGTTTCAAATAAAAGTGTCCTCGCTAATTCAACACTCCTTGAAGATGCGCTGGAGGAGTGGAAGAATTCGAAAACGGGTCCTTTGGCTGACATCCCGACTAATAATCTCGTATGGGGTCGACTCCCGTCAGATTCGGCTTTCGATGATCCCGGTCCCGGGCCAAATGCTCCTCATTGGGAACTCATACTGGCTTTGAACCTAGGACCTACTCCTGAGCCTCATGTTACTGCAGCAATTTCTATAGTCAGCCCTACTTCTCGTGCGTATATCATCATTGTGGCAAGTGAGAATACAAAGGTGCTCACCCTCCATCACCAGGTGGGACGCTTACAATTAACTCTTCTGACCCATTCGACTCTCCTGTCATCGATCCCGCATTCTTTACCACTGAAGTCGACGTTGAGGCCGGCCGCGATGCAGTCAGAAATGCCCGCAAATTTTTCGGTGCCAAAGCCTGGGAAGGATACGTAGTATCTGAAGGGCCGTTATCGAAAGGTGCTGAATCGGATGAGGCGCTTGATGATTTCATTGCAGGCAATTTCTTGACAACTTGGCACTCATCCTCTACAGCAATGATGTCACCCAAAGGAGCTGATTACGGAGTCGTGGATCCAGATTTGAAGGTGAAGGGTATTAAAGGTCTGAGGATTGTTGATGCCTCTATAATGGTGAGTTTGAGTACGTTCTCCTATACAAGCATGCCTGACGGTTCCATCGAAAGCCTTATATCATCAACGGTCATCCGCTGGCAGCGGTATACGTCATTGCAGAGCGTGCTGCAGACATGATTAAGCAAGACTGGACCAGTTGAAGCATCAGAGAACGTGCTGGCAATTAGTTTTGATAATAGAAGATTTAATTATGGAAGGCCCGTACAGTGGCCTTCCTCATAGAAGCCAATTTATATATAATACTGCGTTCTATTACCATCGATTTCTTGTGTCTGCAAATGACGACGAAAGGATCCTGGTGAATTTCCAAAGACAATAGTCTGTATGCCGTCTCTACTTGTGCATATCAGCATTCAATGAAAACTCACAGGCGAAGCTTATTGATTTAAACCTTGGCACGGAACTCGCGTATCAGTAATAAATTAGTAAAGCACGACTGCTACGGTAGTCTAAAATTCTAAGAGGCACGACTGGGAATTCGATGGTGGTAGCAGTATTCGTTGATGCAGCTTTACACAGTCCGAAGTTTTACGTGAATGTCAATTATTTAGCAAACGAAAATTCAATATTTAGCCCGATGACGGAAAATAGCCGGTGGCAAGGGTCCTATGAATTGTTGCACTGCCACGTGCAAATTACCTTCCTTGCTGTGATGATACTATAAAAGTACCAACTTTTACCCCGCACCCTCTGCACTTTTACCCCGCACCTAGAATTGTAATTCTACATACCGGGGCTTCAAGTACTCCAGGTACCGTCATGGAGGATTCGATTCAGAGTTCGCCTGTCCTTGCAATGCCACATGGAATACCTCCCAACTTGACTATTTTGTTCATATCAACCAGACAAAGCCGAGTTAAACGTCAGGAAGGCACTTTCTTCCGCTTCCTGAAGTTTGGTTTTGAATGACGCATGTTTAGCCGAAATTTCATTATAGATATGCTAGAGGAGTATCGAAACTAGCGAATGGCGCAACTTTACTAGTGCGTTGCCGGGGTCCACTGGATGAAACAGGTGGTATGTCGATGCAGACTATGGTGATTACCGTGAATCTTGAGAAATGGGGATGCAACGGTTATGCATTCCATATCGTTGGTGGGTGACGATCTGGCTTATTGTGGTTTGTGCGCGCAGAGTATACCGCGTGGAGTCATGCGATAGTGCTGACAATTTAGGCGTGCTTCCGGCGGCAAGCAGCTTCGATCATTCGGGAAACAGACCAGAGTCAGCTGCACTTGCTAGCAAGAATGACTTTCGAGCCTCCCCGTTGGGAGGGACAATATCTCCTGAGTATCTCCCAATGACTGTAAGCGATTCCGGATGAGGGCTACTATCACATCGGGGTTGTGGTGATGCCTGATGATCGGGGTGGAGCTGTTTCCTCGCTAAAGAATGTGTTCAGTAGAACGCTAAGTTCCGTGGGCCATGCCTCAGGGCTCATGATACCATCAGTCCTTCTCCAGCACCGATACACACCCGTTCGACAGGGATATTCTGATCTTTTGAAGGATCACTCCTGGCGCTGATCAAGGATAGCGCCACACAGGCGCCACACAGTCACAAAGCACAACCGAGGTCTGGAAAGGTACATAGCCTTCTAATAACGCAAAATTATATGTGAGTAGAGTTTTGCTATTTTTAGCTGAATACGACTATTCGTTCAAGTTCCTTAGCAGGCTCCCGTATTTGCCAAGTGTGCCTGGCCAGTCCAGTGATAGGAAGAGAATGTCCATATTTCGTGTATATGAAGGCCGCTTGACAGGCTAAAAATGCTATCACAGTGGCTCTAGGCTAGGCTGGCCATCCAGAAGACAAGATGGTCCCATCCGAGCTAAACGTGGAGTTTGCGCTCCATAGCCTTTGTCTGGTGAGCATATAAGCATTCAGAAGCGTTCTCGTATCAACGAGTTCAATATGCCAATTTCACGCACCGTGACAGGTTTACTGATACTGACAAGCTTCATTACTTCAGGACTATGTGCTCTATATCAGCAGCTTTGTGACCTGACGCAGCGCCAATTTGATTTCGTCATTGTAGGAGGTAAGTTCGACTCCCCTGAAGTAAGTTATCGTTCGCATTATCTGATGTTGCTACTCGTTCTGAAGGAGGAACGGCAGGTGCTGTTCTCGCCAGTCGTCTCTCTGAAGTGAAAGGTTTTCAAATTTTGGTTATTGAAGCAGGGCCCAGGTACGCTGGACGAATGCCTATACATGGCTTACTTAATCCTCTTCCGGTGCTTGTACAGTAACGAGGGAGTGCTAGATGCTCAAGTTCCACTTTTCGCATCGAACCTGCGGAACTCTCCCTACGACTGGAATTTTACGACGACACCTCAGAAGTTCGGTAATGGTCGGATATTGTCATATACTCGTGGACATATTCTTGGGGGTAGTAGCAGTATCAGTGGGTTTCCGGTTTATCACTTGGAGATGCCACCTGAACCTTGACGCGCCGCTTCGGGAACAGATGCGATGGTTTATACACGTGGATCAGTGGACGATTATGATAGGTGGGCGCGTGTTACAGGTGATTCCGGTTGGTCGTGGGACGCATTACTCCCCTATTTCATTAAGGTATGGATTCTTGCCTTCGTTGGGGGCATACACTTGAATACGCTACAGAATGAGCGGTTTGTGCAACCTACAGATGGCAGGAACATAACCGGAGAATACGATCCCACTATTCATAGTTTTGACGGGATGACACGTATCTCCTTACCCAATCAGCTTCAAAAGCCATTTGACGAGAACGTTTTCGCGGCCGCGGATGAGCTTGGAGGTAACTTCAAGTTCAATCTTGATATGAACAACGGGAAGCCTCTTGGCACAGGTAGGCGTTTCGTGTATTTATGTTATTGCGTATTGAAAATGGTGATCTGCTCGGATAGCGTGGATGCAAGGTACGAATGGTGGTGGAAAGAGGAGCAGTTCCGCTACCGCTTACCTTACACGGGAGGTACTTGGACGGACAAATCTCCACGTTCTGTTGAATACTAGAATAAACCGTATTCAACGATCTAATATTCCAAGTTTTGATGGCCCAGAGCTCGGTAGTGTTGAAGCCTTTGGCAATGGTCAGTCATTCTACATTAGTCTGAATGGATCATTTTACTCACTTTACTCTATATTAATAGGAACAGACTCGCGCATCTTTCAGGCGACTAAAGAAGTTATTCTTTCTGCGGGTACAATCGGCTCACCACATATACTCTTCCATTCTGGAATCGGTGATGCGCAGGAACTGCAATCTGTCGGAATCAGACCGCTTGTTAATCTTCCAAGTCTCGGGAAGAATCTAACCGACCACCCTTTTTTACATGTATACTTCGCCGCACATAACGCTGAACCTAAGTGCGTTTCCACATCCTTCACTTCATGTTTTTGTTGAACGTGTTTCAAATACAAGTGTCCTCGCGAATCCAACACTCCTGGCCGAGGCATTGGAACAATGGAATAGCTCAAGAACAGGCCCTTTGTCGAATATCGTGAACCACAGTGTCATATGGGGTCGACTCCCAAACAATGCGTCCTTCGATGATCCTAGCGCGGGCCCTACTTCCCCTCATTGGGAGCTCCTACCATCGGTGAATCTAGAGCCTCGGGATCAGCCTCACGCGGTAGCGTATATTTCTTTAGTCAGTCCAGCCTCCCGTGAATAAACCTTCGTCGTTGTCAACGGGACTAGATGGATGCTCACTATTCCCAATGCAGGTGGAACGGTCACAATTAATTCCTCGGACCCATTTGATTCTCCTGTCATCGACCCGGCATTCTTTACAGCTCCGGTAGACGTTGCGGCGGCGCGGGACGCTATCAGAAATATACGCAATTTTTTCGCTGCGAAATCATGGGAAGGATACATAATATCTGAAGCGCCGCCATCAGCAGGCGCCGGGTCGGATGACGAGCTTGACGCCTTCATTAGTAAAACTTTCTTGACTACCTGGCACCCGGTTTCCACTGCGATGATGTCATCTAGACAGGCAGATTACGGAGTCGTAGATCCGGATTTGAAGGTGAAGGGTATACGAGGATTGAGGATTGTTGATGCCTCCGTGATGGTGAGCACTACTGAGTTTTTTCTTCCCGCCACAAGTGTGTCTGACGGAGATATCTATTCCATTTGAAGCCCTACGTTGTCGCTGGCCATGTGCAGGCAGCAGTATATGTGATTGCCGAGCGTGCTGCAGACATGATTAAACATGACTGGAGCGGACGTGCTGCTGGTGGAAATTTTTGATAATGCATATTGCAGGCTACAGCAAACAGAGATTAGACTTTGCTAAAGGCAGTGTCATATCTTCAATAAAACCTCCCTACAGGCGAGGGATGACATTTATTCCGCAAGTCAGTCATTTATAACCAGTGTAACTGTGAATGCCAGAGAATCATAAATGAATATGGTAAAATTTAGCGATGTTTATTTGACGTACTTCAGTAAAACATCTGCCTTTGACCAAGCTCTGACCTGTCAACCGGTGACTGGTGACCGGTGACTTAAATTAGCAGATCAAGGGTTGTCAATAAATTTGGTTACCATGGGAAAACGCCTAAGCCACAACACATCATTACGGCATCAAACTTGGCAAAATAATTTTGTTGTAACTTGTGGGATTGCGAATTACTCATGTTCGTCCACCAACGTCTTCAGCTCCGTGCGTGGTCCTCTCCCTCACCGGTTCGCTCTTCTGGATCTGTCCTACAGCTCATACCTTTTGAACCCCATATTCAAGAGTTCACCCTGCTGCGCCGGAAGCCCTTGACGCGACGATCTCGCCATCTTTTCAAAGTGTTTACCTTCCCTGCCGCGCGCAAGGATTGCCCACGACATATGATACTTGTGGGTCAACCTTGACATCCTGACCCAACCATCAGTCCGAAATAGCGTGGCTGTTGCCCACGACATTTGACGTTCGTGGGTTCAACATGCATCGTGACCCCACAACCAGTCCTGTTCCATAAATTCGTACGAGGGACCGACAGCTGGGTTTTATGCAAGGCCGTCTCTCCCTTGCGTAAAGTATTCCTGTTGAAGAAGGCATGCAAAGACATCGCGACATTCCTCTTGATCAACACCGAAACACACGCATTCGAACGGAACGTTCTGATATTATTCTAAAATTGCTACATGGTCTATTAATAGTTTGTGGCAAGAACAGGGAGAATACGACAACGCCAGACAATGCCAAGCCTGTGGGCTGGTAGGAGAGTGTGTGAGCAACGGTGACGCTTCACATGTTTCACAATTTTGGACCGGCTACAATATGATAGGAGGAGAATAACCATATTGCACGTAACTTTAATTTTCTTGAGTGGCACTTGATTAAAAGAAAATTTGAACTTCCGAATGACAAGCCATATCAATGTAGCTATCAGAAAGCCCACGCCATCGCGATGCTTCTATTCTAACCAGGGTATGACCAAGCCTCGGAATAACAAACCTAGCCCTTCGCTTACGTGACATACTCGACGAACGGACTTCGTCTTATATATATAAGATTCTCAAGAGGACTAGTTTCAACGTGTTCAGTATGCCAATCATGCACACCTTACAGGGTTTGCTGATACTTACCACTTTCATCGCTCCAGGACTATGCGCTATATATCAGCAGCTTAGTGACCTAAGGCAAGACGAATTTGACTTTGTCATTGCAGGTGGTAAGCACTGGAACCTGGATTTTATTGTCCCCACATCATCTGATTTCGCTACCTGTTCTCAAGGTGGAACGGCGGGTGCTGTTCTTGCCAGCCGTCTTTCTGAAGTGCGAGGCTTCCAAGTCTTACTTATTGAAGCAGGCCCAAGGTACGTTCAACGACGAATCCCTAGTACACATGAATTGGCTAACACTTCCTGCATAGCCACGAGGGGGTTCTAGATGCTGAGGTCCCACTTTTCGCTTCGCGCCTGCACAACACAGTCTATGACTGGAATTTTACGACAACGCCTCAGGAGTTCGCCAATGGTCGGATAGTTCCATATGCTCGTGGACACATCCTTGGGGGTAGCAGCAGCATCAGTGGGTTTTTGGTTTGTACTTTTGAAGTGTCAGTTAGAACTAAACGCTTGCTTTGCCGACAGATGCGATGGCTTATACGCGTGGATCAATAGATGACTATGATAGATGGGCGCGTGTTACAGGCGATTCGGGTTGGTCATGGAACAAAATATTCCCTTATTTCAAGAAGGTATGGATTGTTGCTTTCATTAGGAGACATCCGACTGAATATTGAGTAGCATGAGCTTTTCATGCAACCTACAGATGGGAGGAATATAACTGGTGATTTCGACCCAGCCGTTCATGGGTTTGACGGGATGACTCGTATCTCCCTACCCAATCAACTTCAAAGGGATTTTGACGCGAGGTTTATCAAAGCTGCAGATGAGCTTGGTGGTAAATTTAGTTACAATCTCGACATGAATAGCGGGAAGCCGCTTGGTAGCGGTAAGTATTTCGAACGTTTATGTTGTGCGTATAGAACAAAATTAATGTGTCGGCATAGCGTGGTTTCCTAGTACGGCTGGTGGCGGAGAGAGGAGAAGCTCTGCTACATCTTACCTTACGCGCCAGATAATGAAGCGGAAAAACCTCCACGTTCTACTGAACACTCGAGCGACCCGGATTCGACAGACTTCAAAGTCTCATTCCTCAAAATCACATGGCCCGGAATTTGATACTGTTGAAACCTTCGGAAATGGTAAGCTATCCTACGTTAGCACCTCAATGCTCTCTGCTTATCTTTGTGGATAGGCCGCGGTTCACGCACTTTCCGGGCGACCAAGGAAGTTATACTCTCAGCGGGCACAGTCGGCTCACCACACATACTCTTACATTCGGGATTTGGCAATGCTAAGGAGCTCCAGTCAGTTGGGGTCAAACCTCTTGTCAATCTTCCAAGTGTCGGGAAGAATCTAACAGACCACCCCCTCCTGGTAGTGGACTTTGCGGCGGATGCCACTGAACCCAAGTACGTTTTCACTGTTCCTTCTAATTCTTATCGAGGCTGAGCATGCTCCAAACACAAGCGTTCTTGCCGATCCAACCATCCTTGCAGAGGCATTGGAACAGTGGAAGACATCAAGAACAGGACCTTTGACCAATACAGTGGATAACAATGTCATATGGGGTCGGCTCCCGGCAGATTCGCCATTTGAAGATCCTAGCGCGGGGCCTAACTCCCCTCATTGGGAGCTCCTACCTGCCGTGAACCTAGGAAATGCCCCTGAGCCTCATCTAAGTGCCTTTATTTCTTTAGTCAGTCCAGCTTCCCGTAAGTAACTCGTCGTCGTCGATGGGAGTAGATAAATGCTCACTGCTCTACATCAAGGTGGTACGATTTCGATTAACTCTTCGGACCCACTCGATTCTCCGGTCATCGATCCAGCTTTCTTCACCGCCCCGGTCGATGTTGCGTCGGCGCGTGACGGAGTTAGAAATATCCGTACATTTTACGCCGCAAAAGCATTTGAAGGATACATAAAATCTGAGTCACCACCGTCAGCAGGCGCCGAGTCAGATGAGGAGCTTGACGCCTTCATCAGTGCCACCTTCGCAACTACTTGGCACCCAACCTCTACTGTGAAGATGTCACCTAAAGGAGCAGATTACGGAGTCGTGGATCCAGATTTGAAGGTGAAGGGTATACGAGGACTGAGGGTGGTTGATGCCTCTGTGATGGTGAGTACTACTCTACTTATTTCCCACTACGGCTGTTTCTCATGGTTCTGTCGAAAGCCTTTTGTTGTATCCGCGCATACGCAAACAGCGGTATATGTGATTGCAGAACGTGCTGCAGACATGATTAAACGGGACTGGCACGAACGTGCTTAAGAAAAGTCGAAGAGAGAATAATTCCGCGTGTGAGATGCCGTGGACTTGTTTCTCTTTGGTAAAACCTCTGAGGCCTCTCTTATATCTTCACTATACTACTGCGATAATTGAGTGGAATTGTTTGCGCTTAACTCTATATCCCTGGGTCGTAATGGCAATTGATGACGAAATTTAAGTCTTTGAAAGAGTGTTTTCCAAAGACCAACGGCAATCTTCCGTTGGCCATAGTATCCGTTCGAAAAATAGACAAGAGTCAGTCGCGAGAACCAGTATGAAAGACTCTCGAGCTCTCGAATGGTTGTAATATCACTGTCCAGTGCCCAGTGCCCATCGTCTAGCAACTTCGGAGATTTCCTGAAGAACTTTGAGGTGGTACCGTGACCCTTCTCAGGCCGAATAGGCGAGATGATAGAAATCCAGGCTTCACTTCTCTCGCTTACCATTGACTCCGATCACCGAAAAAACCTACGAAGGAGCAGATTCACAATAGCTTTGAGGAGCCCTCCTCCAAACAAAAGCTGCTGGGTCTCCGTTAGTACGCGTCAGTAAAGACAGGGAAAGAATGGAGGATGAAGCTCTGCTCATTTGTAGATGTATACTTCATCCTACAGAATAGACTGAAATTAAACCAATTTCTCATGGGAGAAACACCTGGCAGCAGTTGCTTCACATCAGTCGGCATGTCGGAGTTTTAATATAGAAATAGCTGACGTGTTGGCGTCCGCCATCCCGGAGGCCGCTTAGTTCCCGTTTAGCACGCGCGTCTATCCTCCAAAATCTCCGCCGATGGCCATGCTTGCCATGATCCGTGGTTCCTCGGAGGGCCATGTTCGGGCGCTCACACCGGTCTGAAAATAACAAGAAAATATACTATTACATTCTGTCTGCTGCAAACCGCAAACAATCAATCAGATTTTTCACAGATAACAAATTTCTGCAGCTACAGTACGCTTCGGGGTCGGGCTAGCGGCATACCTCACGGTCCTCACCCAACGACGACTACAAGAGAACACTGTTCCAAGTTCGGCAGAGTACAGCGCAGAGTCAGATGAATCAAAATAGGTCGAAGATAGGTATGGAGCCACCTGGACAACGGGTAGAGAAGTGTGGCACAATCACGATGAAGAGACATCCGGGAGCTATTCTATAAAACCGGTCAAGCTAGACTCAAAATAGGCCGAGAGTTTTGACAAGAAGGTCGTATCGGATTTCTCCGCAGAAGTCAGCCTCCAGGCGGCTTACAGCGAAACTTATCTGCGCCGATCCTATATCTGGACAAAAAAATCAAAGCTGATATAGCTGGGAGCTCGAGGAGGGAGAAGCAAAGTTCATGTTTTTCTTTAAAGTCGCCAGAATCACTACAAAGAGTAGCGGAAGGCCTCGAGCTTGCGACAGGGGTGAAGTGTACATTGGCACCTGACGATTTGTCTCCTCGGGTGAAGTCTCTAGTACTTTTAAAGGGAGGTGAGGTTCACTCTGTTTCCCTTTCTTCCTGATTTCAAATTAATCACCAGAGTTCCAACCTCACTTTCTGGACAAACAACAAAGAGCTCACGTACGAATGGATCGAAAAGTAAATCAAAAGCGTCCTTATCCTCTGCGCGCGAAATAATATTTTAGATCACTCCTAACGGGAGCTGGTTAACTAGTTCCCATCAAACTTACGACAGTCACGATCCCCATGGGGCCACACACCTTATACGCTTACGACGTGCAAGTATAATGACGACCGTATCGCCTATCAATAGTGGGAGTCCGTAGTGGAGTAGAATATATTTGTAGCCAGGTTTGTAGCCGTGGTCATGGCCTACAAAAGGGACAACAAGTTTCCCATAACGGCGGGAGGTATTAACTTTCGATTCATTAAAGACTGACAAAGGGAAGATGTGATAAACAAGTGGAAACGGCCAGGGGCCATATCAATGTGACAGGGCCAAGTCTCAATGATCCATGCCATAAAGATGATTCAAATCTAACCCGGCCGTGACCAAGGACTAGAAGAAAACACCCTAGCAAAATAAAAACCCAGTGGCGCCTTCGCTTCCGTGGAGTTTGGGCTGACCAGCTTATGTCTGCTATATAAGTATTTTGAAAAGTCCTCCTATCAACGAGTTCAACATTCCAAACATGCGGACCTTGCCTGGTTTACTGACGCTGACCATTTTCGTCACTTCAGGACTATGCGCTGTATATCAACAGCTTAGTGACATGACGCAAGAAGGATTTGATTTTGTCATTGTAGGAGGTTAGTACGATACCCTGAAATTATTATCCCCCACATGATTATCTGACTTGCTACTTCCTGTGAAGGAGGGACGGCGGGCGCAGTTCTTGCTAATCGCCTTTCTGAAGTGGAAAGCTTTCAAGTCTTGCTTATTGAAGCAGGGCCCAGGTATGCTTGATCCAATAATGAATGCCCTACTCGTAGTTTGCTTACCCATCGGCCGCCACCCGGATAGCAACGAAGGTGTTCTAGATGCTCAAGTCCCATTTTTCGCTTCTAATTTACTCAATTCTCCTTACGACTGGAATTTCACGACAACACCTCAGAAGTTTGCCAACGGGCGCGTAGTGCCATATGGTCGTGGTCACATTCTTGGTGGTTGTAGCAGTATCAGTGGGTACCCGGTTTATCACTTTTCAGATGCTATCCAGACCTTAAAGCACTGCTTCGGGAACAGATGCGATGGTTTATACACGTGGAACCGTGGACGACTATGACAGATGGGCGCGTGTTACGGGTGATCCGGGTTGGTCATGGAACGAAATGCTCCCTTATTTTATAAAGGTATGAATCCTGGCTTTCGCGAGGGGGGCTTATTACAATTGAATACCAAAGCATGAGCGTTTCGTGCAACCCCAAGATGGCAGAAATGTGACCGGGGAATTCAACGCCACTACTCATGGTTTCGACGGGATAACCCGTGTCTCTCTACCCAATCAACTTCAAAAGCCATTTGACGAGAATGTTTTCGCGGCCGCAGAAGAGCTTGGTGGTAATTTTGAGTTCAATCTTGATATGAACAGTGAGAAGCCTCTTGGCACCGGTGAGTGCTTCGGACATCAGTATTATTGTATATTGAAAAACGTACCTTGATTAATATAGGGTGGGCACAAGGTACAAATGGTGGTGGAGAAAGGAGCAGTTCTGCCACGTCTTACCTTACACGCGAGGTACAGGTCCGAACAAACCTCCACATTCTACTGAACACTAGAACTACGCGGATTCAACGATCTCTAATCTCGGGGCATGATGGTCCAGAGTTCAACCGTGTTGAAACTTTCGGAAATGGTCAGCTATCGCGTTTCTGTATTACATGGCTCTCAGCTTACTTATGTTAATAGACAATACTTCATGCATCTTTCAGGCTACCAAAGAAGTCATACTTTCGGCAGGCGCGATTGGTTCACCACATATACTTTTCCATTCCGGGTTCGGAGATGCTCAAGAACTGCAGTCGGTTGGAATCCATCCTCTTGTTCATCTTCCAAGTCTTGGAAAAAATCTAACAGACCATCCCCGTCTACAAATGGACTTTGCGGCAAATAACACTGGACCTAAGTGCGTTTATTCTTGCCCTTCTATCTATTTTTTGACCGAGAGTGTTTTAAACAAAGTGTTCTCGCTGATCCAACACTCCTTGCGGAGGTGTTGGAGGAGTGGAAGAGTTCAAGAACTGGTCCTTTGACAAACATCGTAAATAATAACCTCATATGGGGTCGACTCCCGACAAATTCGCCCTTCGATGATCCCAGTGCGGGCTCCAATTCTCCTCATTGGGAACTCTTGCCGGCCGTGAATCTAGGACCCGCAGCCGCGCCTCATGTTGCGGTAGGAGTTGTTGTAGTCAGTCCAGCTTCTCGTAAGTAACTCGTCCTCCTCGTCAATGAAAATAGATCGAAGCTCATCACTCCAAACACAGGTGGGACGCTTACAATTGACTCTTCTGACCCATTTGACTCTCCCGTCATTGACCCAGCATTCTTCACAGCTCCAGTCGACGTTGCGGCAGCGCGTCACGCTATTAGAAATATTCGCAAATTCTTCACTGCAAAATCGTGGAATGGATATATAATATCTGAAATATCAAAATCAGCAGGCGCAGAGTCGGATGATGAACTTGATACTTTCGTCAGTGGAAATTTTGGCACTGCTTGGCACCCAGTTTCTACAGCAGCGATGTCACTGAAAGGAGCGGATTATGGAGTCGTGGATCCAGATTTGAGAGTGAAGGGCGTACATGGACTGCGAATTGTTGACGCATCTGTAATGGTGAGTGTTGTTGAGTATGTCGTCGCTTCCACGAGTGTCTTACAGGGAGGCCTCGCAAGCCTTTTATTATTGCTGGTCATACGCAAACACCGGCATATGTGATAGCGGAGCGTGCCGCAGACATGATTAAACAACACTGGACAAGTTGAAGCATAGGCGAGTGGGCTGAAGGAGAGCTGTTGATAGAGGATTTTCATTTTGCAAGTTTCGAGTGGTTGCCTGAGTTACTGGGCCGTTTCTCTTTGATAAAGCCATTCTTTGAATCTAGTATCGAGAAGTCATTTGGGTGTATGTTGCATGTGTATGAGTGCGCACAAGCAAGAGAGCTCGGCGAGACCCCTCTGGGAGTCGAGAGAGGAGCCGTGACGGGCGGGTGGCGTGGCAGGCTTCTCCAGGTTGCTTGAGAGCGCAGGCACGAAGCAGTATCCATAGGGTGTGGTGGGCGGGCAGGAGAATTCGAGTGTTGAGTTGGCGGAGAAGAGAGGGATGGTGACGGCGTGACTCACTCGTTTTTCGCTCGAGATTAGATCCTCTATTACAAATTCTCTCCGCGCACAGATAAGCGGTTGTTGTGCTTAAGTCGATGAAACTGTTCTGATACGAAGTTGTTTATGGCAAGGTTGGGTAGCTAGCTAAGCTTGCTCATGTGTCGGTTACAAACTATAATTGGCGCCCCGAGAAGTTTGATGGATCAGTCTACCGGCAATGCAGTGCCTCACACATCATCACCCTAAGTCACCACCGCCTTCTAGCACATGCCTGCCACGAGGCCCATTCTGATATTATAATTGCCGTCGGGTGGTATAGCACTTTTTTTCCCTTCTCCCCCTGCTAGATGCCACCTTACCCTCTGCGGGCCTTCGAGAACGGCTGCCCGCCACATCTCCAATACGCCTTTCACACGAATCAGCATGTGCATATTCTCATTCTGAATTGAAGTCGTCTTTTTGAGCATTGACCACAGGATTCTCTTGCCCCCGCTCGAGCTATGCCCGATGTGGGAGTTTCGCGCGGGATTTCTTCATCACAAACTTCCACCTATCACGACTCCTTCAACGCCCAAAGTGAAGGTGTATATCTCGAAGTGCGTCCCAAAAGCCAGTCTTTTGTTGGTGGCTTATTGACTATTGCTGCTTCAAGGACTCTGCCCCAATGACTCTTGGCTTTCATGTTCAATCATGGAGCCACGAAAATGTCCCGAGCACCAACAGCCATCCAACAATTCCTCATGGTTTCAACAATAACCTATATCATCCGCCGCAATCGCATAGGTTATATACGCCTACAAAACATGTGGTAAGTCTTTGCCTCATAACCCGGGTCGCTTTAACCAATCCCGTAGGGCGTTCACTCTTCAACAAACCATACCAAGAGTCGCAACGATTTTCTCAACACTCTCCCCAATGCTTCTTGGTCGGTACCTGAGCAAGAAGTTGAATTTTCGCTCCCCCAAGAAATATTCCCAACAGTAAGCAAATACCCTTTACGAAAACGCGTACTCATCAAAGTTGTTAGCGACAATCTGAACTCCGGCGACTTGAAGAGAGCTACGACAACCCTGGATCTCGGCTGGTACAGGACAGTGGGATGATAATTCCAACTCCAACAATTCAGCCACAACTTGCGCCTTTGATGCCCTTTACCCAATCCCTTACCGAACCCTCTTGCCCGCGGCATGGCCCTCACAATTATTTGGTACTTCACACTGCTATGTCACTTCGATCATTCCCACTTATGACATCCTTCAGACCGAGCACGAACGACTTAACAGCCCCCATTCGGATTCGTCATCTCCCCAAGGTAGAATGGGAGGCTGCCAGGAAAATAATCATATAAATCATGTTCGTGGCGTAATAATTGGTGCACGTAGCCCAGCAACTCAGTTGTGTAATTCGCAAGCGCAGAAGAGAAAATTGGATCACGGGGGACCCGGGAATAGTAAGCGTTTGCGCTATAATGAAACGGAGTTATCGATCCATTCCGCCAGAAGTCAGTTCGACCGAGACCCACTGGTCACTTCATTCCAGGACTCATTTACGATTTTATTCAGATGACGAAAATCCACAGAGGTTGTTACCATCGCCATTAACGTTCTCCAAAGACGTCTCCTCAAGATCAAGACCTTCTGTCCAAAGTGGTTCCTCGGATGGATCAACCGAAGTCCAAGGCAAGTAGCGTCTGCTAGTTTCCATAATATTATGCTAAATATCTAGTCTAGGTGCACGTTCTGAGTCCACCAATGGTTTCTTCTCCCACTCGAGGAATAATGTGCTTAAGAACCCTGTCATGGTTGACAACAGTCAACATTATCACAATCAAGGCGATCAGCCAGACGGAAGTAAGTTTCAAGGTATTCCCATTCACTCGCCATTAAATTAATATCATAATATTAGCACTACTTTGGCTCAACGACTACGTCATGCAAGGCGCAGAATTCAACTCATCTGCTCGAGACCCGCCTCCTCGTTGTCATCCAAATACGCGGGCTTCCATCATTGAGAGGACAATCACTTGGATTAAAGACCCTAGACGAGAGAAGAAGATGCGTTGGGTTCGTGGTACTGCGGGTGTAGGGAAATCCGCTATCGTCCAGACTGTTTTTGAGACAATACCCGAGAAACTTAGGGGTGGCAGCGTATTCTTCTCTAGGCCAAACGGGCGCAACGCTCCAACTGAGGTGTTCCCCTCTATCGCTTATCAGCTTGGCGTTCAGGTTCTGGCTTATAGAGCCTACCTCAAGGAGCTCATGCTGAAGGATCCGCAATCGCTGAAGAAATCCATGAAGGAACAGTTTCGCATCTTGTTCGAAGAACCGTTCGCCAACCGGAAGTTGCGGAATGGTCAGGATGTGCTGTTGATTGCGCTTGATGGTCTTGACGAATGCGGCGGTGATTCCACTCACAATGATGTCGAGCAGTCTCGTTCTTGTGGCAAATCTAGTGAAGCGGCGCAGCGTGAGATTGTGGAACTCGTCAGCAGTTTCATATTGCAACACCCCTCAGTTCCCCTCATATGGATTATCGCCAGTCGTCCGGAGAAGCATCTGCAGGTGACGTTCGCCAATGAGAAGGTGGAGTCTATATGCACGGAGGAAGAGATCCCAGTAGATTCTGAGGAGGCATGTGAGGACGTCGAAAGATACCTCAATAGCGAATTCACGCGAATCCAAAAAGATCACGATGATCTTATTACGACAACGCCATGGCCGAGCAGCCAGGATTTCTCGCTGATTACGGCAAAGGCTTCCGGGCTGTTTATCTTCGCCCAAGTGGTGATTCGCTTCATTGATGAGTCGAACCCCATCCAGCAGCTTGAGTACACCTTGGCTGCGATCTCGAAAGTGTCGGCACTCAAAGTCAAAGAAAGCCCACTAGATATTCTCGATGCTATGTACACCGAAATCGTTTCGAAGGTACCTCCTAATATGTTGGAGCCCGCTTTGAGGATCATTGGCTGCCTTGCAGTACTAGATCAGGAAATCATCGGCAAGGGTGTTGGCACTCTTCCCCTCATATGCAATATTTTGAACATTTCTAGGGCCGTTGCTCTCACTGCTCTCCGCCATCTTCACTCAGTTTTGTACTTTCCCAAAGTGATTGCGGTGTCTCGACCTAGCTTTTACCATGCCTCTTTTCGTGATTTCCTCGAAGACAAATCTCGGCCACCTAAATTCTCAGTCAATCGGCTCAAGGCATGTGATGACTTGTTTGATGGCTTGATGAGGTTATCATTGAAGACTTCACTCGATGGTAAGCATTTTGATCTGTTTGATCGCGGTGGTGTATTTGTATGCTCATATACAAATCGTAGATGAGTCTTTACCGTGGCCCGTGCCAGGAGGACTCCAGAAATTAATCAAAATGAGCAAAGTCCCCATCTATCCTATTGAACTCGTTATGGGGCTGTCGTTTCCCTTTTGTACTTCCAGCCTTCCTCTTTCAGAAACTAAAGTCTCGCAGTTTCTGCTCAACAGTGATTTTTCTACTAACCTTGAGTGGGTAGACCTGTACAATGTCATCGGAGCTAACGTATGGTGTTTCATCTGTGATCTGAATGATTGTTTTCTAATCTCTCACCCTAGGAAAGGGATTTTCGCATTTTTGAGTGCAACGGAATTGCATATTATAAGTCCATCGATTCTCTGGGTATAACCTGTGATACGATTTCCAAATGCAATACCAGCAGCCGTTATTCCTCCACCTTGATTGTTTCCTTGAATAAGGCAAGATTAATAATAGTATTGGAAATGGTGGTCCACTCACTTTTGATACAGGTGTCCATATTCCAGACTTGTGGCATGGGATTGGAAAACAAATTTAAACAGCAACTACGACGCCGCCTCTATCATTGGGTAGAAGCTAATCCGAAGCGACTTGTGAGAGTGTGGGGGCGCGAAAAGTTCAAACGCACAGTGTTAATTAGGTTGGAACACGAATTTGGGGTCCCCCAGTTTGATCAGGTTGTTGCATTTATCGGCTTTTGAGGAACTGCAACCATTTATTATCTTGACTTCGAGAATACAAATAGTGATTGGCGCCAGCGAAAATCACTAGGATACTAACGTCGAAGAAAAAAGAATACGGGAAATATTAGCCACGACTCCTTCATCCCTGAAGGTTTGAATATTCAACGAGCGAAGCCGACAAACCTCGTAATAATTTGGGCATTCTGTTTTGTGCCCGGAGGGTGTTACATGTGCAGCGATGAGAGAAGTAGCGAAATTGAAATAGTTCCGCTCTGACACTTAGATTTTTGATACACCTAAAGTGAAACCGCTAAGGTTACAATTGAAGAGTTCTTTCATTCACGCAGACCAACGAGTCTGAACGGCTTCCGTGTTGAAGTGTGAAAGTAAGAAAAGTAGTGGTGACGTTACCGTAGCGTGTGTACATACGTGAACACTACGTACTAAGGTACTGGTTACATAAAGGGCGACTTTGAGGCTTTGGAAAACAGAGGAGAGTCAACCTGCTCTCTTGCACGAGTCAATCGAGTCAGATGTATCTACCACTGCGATAAATGCTACCAGTGTATATCATCCCGATACGTTCAAGTGAGTTCTCTGAGGCCTGTCATCATATTATGATCAAAGCTCCTGGTCAACGAACTTTGTGGACCAAACTGGCGAAATGCCGTGTTGTTAGGACTCTCACAGGTACTGGGCGCTCCAGACTAGCGACACCGAAGGTGATTCTGATGTCAAAATCATGATGTATTTCAGTAATCGCCGCCATTCACTGCCTCAGCTTTCAACACGAGGCAGATATTATAAGTACCCACCCACGGCGATTTTCATCCTTTCCACTCAATTACAATGCCGTCGTACCATCCAGAAACCCATCTCCAACATGACTCCACCTCCCGATCGAAAAATCATTCCAATGATGTAAGTTCTTATTGCCTTATGCGAGCCTGTTGCGTTGCTGAGCTTTAGAAATAGGCCACCCAATCCCCCCATCGAACTAATATGTTTTCATATAGGAACGCCTCATCAAGAGGTGCTTCCCCCTATCATTCATTCAATACCCAATGGCCATCAGTATGTACCAAAGCCCCTATTTGTTGGTGCTTCACTTTCTCATAATGCTCGAAGGACATCGCCTCACCCATGTCCTACTCCCACAACTCGGAACTCAAGCTAGTACCTGATTCTCGAGAAGCTCGCCACTAAATTCTGACACACGCACCTAGCATTATACGGCTGTTGGCCCTCATGCTCCATGGATCATCACAAACGCCCTGGATAACAACAGTCTGGAGCCCGGGCCAGTTCCTCATGACTTGAACAATAACTGGACGGCACGATACGAGGCGTATGTGCCCGCAAATCATTTGGTATGTCTTTAAACTATAATGGATCGTCCTATTCTGATTCCGTTAGGGAATATCCTATCCAGCAAGTCATACACCAAGTCACGATGGTTCTCCGAAGACTTATTCTGCTGCCTTGTGGCCGACAGTGCCTGGGCAGGACAATCATTCTCTGTTCCCGAACCAAGAAATTTTACCAGCAGTAAGCTATCTGTTGTATGGGAACATGGGATTGTATACTCATTAGAGTACTAGCGACAATCCTGGCAACTTGGGGACTTATCCTTCCCCGATACTAGTACCAACTTCGACATCCCTAGACCTCAGCTGATGGCACCAAACACTGAGGTGATGGTTCCCACGCAAACATTTCCGTCGCATATTGCGCCTGTAGCTTCTCTTCTTGACGTATACTCTGCCTCGCCACGATGTGTTACAAGCAGAGACAGCCAGGATGATTATCAGGTGCCATATTTTCCTGACGTAGTTTCCGTGCCTAGGCCGGAAGCTCGGTTGTGTAATTCTCTTATGCAGAAGCGGAAACGAGGTGATGAGGTGAACAGGAATATCAAGCGTTTACGCCGCGACCAAGGGGAGTCATCGAGTCATCTTTCCACAAGTCAATATGGTACCCATTCTGATACTCGGTGGCTTCCAAAGCTGATTCACGGTTTCTTCCAGACGACGAACATAGCATGTACAGACAGCGTAGCGCAACCGAATGGCTCCCTCCACACCACCATGAACTATGTGCGTAATGGTGTAACATTGCTAATGCCACTGCCATTCACGTTTTCCATTCAAGTGGCGCCAACATCTTCTGTCCAAAGTGGTCCGTCCGGTATACCAGCTATCTCTAAAGGCAAGTAGCGCTACCCAATTTTCATAACTTCAGGCTGAAATTGACTAGGTGCACGTTCTGAGCCCGCTTACGGCTTTTTCTCAAACTCGAGCAATATCGTGCTTAAACAACCTGTCATGATTGACAACAGCCATCATACAACTTGTACACATGGAGAGCGACCAGATGGAAGTAAGGTTATCTCGTTTCCATGTATGCGCGGCGACACTCTAACCACGATTTTAGCACTATGTTGGCTAGAAAACTACATTATGCAAGGCGCAGAATTTGACTCGTCAGATCGGGTCCCACCTCCTCGTTGTCATCCGGGCACACGAGCTTCCATCATAGAGAGGACCATCGATTGGATAAAAGACCCCCAGCGAGAAAAGAATATGCGTTGGATACGCGGAGCTGCCGGGGTTGGGAAATCTGCTATAGTGCAGACTGTTTTCGAGAGCTTGCCCGAGAATCTTAGGGGTGGCAGTGTGTTCTTCTCGAGGCCAAATGGGCGTGATAATCCCAACGAGGTCTTTCCCTCTATCGCTTATCAACTCGCTGTTCGGGATTTATCTTACAGATCCTACCTCGCGGAGCTCACGCTCAGGGATCACCGATCGCTGAACAAGTCCATTGAAGATCAGTTCCATATCCTTTTCATGGAACCGTTTGCCCACCAGAAACTTCAGGATGGTCAGGATACATTGGTGATCGCTATTGATGGTCTCGACGAATGCGGGGGCGATCCCACTTATGACGATAGCGGCTCCGCCCGTTTTCATGGGCGATCTCCCGAATCTGCGCAGCGGACGATCGTGGAGCTCATCAGCAGTTTCGTGCAACAGTACCCTTCAGTTCCCTTTGTATGGATCATTGCCAGCCGGCCCGAGAGACATTTGAAGGCGACATTTTATAATCAGAGAATCGCGCCGAGCTTCTTGGAGGAAGATATTCCCGTCGATTCTACCGAGGCATGCAAGGATGTCGAAAGATACCTGAACAGCGAGTTCACACGTATCCGAGAAGACCACGATGACCTCATAACGATAACTCCATGGCCTAGCAGCAAGGATTTTTCGCTGATCACGAGCAAGGCTTCCGGCCTGTTTATCTTTGCTGAGGTAGTGATCCGCTTCATTGATCATTCGAATCCAATCCAACAGCTAAAATACGCTTTTGCTGCGATCTCGAAAGTATCCACGTCCAAAATTAAAGAAAACCCGCTAGCTGTTCTCGATTCTATGTATACTGAGATTGTTTCGCGGGTGCCTCCCGATCTCATGGAGTCTGTTAAGAAGATCATTGGTAGCATCGTCCTACTTGATCGAGAAAAGGTCTTCAAGACTTCGGGCACTCTTCCCTTAATATGCAACATTTTGGGCATTTCTCAAGATGTTGCTCTCACTGCTCTCCGTCATCTTCATTCTGTTCTGCTTTTCCCCATTTCGAAGAGGATTGAGTCAACTCGGCCTCGCTTCTATCATGCCTCTTTTCGTGACTTCCTTGAGGATGAGTCTCGGTCGCATGAATTTTCACTGAAATTGTTCAAGACATGTGATGGCTTGTTTGATGGCTTGATGCATTTCTCTGGGAAAAGGTCACCGGATGGTAAGCATTTTAATCTATTCCATCATGATCCATATTTGAACTTCAATATACAATTTGTAGATGACTTGTTACCGTGGCCCGTGAAAGGCGGATTTCAAAGGTTAATCGAAATGGCTCGAATCAACCCCTTTAACTTTGTGAATACGTTTTCGTTTCCTTTTCTTTCTTTTCGTCTTCCTGTTTCAGAAACCAAGATATTGCCGCTTATGCTCCACGGTGATTTTGCTACGCATATTTGGCGTGTGGGCCTGAGTGAAGCCATGAAAGCTAACGTGCGATATTGCTTCTGTTTTAAATGAGCCTATTCTAATCTATCACTTCAGGAAAAAGAGCTTGAACTTTATGAAGGCCACGGAATTACATGTCACAAGCCAATTGATTCTTTGGGTATAACCTCCAACGCTATTGGTAAATGCGAGAGCCAAATCCGTTATGGCCCCAACTTTATCTTTTCGTTGAATCAGGTAAATTTAATGTTACGACCTTTGAATGAAGGTCGTCCACTCATCTTTGATACAGTTGACCGTATCCCAGATTTCAAGTAGTAACAACAAATATGAACCGCAATTACGCTCCCGTCTCTACCGCTGGATTGAAGCTGATCCGAAGCGGCTTGTGAGGGTCTGGGGGCGCGAAAAATTCAAGCGTGCAGTATTGATTGATTTGAAACCTGCACCTGGGGAGCTGGACCTAGGGAATGATCAGGTAGTCGCATTTGTTGGTTTTTGACGACTTCAAAGCGGTATTTATTCGAGAATATAATGGTTAGCGGATATCACTAGGATATGTCGAACGAACGAATTCACTGCAATTATTAGAGGCGAATCCTTTCGATACACCTAAATTGGACATCTCTGCGTCGCAGTTTATATACGTTTATACCGGTGTTGGCAAGATGGGGTCAAGTTCAGCGGTCGGCGATCGGGTTATGCTTGGATAACGTAGCCACGTGGCGCTCGCCGGCTTGGCGAACTTTACCTGGCCAGCCGAATCTTACGACTTGTCGGCCAACATTTCTATCAGCTTTCTCTCACTTTGAGCTGCCACATCTAGTTGTCAAGGTACAAAATTCATTAGAGGACTAGCGATTGACTCGCTTAGACTATGCCAAAGCAGCTTGTGAGTATGTGGGGGGCGAAGGTTGATTCGTTTTGATGTACTGCGAGTATCAATATATTCCGACAATTAATCAGATGACCAAGATCTTCAGAACCCTGGACCGTGGCAGACCGTGGCACACTGATCGCATACTTACCGCTTTAGTCGAACACACTGCGTGTAAGTATAAGTACCTATCTCGGCAGCGAATCTCATCCTTTCCACCAGCTATCCTCAATGCCTTCCTATCCTCCGGAAGCATTCGAGACTCGGAGCGATCCTTTGCATCCCCAATATGGCAACGTACCCAAAACAAACCAACGCGTACGTTCTCTTCATCTTATCCGAGGTTGCGTTGCCCCTGACTCTCAGATTCTTCAAGGACATTGCACCGTCGATGGCATCCTCCCACAACTCAAAACGCAACCTGGTACATTATTCTCGAGGCACCAAATTCATTTAGCTCTAACACCCATAGCATTATACAGCTCTTGGCCCTCACCCTCCCAGGACCATCCAAAACGCCCAGAATAAAAGCTTCCAACCCATCCCTCATGATTTCATCAATGAATCGCATGCCTCTTGGCCGCTATCTGAACAAGACAACCAGCCCTCGTTCCTGGACCCAGAAATAAGACGAGTGGTAAGCCAATCTTCTGCATTGGAGCCGCACACTCATTACACTCACTAGCGACAATCCAGACAACGTGGAAAGTTATCCTTATCAGATACTGCCAATCTCGATAACCGGAGGCCTCAGGTGATCACAAACAATCAGATAACAGCTCCTCAAAAAGCTCATTCAACCATTACACCTGAAATGTCACTTGACCGATCCTTTGACATGCGCCCACCTCCAATGCGGGAACATTTCCCTCCTATGGTACATATAGCTGCGATTTTGTCGTCTCAGCAGCTGACTTGTTATTACAGTCCGAGGACGACATTCCCGACAGTGGTTATTGCGATTTGCCATCCGAACATGTTATACCGGGAGGCCCCCAGGATAATAACCAAGTGCCTCATGCTCCTCCTCCTGACATCCCAGCTACCGGGCGTGATTCAGAAAATTGGTTGCCTAGTTCTTTCCTGCGGAAGAGAAAATGGAGTAATGGGGCGTCCGGGAGTAGCCAGTGCTTGCGCAACAATCAAGGAGAGTCATCGAGCTATTTCTTCTCAGGTCAGTAATAAAATATCCGTTTCTGTGCTCATTGGATCCCAAAGTCCGTTGACAATGTTCCTTCAGACAAAAATAACCACGTCCCACGCAGACATCGGCAACAGAGCACAATTCAACATTCACGTCCTCCAACAGGAAAATTTTTTATCCAAAGAGACTCAACCAGCGTAGCAGGTCTAGCCAAAGGCAAGTAACGCCAATCGGCTTCTATAATCTCAGACTGAAAGAATAGGTGCACATTCTGACCCCGCCAATGGGTTTTTCTCTCATTCGAGCAATGTCGTACTCCAACAGCCCGTGATGATCGACAATAGTCAACGTACTTATAATCAGGATGACCGCCCTGATGGGAGTAAGATTATCTCATTTTCATCCATTCATCGCTGACGATCCTGTTATGATTTCAGCCCTATGTTGGCTAGAGAACTACATTATGCAAGGCGCAGAATTTGACTCGTCAGATCGAGTCCCACCTCCTCGTTGTCATCCGAATACGCGGGCTTCCATCATCGAGGCGACCATCAATTGGGTCACAGACCACCAGCGAGAAAGGAACATGCGCTGGATACGCGGAGCCGCTGGTGTTGGGAAATCTGCTATTGTGCAGACTGTTTTCGAGAGCTTGCCCGAGAATCTTAGGGGTGGCAGTGTGTTCTTCTCGAGGCCAAATGGGCGTGATAATCCAGACGAGGTCTTTCCCTCTATCGCTTATCAACTCGCTGTTCGGGATTTATCTTACAGATCCTACCTCGCGGAGCTCATGCTCAGGGATCACCGATCGCTGAACAAGTCCATGGAAGATCAGTTTCGTCTCCTCTTTGAGGAACCGTTTGCCCGCCAGAAGCTTCGGGGTGGTCAGGATACGTTGGTGATCGCTATTGATGGTCTCGACGAATGCGGGGGCGATCCAACTTATGACGATAGCGGCTCCGCCCGTTTTCGTGGGCGATCTCCAGAATCTGCTCAGCGGACGATTGTAGAGCTCATCAGCAGTTTCGTGCAACAGTACCCTTCAGTTCCCTTTGTATGGATCATTGCCAGCCGGCCCGAGAGGCATTTGAAGGCGACATTTTATAATCAGAGAATCGCGCCGAGCTTCTTGGAGGAAGATATTCCCGTCGATTCTACCGAGGCATGCAAGGATGTCGAAAGATACCTGAACAGCGAGTTCACACGTATCCGAGAAGACCACGATGACCTCATAACGATAACTCCATGGCCTAGCAGCAAGGATTTTTCGCTGATCACGAGCAAGGCTTCCGGCCTGTTTATCTTTGCTGAGGTAGTGATCCGCTTCATTGATCATTCGAATCCAATCCAACAGCTAAAATACGCCTTGGCTGCGATCTCGAAAGTATCTGCGTCCGTAGTCAAAGAAACCCCATTATCAGTACTGGATGCTATGTACATCGAGGTTGTTTCGAGAGTACCTCACGATCTTCTGGAATCCGCGAAGAAGATCATTGGTAGCATCGTCCTACTTGATCGAGATAAGGTCCTCAAGACTTCAGGCACTCTTCCCTTAATATGCAATATTTTGGGCGTTTCTCGAGATGTTGCTCTTACTGCTCTCCGTCATCTCCACTCTGTTCTGCTCTTTCCCGAGGGCAAGAAGATTGAGTCAACTCGGCCTCGCTTCTATCATGCCTCTTTCCGTGACTTTCTTGAAGATGAATCTCGGTCACATGAATTCTCAGTCAAGCAATATAATATGGTAGATGAATTGTTTAAAGGCTTGATGAGGGTTTCTGGGAGACAGAGACTTGACGGTGAGCATCGAGACTTATTTGCTGAACCCTCACTTGTATATTGATTTGCAAATTGCAGACCATTTGTTACCATGGCCTAGGATTGGAAATGCACAAGCACTAGTTGATATGGCCAAGGAAAACAAACCTTTTCACTTCCTACATTTTCATGCCCGCATTTTTTCCCGAACTCGACCTGTGTCGGAAAATCTGATCTTGCCATACCTACTGAACCAAGATTTTGCTGCTAAGGATTGTGTCAATGATCTGCACGGCATTGTTAACATGGGGGTCAGATATTCCTTTTGCACTCTTAAAAATTGAAATGTATTCTGATGTCGCTTCCAGGAGAAGCAATTAGAAATTCATGACCGCCTTGGAGTTACAAGTCATATGCCCATTGATTCGTTGGGTATAACCTGCGATACTGTTTCTCAATGCAATATTTCTAAATCAAGTTTCAAAACCATACTCCGGCTATACTTTGCTTCTTTGAATGAGGTAAGAATAGCGATAGAATCGCCAGCGGCAACTTATTCATTTTTGATGCAGTCCAATTCATCTAGTGAAGATATTGAGTCTTTACGCAATGTCCTGTGTCATTGGGTTGCAACTGAGCCTAAGCGGCTGGTGAGAGTGTGGGGTCGCGAGCGGTTCAAACGTTTAGTGTTAATTAACTTTGACCTTGATGGTGTAGTAGCATTTATTGGTTTTTAACGGTTTTAGAGCAACAATATACCCTTTCAATTGTTGCAAACTGGTCGAGATTTCTACATCAAATGTTGTCTTTCCATTTTGATAATCCATCGATCTCGTCATGGCGCGGTGCTAGAGAACATGATCTCAAACGACCTCTCAGCCTGTCTATATTCACGACCGAAGCAGAGTTGCTTCGTTGTCAACAGCGAAATCGGCCAAGCGAAGCGACTGCTCCACTGCTATTCATTTCCTCTTTCGAAGGCGAGGCTTTGAGCTTTGAAAATGAACCGATCAGAGTACTGTAGATGCAGAAAAATGAGAGGCACGCGAGCATGCACGACAATAAATTGTTACGGGAAGTCAGGAATTAAGTTGATGTGCGCGGAACATCACTATCAATGAATGACATCAAGCCACACGTATAACAGAAGAAGATCATACAAACTGAACGACAATATTTGAATGGACAAGGTAAAAATGGTATCAAGAATGGGATCGGATCACTATTCAATAAAAAAGCAAAACAGAATCAGTTGAGGGTAGTTACGAACCGGTTGAGAAGTCGAGCGATTCGGATATACTACCATCTGCGAAGCCTGCTCTTGGTATGCAGGTTTCGTTTACTGTTATTACGTTTCCCATTCCTGGAGTTGCAACGTGGAGATGGCCTCTCGGTAGCAACGGGTGTCGATGATTGTACAGATGGAGCTGATACATGACTTGGATCGCTATTAGCGGGGTTTGCATGTGGAGCCGGGGCATTTGTTGGCTTAGGAGGCTGATTGTGTGGTTCAGAGGTGACAGAGGTTGATCGCGCACTGCGAGATTGCGAGGCTGCCTTCGTGGGCTGGGTCTGTGGTTTAGTATTGGCGGGGGTTGTTGACGGATTATGAGACGGAGGAGGCGCAGGGGAGGCGCCGCTTCCGGGATTAGATGCAGGTGGACCAACAAAAATATCATTTTGAGCACCTATCATATGAACAAAATGACTTTCCTTATCACGGCTGATATCGCAGGAAACTTACCATCAGCAAATCCAGTTTTCATATTATATCCAGGGGATTTCGGCTGACCAGCAAGGTTCAGTCCATCCGTGAAAATATTGTTACCGTCTGCTTGATTCCAGTAAAGCATTTGCTTCGCGCCTTTAGTACATTTATCAGGGTGACCTTCACACCACACTGGAGGTTTGGGAGTGGCCAGAGGAGTGCTACTCGTCGGGTTCGTTACGCGGCATCGGTAAGCTTGATGATAAATGTTGGCTTGGCCACAACTATATCACAGGATAATACAGTAAGTATCAGATGAGCGAGATCGGAGAGTGCTTCGACTTACCCATCAGGTATCTATTAGGCGTTGAATCGAGAAACATGAGCGTCGATTCAAAGAATTCTATCCGATTCAACTTACCCAGCCCCACTATCGAAAAAATTAGAGGTACTTTAGTGTAGGGTGATTGAAAGACGTACAGCACATATACAACCCTCCGGTGGACAGGCAGGCATTGCCGCAGGGACATCAAATCTAGCAACACGCTTCCAAGGCGTGCTGTACACACATTTGAATTTCGATGCGACGAGACAACCAGTAAACAGACGTACTTGTAACGAACGGAGAAAACGACGAGATTTTCGGGTGTGACCTGCTTAATATCGGACTAAAAGTACGCTAGGAGTTAGCTTAGGTCGTAGCAAAGATCTAGAAATCTACCTGGTAACTGATAGCAAACGCACTCCCAGCAGCCATCGATTGATTCTGAGTGTGCACTAAATGAAAATCCACATTTAAGATGTCATAGTTATAGGAATTCAAACTGACTATTCGGTGAGGTTATGCAGCTCGGTACGTTCTGTTCGGCGCCTAAGCTTCAACAGCTTGAAGGATAAAATAATTCACAGTTGACGCACATAGTTGTCAGGATAATGTCCGCCGTCTGGCCAATCAGACTGGTCTCGGCCACTGTAGGAGAGGGAAGTCTTGGCCCGATTGGAAGCGATTTCAACCTGGAACTGTCCGCCAGCGGGTCTAGTCGGAATGAATTGATTAAATTTGGACACGGTATGTCAGTCTACGCTTACAGGTCCAAGAACTCGCCAGGCGCAGGAGGGAATTCATCGCACTGCGAATACGAAACATCAACTCAACATGAATTTTTTCTTGCTCAAATCAGCGCACCTTGTTAATGTGGTGAACTGGAACAAGCATCAATTAGTACAGTCAACGCGTCAAACACACTTGCACTCACACCACCAATCGCTCTTCGGGAGCTGGTACAAAGGCGTGACGGGATCTGCGGTGTTCAAATCTATTTGACCGCTGGCGCCCTGCAGCATGGAGTAAAATTAGTAGCAGTCCTCGGTGATTTGAGACAATAAAACTCACATCTAGGCAATACATGCCTCGATGCCACGCCGTGAGATGAGCGTTGGTTAGGCCTAGCAAACCCAAAACCACAGCAAAAGAACGCATTTTGAAAGGAGAGACTGGTTGAATGAAAGACTAGGTAGAGGGCCTACGGCACCTAAGTTGATGACAACGAGGACAACGGGAAAACGAGGACAACGAGAGGATGAGAGACGGGGATGGCGTGGAGGGTATGAACAGGGTATAAGGGCAAGCGAGGAAGACCATCGGTCGAAATGTACCGGCAGTTTAATCAATTTTTGTGATGAACCTGATAGTTCCTGGCTGCCGACTGCGTCGTCAGGCTCGTGTATAGACCTACAAGTTCGCGGTCCTTTAGATTAAAACATTCCCGACTCAGAAGCCAGAACACCCGCCTGTCCTTATGGCATGAGAGACCAACTGAAGATGCGACTCGGATATATTTCATCGATCCTAATTTGCTTTTCATCGACGTACCAAATTTGTTGATGAAGAAGTGCGCTTGGCTAACGTCATCAGCGTCCAAAATGTCTTGTGTTTGTGTTTCCATAACAATATACCTTACTCCGTTTGTTGACTACACCCAATCTACAGTCGTCCCGGTACTTACTTTCGCATTGCCGCAACCGTAAAACCACAGATCATCGACCATCCCGGGTCATGCCTAGCCTGTCTTGTTCAAGCTGCTTTGTGCTCAATTATTGTCATCGATGGAAGTGGCATTGACTCGCAGTTGCTAGGTAAAATTTCAGGTCTACGACACAATTAAACTTCCTTACACTATGTAGCTCCCCGGTTGCACTAATCATCTGAGCTTCCGTTGCTCTATTCCTTCTGGAACCATGGCGATAGGTGTCGCTTGACGAGCCCCTTTGAGCCTGTTTGACTGGTAGGCCGCACTTCCAGCCTACTCTGACTGAAAGGAGCTATAGATCATGGTGGCTTCACCTACCATAGCACAACGGCGAGTCAAGTCGCAACATCCAAGGTCTCAATATTCAATGAGCACCAACAGAACAATTTCATGAGCAAGCTCCGCAAATTCCACATGCTAATGACTTATATGTATCGTGGAATTGTTACAGATAAGTAGGTTCCTGACACACTAGATAAGATTCAGTGTATACCTTCTAACACTGCGCCGAGATCAAACTTACTCCCAAACATTCAACCAGTCGGAACATCTCAGCGTTCAAGCTTTCAAAACCTCCTCGCATATAATCTACCTTTATGAGTCTCCCGGTCCGCCTTCAGCTTCAGCAATAAGAGGGGAGAGTGAGTCGTTAACATTCCACAGAGTCATAGATGCCCATGGAAAAAGTGCGTGAATTACGATGCACTGTCTCAGATATCGCACCAGCGTGTCTACGAACCTGGCCTCACATACGGAGTAGGAAAAGTATATATAGGGCAAGTCGCCGGTGTCAAACCTTTTCGCGGCTTTTTAAGAAGCGAACAAAAAGGAGCCGACGTATCCCTTCGTCCTTGTCAGCACGTATCAAGATGCCTAACACTATTTCTCTCACGTCTCTCACTTCCTCAAGGCCTGCACTACATAAAGTGCTCTTCGCAGAAGCATTGGCGACGAGATGGACAGAAAGCTCGCTCTCAAGTACAAGGATCTTAAAATTCCTTCCAGCAGCGCATTTTAAGCATGGGATCACCCGGGCATCCTTCAAATCTATACTTGGAATTTTTATCGATGCTCAGAAACCTCTAGCTTAACGCCAAACGTTACCACCTAGATGCAAACTATATTCTGGTGGCAGCTGAACGCTGAGCGCCGGCTTCAGCTTTTGGCATATCAAAAACGTCACGAACGTTTGAGAAAATGCTCCCCGAAGGCCGATAGTGGTAGTACTGAATGACGGACCGACCCGGAGGCTCGAAAGATTAGTGTCGCTGCAAAATTTCCCGAGGGATAATATATGTTTACTTTTTTCTGTATCACCCTCCTGATAAAGACTCTCCCAATCTTTAGGAACGCGTACAAACATAGAAAAAAGCTAAGTATAAATCAAATGTACAATGGATCACATGCGCATTGATATTCAAGCACTGATATCGCTTACATCAAGGTAAGTTTACATTCTGATCATACGCAGCGTAACGGATAATCAATATATCCATCTTCAAATTCTTGACAATCTCTTATTCATTCTGTCAAAGACTATGTTTGGAATTGTAGAAAACCCTCCCCTAATACAATGCGTATAGACTAGGTGTCTGACTTAAGCGATGCCTAGAAAGTGTTCATTCAAATCGAGCTCCACCTTCGCATGTTTGGAGAAGGCGTAAATCTATTTCGATCACGAGGGTATGTAGAGGGCTCGACGACCAGAAGTCCAGAAGCACCAGACGAAGTACTATCTATATCAACCGGCGAGTTCAATGGGGTTCAGTTTCCGCGCAATACGACTCGAGGATCCCCTTATATCTAGGTGAAACCAAGGAAAATGAATAGTTGTGATTGCCGTACTACTTACTGCCACGGTAACCCAAAACAATTTCAGGAAATCAAGAAAAATCAAGCCTCCTTTATTGATAAGATTGGAGGGTTCAAGGGATAACATCAAGGGAGACGAGGGGAGGCGCTGATGTAGTAGTATTCGGGAAAAAGAAATTAGGATAGGATAAAGAGTTACAATATGAAATTTTGACCATCTCCATAGTCCCCGGATCGCCTGGGTGGATGATCCATCATACTAGCCTTGTGTTCCAACTCTAGTGATTTCTCTTCGTTTGAAGTTCTTCTATACCTGGGTTTACTGAGAGGCGCCACCCTCGACTCACGGTCTTGGTGTACAATACGGTCAAAATTGAAGCGGGCTTCTGGTGAGACCTGAACAGACCGAATCATTTTACATTTGCTAGTGATGCTAAGTAATTTCACTGATCATATTGCTAAAGTTGGTGGTATCTAAGCAGGCTGGAGCAGGTAGATAAAGGGCAGTCGCCCAGAGGGGATCAAGAATGGTCCAACCAGCAGTTTCCCGGACCCAGACAGATCGGGAAAACGTAACGGGATCAGGCCACTTCCGGTTTTCAAATAAAGCGAAGACAATGCCACTTGAGTGTGACTAGTTGACTGTCAGTCGTTGCGGTTGGTCAGGATACTAGTGGACGCCACGGCTACCGAAGATGAGTCGCGTCTGGCATCAGCCCTCATAATTGTTTTTTATTGCGGCAATTTCTTTTTTCTCGATTTATCGCGGTTTTGGAGGATCATCGGAAAAACCTTTTGACCACGTGACGAACACCCTGTCGAAAGACTCGAAACCTTGCTCGAAACAGTATAGGGGGAAAAATGGACGCGGGAAAGACGGGTTCGATGGTATCCGAGCACACAACCATTTGGCTCCGGGCGGTGGTGGTATGAGATTCGCTGCCCTATTCGCATGACGAGATATATTAGATTAGGCTCAATTATCACACGCTAGTGACCCTGATAATTATTTCCAGATTATTTCCCATGCTTGACCTACCCCGTCAGACCAGAAGCAGCTCGCATGAGTACTTCGGAGTCCGGACAATGAGAAGTGCCATTTCTTACCTTCCAAAGTTCCTGTCGTGAGGCATTTACTCCTTGATCTGCTCATGTTTCCCAGGTGCTTTCCAAGTCTCCAAGATGTTGGTTGATCCAACCAAGCGTTCGGGGCCACCCCGTCTATACCTTCCACTATGCTATGGACGCTTATCGTTCTTGGATGGTCACTCGAATGTTTTCTCTCTCCTTTTCTCATTGATGGAATGTTCCGACATTCTGTTCTTGTGGCCTCATAGTATATCGGGTTAAAGTTTACAAGATTCAGAGTTTAGCCTATTCACATGTTCCAATGAATAGCGTGGATATTATCACTCCCCCCGTGAGTGTTTTCGTGTTAATGTGGTAGTATCTTCGACTTCGAAGTCTGCTTTACTGGGATAGGCAATCCAAAAAATGATCATAAGGACATTGATGCATAAATTTTCCTTATGTACTACAAACATCCGGAGAATTAGCACCACATGTGAACCCATGAAAAAATTTCAGCGCCATGACTACTAGGGGTTTGAACTTTGAATGGTAAACGTCGTGTGTTCATTTCTGATCGGAGAAAAACTGTCATTGACGCGACGACACATGATTATGATTGTACCACTCGTAGCTTCAATTCGAGCTGGAACCACGTGGGAATAGTATCAGTAAATAGTATTATTGTGTTTCGACCGATGTATTGATACATATTAAGCGAGCTGCATACCAGGGAACGCCGACTTTTGTAAATGACCGTATCAAGATGAGGACAATGTGTACGCAGTAAAGAATGAAGGTGGTCGGAAAACGGAAATAACTCAGACACGAAAAATCAATAACTTCTACTTATTGGGCTCCCAACATTGACTTCTTGATCGTATACTTGATGAACCGCGTGCTCAACACTGATTGTCACCTGGGAAATTTTGAGATCAGGTTTCTAGACGGCAGTATGGCTCATTCACACCTTCGGAGAGCGTATTTCTTCAAATGCAAGATTCCGCCGTCCAGGGAAATGAATGCCCACTGGAGTGCTGTGTCCTGCGGAACCTGCTCTTGCGCGTCGCATCCCACGACGTGTATTTAGCCTGGTAGTTTATTTTGAGTTAAGTAAGCGCGTTCCGGGAAAAGTGATTAGACGGGGCTCACGTTACCAGAAGTGAATTCGCGTATACTGGAGTAACAATTAGTTCATGGCTGCGACACACTGATAAAAACCTAACATTTTGCTATCACGAAATGGAGACCCATGAACACGAGGTTATTGGACATGGTTAGCCACTGTATTCAGACAAAGTGTTAGCATCTTCCACGAAGAGATTCTTCATCAAAAAACTAACACATATCATCGACAACACCGTTCCGGCACTGTCAGTATCAACCATAAAGTTTATTTTAGGGTCAAAAATCCTGACAAGATTGAAAATACGTACGCGGTTAGGGAGCCGGTTTCGAATGCATAGAGGATGAGCGAGTCAATGATAGCGTTCAGACTAGTGATTGATCGTGAGTATATGTCTAGATGATAAGAGTGGGGGGGAAACACACTCGAAATTAGTCGTCCGGCTAGTTTGCAGGAGCACGAAAAGGGAACAAGTGATGATGATATCAACCACGGAGGAAAGCCCAAGCCCTAATGTGAACAACCACTATATGACCGGATTTTAGCCGCCACGTCGCTTGAGATACGCCATGAGAGTAACGACTCACATAGAATTTTGATCTGAATTCATGGAATGAACCAGTGAGCACCCTGCCAATTGAACTGTTCAGTTCCCGTCGACCAGCATGTTTCTCGTGATATGCTTACATCTCGGCCGTGGTTGCTGTGAACATTTTTCAGGCATGATCAATGATTTCGGTACAAAAGTGACGCACCACTGGCAGATACCAGACGACAAACCGCAAGGGTACACTACATGGAGCATGTTTGAAAAATCCCTCATTACGAAGAAATGGAGGCGTACGATGGGCACAGCAATGTAGTAGTTTTGTCGACTCACTTCTAAACGTTAGCTAATCATGGGTTTTCTGGTCAAAAGTGGCTTACATTTGAAGATTCGGCCTGAGTAGAAACTATGGAGCAAAAAATCAATGAGAGTGCGGTCGAAACCCTTGGTATATACCCACAAGTGCACGATGCATGTCAGAATACCCTGTGAAAACTGTTCAGATAATGTCAGACGGCCGTAAGAATATTACGAACAGTGACTGCGACAGTTCCCTTCCTCAAAATATCAACGGGACGGTCAGATAGGAAGGGGAAAGTACGCACTGAAAGTGTCCTACATCATACTAACATTAATCAAAATAATGTGAGGTTCTCGAGTTGACGTACCAAGGTATGGTATCAATGCGATCTGAAAGTCCAAAGTTTTTGATAAGGTAGTCCCATAAACCCGCTAGAACCAGAGCGGTATGGAACATGTCAAGAACCCTAGTAATGATCGTATCGCATTTACTCCCGAGGATGGGACAGTGTGCTCACCAGATGATAAGTACCTAGGAGGACGAATAATAAATCAATGAAAGCAAGACAATAGTGTTAGCCTCACCAATGCTTTCAGGTGTCTGGCATCATTATTATACAGTTTGAAGTAAACCAGGACCTGCAATGCAACCAATCCGCTCAAGCTACAAAATTCTCAGTTTTTTTCTTATGGAGGGGAAATGGAGCGTACATAGATGCAAAGAAACCCCCCAGAAATAGTGCACCATATGTTCCGACGACGCTCCCAAGCAAGGACATAGTCTGAGGGGTGGGGCTCATAGGAAGGGGAGGTTGAGGAAGGGGGGGTTAAAAGAGAATGAAGCGGTGAGAGAGGGCTGGCGAATTAAGTCAGGGTAATATCTGCCAAATATTGAATCCAGAATCCATACGATCCCCCGGTTTAGATCCCCAGATCTGTGGTTGAGCGATCTTCGAAAATGCCATCAAAAATTACATGTGCAAACCCGTTTTGGATCAATTTTTGGATACTTTGTGAGCCAGAAGCTCCTTTCGTGACTATCACTAAGCCAATTCTGACCGCAGAAAACTGATAACCTTACATCCTCTCACTAGTTGTTATTAGTCAAACATGATTGAAAGGCGCAACGAAAATGTGAAATCGGGTGTCGACGGAAACTAGAATCTCACGGCGACTCACAAAGCGAGTTAGGTTATTTGTGTCATTTGCGGCGCCGCAATTGACAGAAGTTCTAACCAAGTTCTAACCAAGTTCTAACAGTCGATCGGGTTTCAACACAATTTCAACTCCCAGCACAAGAAAAGTCAGGGCTTAGATCTTCGCCTTTGTTCTCGACTCCCGACTGAGAACGTATATTAACAGGATGGCCGGCCCGGACGAATGATGTAAGCTGGGCTGTGTCAGGGTCAATTCTTCTATAGTTACATACGGCGATTCGTAAGATTGCTGAGGGTCGAATCGAAGAGCCTTGGCCAGTGGCCACGGAATCAAATAAGATGTCATGCAAATCAAAACAAGACTTTTCTCAAATGAAAGTGAACATAGTGAAGACGCAAGCAAAACGATGTCTTCACGAGTCGGATGTGCGGATATTGGAAATTCCCCAGCTTGTTGGCAACGCATCTCCGTGTGTACGCGCGCTCCACACTCAGTCGTCGAGCACCACTACCATGCACTTCTTTGGGCACTTATCATAGACAACGTAAGTTCTCCTGGCAGCAAGCTCTATCCACCAAATACCAAGAGCGATAGAGAAGATCGTTTGGCGTAGATAGAACTACATACCAAGACTTAAGAACAAATTGTCTTTATCGCCGAGCGGGCTCGTGTCGAGGGGTTGCTGGAAGATCTAAAAAATTTCAAGACATGTATATATAGTCATCATGTCATAAATAAGTACGGCGGGCATTGAGCGGCTTGTTCGGTCGCCTGCAGCCCATGTGCATTGAGCAGATTTTTGAGTGGGTGAGAACAGAAGCGAATAACCCGGCGCCCAAAGTGATTAACACACGTTTTCGCGTACGCGGCGTACATCATTAATCATTTGGCACGAAATCGAGTCCCCCGGGCCTCAGTTGCGTAATAAATGCTCGGATCCGCTTACTATGTAACCGATTGAGTATCGTGTCCACAAATTCATTTTCAGACTCTGAATGCCAACCTCCAAATCAAAGTCCGGGGAAGTTCGTTCCAGGTTCGTTCGCTAGATAGTAATGACCGGCAATCGGCAACTCAAGTTTACCTCCCAAATCAATCATGAATTATCAATTGTATCCACACATGGCGGCGGGCGCCCTCAACGCTCCTCGGACCCTGCTTCCGTCTATATATACATTAGCGTAGAGTGAGAAGTTTTGAGTAAAAATACCGAGATAAGTTAGAACATGTTGGCTACTTGGCTGATCTCAATCAGTTGGTTCACTTGATTTTAGCCTGTCACTTGTTTTAGAGATTTTATTTGTAGAAGTTCAGGCCCGCCTGTATTGCTCCAACTTAGAGTGGTGAATTGTTGCGGCAGGACGCTTAGGTATCAGTGTATCACCCTAGATTGTTTTCTTGCACGAGACATAGTACCATATGGCCTGCTATCTGTCCGTAGCTATGCTGGGCTGATGTATAGTTCAATCACAGGGAGAATCGAGAACTGATACGCAACACTTCACAGGCTCGAGTGACACGATGACGATATAACGAGGAAAAATCTGAGGATTCTCTTTGAAGCACAATGAATCCTAGATCACTGCTAGCATCATCCAAAGCATCGGGAATTATCATTGAAATATGAGATAATTATGTTTCTTGTTCACTTCGATGAAAACGATATTTCAGTCATCGTCCGTTCTCAGATCATAGCGAAATCATAGCTTAGCGTGTAACTCTGAGACATCCCTAGGTACATCGAAAAAGGCAGAAAAAATAGAGGTACACTTGCTTTGCATGCCCAACATCTAGCGATTACAACAGTCGCGTATTCGAACAACGTAGAAAACGAACTTCAATGAACTCTAGTATTCAACCAAAGGAATTACTTTGCCTGTGATGATACAAAAAACAGTTTCAGCTGAAGTATTAGAGAATATCATGGGCGTACGCACCAACGTCACTGTAAGGAGTCTTCTTTCTTCTACCTAACAACTCGACTTCTCCACTATCAAAGAACGAGTATCCAGCTGAAAAAAAGTAAAGCGTTAGTTAGTCAAAGCACACGACAAAGCCAAAACAAAACAAAACTCACGCATTGCTACTGCCTCTCCATCCTCATCCACAGAATCATTATCATACGCCACACCATTTATCGGTCTACCCGTCTTCGAGTCTCTCAAAATACCTAAATGATCAACAAATGGTGCTGGACGAGCATTGGCAGATCTATGAAGCTGAACAAGAATTCGCTGAACTTCGTAAAGATATCCTTGGAGTGTATCTAGGAATCGTCGAGTTTGAAGATGCTTGGATGAGGCACAACTGAGATCAAATATCATATCAACAAAACAAATCTTTCTAGAAAGAACAAGGAGAGCAATCACTCACATCGAGATTCCATCTTCTTTGATAATATAACCGATACCATAACCCTCAGCAACGACCGGTCCGAAACCGAAAAGTCTCAGAGCAGGATTCCCACAATTCGAAGTGCTCAGGATCGAAGTGCTCAAATGAGAGTAGCCAGGGTCGGTAAAGATAGAAGGAATCTTCGCCTTTGATTTCTTGGTTGCATTACCTGAAGATGATGAAGTAGATGGAGTGGGAGATAGAGGTCGGGACGATGGTGAAGCTGTACCATCGGCCGACGATTGGTTACTTTCTTCGATTTCACGCCTGACAAGACAATACATGGCGTAGAGGTGTCTGTCTTGTCCCAGACCTTGAGAACACTCCCTAGTAAGTTTCACATGACGTTCGCATGCTTTCTTAAGTGCGTAAATCTTCTCTTGAGGAGTGGATTCCGAGTAAAAAGTCTAAAAGGAATTTAACAAAGCGTCAGAGCGTGGTCGCCGTTCGAAGTGACATGGTATTACTTTGGTAAAATCAACACTTTCATTTTGGACGGAACGAATGGCCTCAGTTCGACCATGTAAGAATGCTTTAGTCATCGCTGGCTCATAAACACATTCTACACGACCTGAGTTGACGATTAGTATCGTGGGTTATCATGATGTTCAACATAACGCACCATAAAGTCCGAAGTATGCGGCTTGGAATGCCATTTGGACGAAAGCATCCGGACTAAATCCGTGACTCGTAATGAAATTCTTTCCATACCCTTTGAATTCAAGTGCTTGGCAATCGTTCTGACAGATGAGGTCACTGATTCTTGTTTCCGCAAATCGAACACCTGCACGGAGTTCTGGTGTGAGTTTCCACTCGAGCTTCTTCGGCGTTGTATCAATTCGTTCAAGGGGCGGAGTTGGCGGTTCTATGGAGCGAGTCAGACTAAGAACGGATATAACGCGTTGAACGAGCGTACTTTGAGTGCCGCGCTGCTTGTAGGACTTAGCGTGGGGAGATAGAGGGGCATGAAAGAGCGTTGGTGCGGAAGGGTTGATAGAGCGAGCAAGAAGCATGAGTCCTTCAGTAAAGATATCGGCAGCGAACCTTATCAGATGTGTCAGATAACATAATGAAAATTCAATGATAAACATACCTCAGGACGGTGTGACCATCTACACCTGTATGTTCGAAATTGATTCCGGCAGCTCCATCTGCGCAAACGATAATTTGAAGCTAAGAAATCATGAGAAACCATCCTCCCATGTCGTCGACAAATCTACCTTGTCATACCACCTATTAGTACAAGTTCCAACCTGTTCACCACCTTGAAGGTTATATGTGCCACACAGAAAGTTTGAACACAAATCTGCAAGGTTTTCGGGTGTTGTATCATCAAGACACACGATAAACAATGCCCGGTCGATCATTTGAAGACAGCCAGCATTGTTCCGATCCTGCTGCAACAGTTTTCGTAGTCCGGACCATACCTTCCGGTTCTCTGTCGAAAGAACACCGATTGCTTTACGCGCAACCTCCGAGGGTTGAAGGTCATCCGCGTCGGACACTATAGCTTGGAGATTTCGTAGAATTTCGCGCTCTGTCATGAGAGGCAGGTTGTCCTCATCAAGGACATCGAACCAGTCTAGTCGGCATCAATGGTTCACATTTACCGGGATAAGAGGTTGATGGAGCTCACAGAATTGGCCTCTGCGTAGGACCACTATGTGCTTCGAATCAGGATATACCTCCATGCGGCAGCCTCTCTAGACAAGGACAACATGAGGTCAGTAGGTCAGCGACAGGGCTAAGACGAACATCGGTTGGAATGCGAGCTGTGCCAAACAGCCTAGGGTACTGGTCCATATCGAGAGCCGTGCCTCGCACAGCGTCAGGCTCCAGGATTCCATTGCGGAGGTCATGAATGAAACCAAGGGAGGAGACAATTAACGAGGCCGCACGGGGTACTTGAGAACCACGGTCTGGCGTAGGGTCATTCCTACCCAAAAGGGATCAGACGATGAAAGTGAGGGTCGGGGAATATGTACTCGAGAATGAAGTACGGGTTGAGTGCGAGCACGACTGGGTCGCTGTGTGAGAGGTAGGACTCGTACCAGAATTCTTCGATATAGCTGTAGATGTCTAGATGAGAGGGTGACGGTGCGAACACAAGGAAAGGACTCACCTGGCCTTGTCCTTAGCCCACTCAATCAAATTCTGGTGGATCCTTGGCCCATCGCCCTCGAGAAATTCCTGTACAGCAGCTTTCGTAACGGCGTGCTCCCGTTCGTCCTGGAGAGCTTCGAGTGCCTTGAGGTACCGGCGACAAGTATCCTCGAGAGATGGTATCGGTAATTTGGGCAGCTGCTCTTGGTAGGCAAAGGTCTTATTGGAGTGCTGTTTCTGCATACTGGCTGGACCTGAGCCACTGGGGGGGATGATCAGCAAAGAAGTTGCGATGAGGTTTTCTCCGATCAGCTTATAGCTGAAGCTGCTTAAGCTACGGACTGCCTACGGAGCAGTATGTTCCAATTTCGGAACACCCCCTATAGACTCCCTCACAAATCAAATCTTGTCTCCTCTGCTCCGCTGATGCACTGAGTGTCGGACTCCGTTCGCATTACGCGTCGGACATCCGTCCAGTCGGTTTTGCAAGGTTCATTTCCGGTGGGCGGTCACAACAGTGGCTGACGAATATTTCTTTCTTCGCAACATCATTGATCATTCATTTGACGAACACATATCGATACACCATCTCATCGATTTAATCATACAGTAAATGGAATGCATACAAGACCACTCTTTTTGGCCATTCAGCATTTGCATTCTCCGGGCTTGCATTGGCAGCTATGAACTAGTTAGGCTATTGTAAAAACAGGACCAATTCATTTCTTACTTATCGCCGCAACCGCAGGATTCCTTGCCGCAAGATCCGTGGTAGTTAACGGGAACGTTGGGAGTGTACTTGCAATATCGGTCAGCAGGTTATTCGACGGATGGACAAGAGGACGGCGCTCACCATGATTACTTGGTAGGGCGGATTTGTGATAGGCAAAATCTGCACTGGGGGCTTCACCCAGTGCTTACCACGCCCTTTTATACTCCTATGCCATAGCCCCTACCGGAGGAGTCACATGTGGGTAAGTCGCCACATTAGGCCGTCTGAGTGAGTGATTTTATGGATGACACCGATTAGCAATCAGTTAATCAGGAGCAGGACTGAGCGATTTTATGGATGCCACTGATTATCAATCAAGATCATAAATACCGTCCATTTATGGTCGGACCAGCAGCATCAGAGCAGCTTCGCTCGGAATGTAAACGGAAACAAGGAGGTCCGGTGACATCTAATCGGCCTAGAACAGTCTGATCGGGGTGGGTCAGGAAAGCAGGAAATGCCAAGGAAAGGCCTTGCGATTTGCAATTTCCCGGGATCCAAACAGATCAATGGTTTTCCGGCGTTTAATCACTCAGTGATATTTATCCGGCTAGCAACTGACAGCCACACCTTAGTTGACGATTCAATAAAATGATGAACTTGGATATGGTAAAACTTCGATACTCACCTACAGTATCACCGCGATCGCAGAACGATAATAACACAATGTTCCTGACTTTTCGATAAACTGTTGAATGAAAAGACTCCGTGATTGCGCGAAAACTGTTGATTAGCCGACTAGGACAGAGAACACCATCATTACTGACGCCGATAAGGCATAGAAAGGTTGAGTGCTGGAAATTTGAGAGCTGAGCCTTAAGCTGATGGTGAGCTTGCTAAGCCTTATGGTGTCAAAGTGTTGTTCATATATCACCAAGCCATAGCGCGAAAGTTGGATGCGAGTTGTAATCACTAGAAGGAAACAGTCCAAGATATCGATTGGTGGATTACGAGCTTGGTTTATTACTGCCAGTCAAGAGTCTAAGTATAAATCGTTCTGGAAGACTCATATAGAAACATTTACCTTCTGAACAACTCCAGCTCAACCACCGCCCGAAGCTGCAGCATTTCTCGACTGCCGTTCTCTTTCCTTCCTCAGTTTCTCGCAGTATATGAACGTCATCACAATCTCATCAAGGATTGGGATGCAGCTGTCATCCACCTCCAACGAAGCCGGCCTTCTTTTCATGAGCGGACCAAGTGAAGGTCGATACTCTCGGAATTTAACAACCCGCTTCTTGCTTCCGTCGTTCTTAATCATCTAAGGGAATGTAGTAATGTCGTGTTAATCTCATTGAACAGCATATTCTTACCTCAAGATGACCTGCACGTAAATCCCAGCGATACTCTTCACCATCGCAAGCTTTGAAGACTCGGCCCCTCGAAAAAAAGTTAGCGGTGTGACGTCTGAGATCCCATACCCCAATGACTCACCTTCCATACCATGACCATCCCTCTTTACGGAAGTAATCACTAACAGACACATCCAGACTGTTGTAGCGGAATCGTGACGACGCGAAAGTGTGGTATTCTACCTGTGCATAGAAGGCAAAATGACCTTCTGAGGCAGGTTCTTTACTGGTACTCTGTCCTGATGCATCATCCTCTGTATCCGAATTATTGAAGAGACCATCTTGGGAGTTCATGGAGCGACGTTCACCATCCTTGTCAAGCTCGTTCTTCTCTTGCGGTTCTACGTCGAGGAGCGGCGATGTGGCCCCCTTTTTGAACGAAAAATCTCCCTCCCATACGCCATTGACTGTATTGACGGCTTTCCTCACAGTAGCAATCTCGTTCCTTAGTTTTCGAGGTTTATCGACTTTGTAAAGGACTTGGCCATCTTCCGTGGAGTAAGCGCTGTTTCTAGGGTGAGGAGAGGAGAGTATGAGCCGCATAGTGGTTTCAGGCTTGTCAGGGAAAGCGAGTCAGGTAGAGCTGCGCAGATTGGCCTTGGCTTTTAGAGTGTTACCAGCGTCAAGCACCGCTGCGCTCCATTGGTTACTAACGGCACCCTTGCTATTTCTATGGGTTATTTTACGATGTTTGTTGTGGGAGAACTCGGAAGAAATGAATGGATGACTTACCCAAACACGGACGTACAGTCACCGCCCAATCTAAAGCGCGCTAGGCAAGGCAGTGCATTCCAAGCGACTGGTTCCAGGGTTCTCAGGTATCTGAGTCTTCGACGGAATTTTTCCTTCGCTTTGGAAATGAACATTGATATTGAACAACCTGGAGACCGTTCCGTCACCGGTGTCACCATTTTGTCACAGATTTCCCACGTGAATTTCGCCTTGATTCAATGGTACACGTTGTCTTTATATATATCGTATTAGAGCATTGGTATGTACGATATGTATGATACAAGTTCTCTAAGAATTTCCTTCCCGCCAGGAATTATACTCGGAAGACTTGTTCAAAAGGTTTGCAAGTTGGTTCGCGGGGCTACTAGTAAGCACCGCCATTTAATTCAAGCACTTGCCACATTCATCAGACCTGCATGCGCAGCTACGATGTTCCACAATTAATACAAAGTACAAGGATCTCATATAAGGACATCATTCAATCGCCAGTCGCCACAACTGCAAGAGGATATTCCGCAGTCTTCTTGGTTCTTTAGAACAGCCTCGTTGGCATCACAGCCACCTCAGGTTGTTGCAGGCATCTGGCACATGCACATGCCTCACCGCATTTGAAATGGGTGCACACCTGAAGTTTTTCCCAATCATATCATAATGGCAGTGCTCAGCGTGATACGCGGCACTGCCAAGGCCCGAAATGCTACTAAGAGGTGGGTGAGTGATATCGCAAAGCGTACAAAGTGTTGACCGTGAAGCCTATTTCAGCTCGACCCGCCATTTATGATGTTTACCAGTCGCATCTCTTGCCAAGTGAGTCAACTACGCTCCGTCAGTAAACCGTCATCTCGCGATTCTCCCCCCCTCCCTAGATCGCCATGCTGTGAATCAAATCCTTTGATCGGGAATACTCGGCCGCGCCATGCTTTGCATAGAAAATTTCCTCATTTTCCTTTTTACATGCTCCATATCTAAGCCGCTATGGCGCTAGAAGAGCACGAGGCAAATGAAGAATGCCGTCGATCGTATTTGGGGACGCTCAGGCCCACGACTTGAGTCTCGGCTCTAGGAACACGGGGCTTATTCAGAACCTCCTCGGTCTATCCTTCCTCAGTTCGTAAAGATGTTGTGCCTTGTGTCCACAAGCCGTCCAAACTTCCCTTCATGACCACCGTAGAAACCTCACGGAATACTATATTGACCTGGAGACACGATGAAGTTCTTTGCAGGCACATATGTTGCGGTAATGGTGTTTCTTTTGACACATTATACGAAATTTCTTGACCCCTACTGGTACAGGCGCTCCAACCCTTGACATATCCATGGATGTGCCGGTGAACCGTCAAAAATGCATTAGGAATTAAAACTTGTGGACTTCCTATAAACTCAAGGCCTGAGTGTATGTTTTGAACGGTGAACCCAATCGCCAACGCACGACCAACGGGCGCCGTAAGTTCTCAGCGTCAGGCCTCGAGGCCTCAAATCGGGAGGCAATTGGTGCTATAGTGTGCAGGTGTATCCTGGATGCTCAGCAGCACCGTGATGTCTACACCTGGATAAATGGAAGTCTCTCAAGCGAGTTGTAGCTTGCCGACGATAGATCCTCAGCGTTAATACAAGTAACTATGTATGTCAGCCGTTTCCGAGGAGCTTGGTCTTTCTAATTGCCGCAGGCTGAGGATTTTCAGGGAAATCACTCACGCCAAGGCGGTCAGGCCTACCAAAAGATACTCAGTACTCATACTCTTGAAGCATCAAGCTTTGCTCCATGAAAATGGGGACATCTGTCCATTGCCTTCTTCGACATGCATCCCAACCCCACCCTAAAATCCTGATAGGCACCGTGAAATAGGCACCGTGAGGTAAACCGAGAGTGCACTAGGCTTCCCTGGTCCGCGTCAAATTGATAACCTTCCCCTTCTTTACCCGGCATCCAACGAGAACTTATTCTTAAAAGGTGCACCCAGTTTCGCCAGTCTTTATCGATAATGCACCTCATTCTTTCCTCTCGACACCCTAGGAACAGCCGCTATCACACAGAAGCCGGTCAGGTCCTTTACAAAGTTGATAAGCCGCGTAACGTACGCTCGAGCATCGCGACCATTAGAAAAGCTATAAACACGAGCAATGGCGTATGCAAAGGCAATTTCACTATTCGGGATAGGCCACCGCTTCCCGATAGACATCATCTGAATCATACGGAAAGGGAGAAAGACGAAGTCCCCGAAGATATTCGCCGTCGATCTGTAGATTCTCACGACGCTCCGTTCGCTGACTCGGACTCGGAAGATGAAGTTGAACCAAGACAGAGTATGAGCGGATCACATGTGATGCATATGATGGAGGGTCATTTTGCCTTCTACGCGCAGGTGGAATTTCATAGTTTCTCTTCGACACGATTTCGCTACAATAGTCTGGATGTGTCTGTTAGTGAATACTTCCGCAAAGAGGGATGGTCATGGTTTGGTAGGTGAGTCATTGAGGTCCGACTGCTTGGAGACATCGTGCCGCTAACATTTTATCGAGGGGCCGAGTGTTCAAAGCTTCCGATGGTGGAGAGTATCGTTGGGATTTACGTGCAGGGCACCTTGAGGTAAGAACTCTTGAATGAGGCTAACACGACATTAATCCATTCGTTAGATGATTAAAAATGATGGAAGCAAGAAGCGAGTTGTTAGATTTCGAGAGCACCGACCTTCACTTGGTCCGCTCATGAAAGGAAGGCCAGCTTCGTTGGAGGTGGATGACAGCTGCATCCCAATCCTTGATGAGATAGTGATGACGTTCATATATTGCGAGAAATTGAGGAAGGATAGAGAAACGCAGTCAAGACATTCTGCAGCTGCGGGCGGCAATTAGGCTAGGATCGTTTCAGAAGTCAACTTTTCTTGTTTGAGCATTGTAGAATGACTTATATTTAAACGCTTGGCCGGCAGTATCAAACCGAGCTCGTACTGTGTTGTATATTAGCTCCGAACTTGATTGTGATGCCTTGAAGAAGGGATCAATAAATCCATCGCGAATTCGCGCTTCTCGGCCCACGCGAAGTTGATTCTAACAGCTTTTGTTTGTTAAGTAGAGCGTCATTGGGGCTACGAGGCGTAAAGTCCACTGACACTTTACTATGTTTCATCTCATGGTGGCAATAAGTTCGAGTTCGGATGAGCTCCGTGGGAAACGTAGTTGTTATTTCTAGGATGCTAGACCGTGTGAAATCTGCCAACAACGCTAATGCTTGAACTAATGATCTCGCTCCGAAAAGCAAATGACGATACGAAATGAAGTGAGCTCGCAGACTGTTTCTCTGCTGGAACCTTCTTTTTTGCGTTAAACGTGATATCTCATGTGAGCGAATCGAATTCTGGCGGCTCCCGTTGGAACGGTGTATTCATGTTCCTTTGACGCTTCAAAACACGTCCAACGATACTGTATATTTTCTCTCAGCCTATCCAAAAGTCTACCCCGTGCAATAGCCCGTGGGTCCGCTTCGATGCGCCGATAAAGTCAAAGGTCGCGACGACACAATTCCAAAACTCATCACAGCTTGCTGTAAACTTCTACTATTTAATAGCACTGGTAATACGATCAAGGCGGAGTGGCCTATCACACCTGCATTCCACTCTATTCTCGGTTCCGGAAGGGAAGTTACGGACATCATAAAGCTAACAATGGACGAAAAACTTTTGGGATAACTGCCTTCGATTGGTTGCTACGAACTTTCTCGTGCACTACCATCCGACATTTGCGGATAACTGTTGTGATCTGGGGTACTTAGACTCCAAGAGATGATTGCGCATCACCAAGGACCAGCTATAAGCCATGTAAGCTCTATGTATGTAATCTTGCTATTATCTATCGTCCACAATGCGACTCATCCTCTCCTCCCCGAATCCCCGAATCTGCTCTTACTCCACGGATGCTGGCCAAGTTTTCTACAAAGCTAGCAAGTCAGGCATATCAGGCTCCAGCGTCGTGGCACTTAGAAAGGCCGTGAACGACGACCATTTTGCCTTGTATGCGGAAGTCGAATATCATACTTCCAGGTCGACACGCTTCCGATTTCAAAACAGAGATGTGTCTGTTGACAATCATTTCCGTAAGGAGGGAGGGTTTGATTCTAGGTGAGTTCCCACTGCGAATTCCCCCAAATACTTGAATGTACATGATACTGATCATTTTTAACGTAAAAAAGGTGGGTATTCATAGCGGCAGATAATAGAGAATATTATTGGAACTTTGATGGAAGGTATCTTGAGGTAAGTTAAAAAAACCTACGTTGAATCAAGTTCGACGTGCATGGTGACTCTTTCGTTCAGATGTTCAGAAATTATCGAACCAAGAAGGTGGTGGTTAGGTATCGAGAGCACAAGGGTTTATTTGGTCCTTTCATTACACGCAGACCGGCCTCACTCGAGGTGCACGATACCTGTGTCCCCATACTCGACGACATCGTCATGACATATGTATATTGTCAAAATCAACGAAAGCAGAGACAGGCGAGTAGAATCAGAATCACCGATGTCCTTGACTGTGCCAGTGTAGTCATGGACTGCTTATCCAATGGCGATTGTACCGATGGAGATGGTTGAAGCGTTACTAGCGTTTTTAATCTTGATTGAAAGCGGCGTCCTGATTGCTGCTTTCGGCTCAAAATATTGTTACTGTAAATATGAAGCCCATTGAGAGTTAATAATAGCAACGAATTTTTTTTGACAAGCCGCGGGCCATTCGTCGAGAGATCCTGATGATGACCATGAAAAGATGTTGTTAGAAGTGGCTGTTCTATGACAATAGGATCAAACAGATGGCCGGCTTTCAAAATTCAAGTTCAGATGAGCTCCGTGGGAAACATAGTTAGATTCTAGACCGTGTGAAATTTGCCAACAACACTCGAAGTTTGAACTAAAAACTAAAGGCCGTGCTCTCAAAGCAAACGACGGCACGAAATGAAGTGAGCTCGCAGACTGTTTCTCTGCTGGAACCTTATTGTTGCATTAAGCGTGATATATTGATATCCCACTCAAATTTTAGATTATGTTCACCGAGTACGCGAATTGGAATCTGACTGCTCCCCCTGAAGGATGCGTCAATGTTCCTTTGACGCTTCAAAACAAGTCCAAACGATACTGTATATTTCGCTCAGCCTAAACTCGTGCAATGTCTTGTGGGTCCACCTTTGATGGGCCGATAAAGGAAGAGATCACGACCACACAATTCCAGAGCTATTCACGGCTTGCTGCAAATATCTCATTCACAAGCACGATCAAGGCGGAGAGGCGTATCACATGTCCAACCCCCAGTCCACTCTATTCTTGGCTCCAGATGTCAGCTTGAGCCGTCGCACGAAGTTTATTGTGGCACTACATATACAAAACAGATACATGCAGGAAGGGAAGCTACGGACGTCATAACGCTAACACTGGAAGAAAACCGCTTTTGGATAACTGCCTTAGACTGTTCGCTGCAAACCTTCTCGTGCACTACCATCCGACAATTGCGGATAATCGGTGTGACCTCGGGTACTTGTACTCCAAGAGTCCAAAAAGATGATTGCGCAGCGCCGAAGAGCAGCTATAAGCTGTTTTATGTACGTGATCTTGCTACTAACTCTTGTCTGCAATGCGTCTCATCCTCTCCTCCCATGATCCTAGAGACAGTGATTACTCCACGGATGCTGGTCAAGTCATCTACAAAGTTAATAAGTCGGGGCCCAGCGTCACCACACTCAGAAAGGCTGTGAACAACGACCATTTTGCCCAGTATGCGGTAGTCGAATTTCATACTTTCAGGTCGACACGCTTCCGATTTCAGAACAGAGATGTGTCTGTTGAGGATCATCTCCGCAAGGAGGGATGGTTTAGTCCTAGGTGAGTTTTCCAGTGCGAATTTCTCCCGAATGTTCAAATGTACATGATGCTAATCATTTTTCAATGCAAAAAAGATGGGTATTCAGAGCCGCAGATAATAGAGAATATTATTGGAAATTGGATGGAAGTTATCTTGAGGTAAGTCAAGAAGAATACGTTGAATCAAGTTTGACGTGCATGAGTGACTCTTTCATTCAGATGTTCAGAAATGATGGAAGCAAGAAGGTGGTGGTTAGGTATCGAGAGCACAAGAGTTCATTTGGTCCTTTCATTACAGGCAGACCGGCCTCACTCGAGGTGGCCGATACCTGTGTCGCCATACTCGACGACATCATCATGACATATATATATTGTCAACAACAACGAAAGCAGAGACAGGCGAGTATAAACACCGGTGTCAATGCCAGTACCGGTGTAGCTTCCGGCAGCTCATCTGGCGGTTGTGACGGCGGTGGAAGTTGCTGAAGCATTACTAGCGTTTATTATCTTGATTGAAGGCGGCATCCTGATCCCGGCTTTCGGCTCAAAATAGTGTTACTGTAACTACGAAGCCCACTGGGAGTAAATAGTAGTATGGAAATTTTCTTGATAGGCCGCGGGCCATTCGTCAAGAGATCCTAATCCTGATGACTGACGGAAGACTGGCGAAGTTGAATTGATTCCAACATCTTTGGTTTGTTAAGTTATGGTCATTGGGCTATGAGTCGTAAATCCACTCACGCTTTGCGATTTAAGGATGAGCTCCGTGGGAAACGTATTTGTGATTTCTTGGATGCTAGACCGTGTGAAAATTGCCAACTACACGAGCTACACTAACAGTCTGGACTCCCAAAAGCAAATGACGGTACGAAATGAAGCGAGCTCGCAGACTGTTTCTCTGCTGCAATCTTCTTGTTTGCATTAAACGTGATATCCCATCTAAATCTCCGATTACGTTCACCATATGCGTGAATTCTGGCGGCTCCCCGTGAAGGATACGTCAATGTTTCTTTGACGCTTCAAAAACAAGTTCAAACGATACTGTATGTCTTCGCTCAGCCTAACCCGGTGCAAGGTCCCGTGAGTCCAGCTTTGATGCGCTGATCAAGGAAGAGATCACGACGACACAATCTCAGAACGCTTCACAGCTTGCTACAAATATCCTATTTGCGAGGATCAAGATGGAGTGACTTATACACCATCCGTTCAATCTACTCCGATTTCTGATGCCACTTTGAGTCGTCGCACGAAATAGTACATATGTGTACAGATACATGCGGCTACGAACGTCCTAAAGCTCACACTGGACGAAAACCCTTTTAGACAACTGCCTTTGACTGCTCCCTACAGATTTTCAATATGCACTACCGTCCGACAAGTGCGGATAATCGTTGTAATCTGTGGCACTTAGGCTCCAAGAGATGATTGCGCAGCACCGAGGACCAGCTACATATAAGCTGTTTTATGCATGTGATCTTGCTACTAACTCTCGTCCACAATGCGTCTCATCCTCTCCTCCCAGAATCCTAGAGACAGCTATTACTCCACGGACGCTGGTCAAGTCATCTACAAAGTTAACAAATCAGGGTCCAGCGTCACCACACTAAGAAAGGCTGTGAACAACGACCATTTTGCTTTGTATGCGGAAGTCGAATTTCATACTTTCAGGTCGACACGCTTCCGATTTCAGAACAGAGATGTGTCTGTTGACGATCATTTCCGTAAGGAGGGATGGTTTAATCCTAGGTGGGTATTCAGAGCCGCAGATAATAGAGAATATTATTGGAAATTGGATGGAAAGTATCTTGAGGTAAGTCAAGAAAAAAAATACTTTGAAATTAGTTTGACGTGTATGTGTTATTCTTTCATTCAGATGTTCAGAAATGATGGTAGCAAGAAGGAGATGGTCAAGTATAAAGAGCACAAAAGTTCATTTGGTCCTTTCATTACAGGCAGACCGGCCTCGCTCGAGGTGGACAATAGCTGTATTTCTATACTCGACGACATCATCATGACGTACGTATATTGTCAAAAACAACGAAAGAAGAGGCAGGCGAGTAGAAGCGGCGCTGCCGGTGCCAGTGGACCTGGCGGTGGTGGAGGTTGCTCAGGCTAAAGCATTACTAGTATTTATTTTTTTTCATTGAAGGCGGCATCTTAATTGCGGCCAAATTTACTGTTACTGTACCTACGAAGGCCACTGGAAATGGAATTTTTTTGACTTGGAGGCTGAAGTGGCTGTGCCATGACAATATGATCAAACAGATGGCCGGCATTCGAAAATTCATGACATTTTTGATCTTCACAATCAGTCGCGAGGCATTAGCTTGCTTCGTCTCCAGCCCCATCCATGGCCGCCCAAGTCTCCCAGCAGTATGCCTGTAAGTTTTCTCGTCGTCTCCCCGTAATTTCCCTGACTTTCCCCCGCAGTCCGTGCGCAAAAGTCTCTCGGGCTTGTCAGCGGAGGCCCTGACTATGCATCCGTCGCTGGCTTTGTCGTTCCCAGCGAGTCTGCACGCACGCACACATACAGCGCCGATGGTCGTCTGTACGCCTACGCCCTTCCAACGACGTAAGTTGCTTGCCGCCTGTTACTCGTGGATCCCTCGTGGTCCGATGGTCCCGATCTCCTCACTTAACTGGCGGTCACACGAGTTTTCATTTCATCCAAAACTGACGGCATATCACATAGCGTCCGGATATTCCAGGCAGAAGGTGCTCAGCTTCTACAGGAGCTCCCTCTCTCCAACATCGTCGAGGTGAATTTCTCCCCGCGTGGCACCTACCTGTCAACCTGGGAGCGGCCAGGTACAGTCCAAACAAAATCTTATCTCACCAAACTTTATTGATCTTGCGCTAGTTAAGCTCGAGGATGGGTCACAGCACAAAAATCTCCGCATTTGGTCGGTTTCAACCGGCCAAGAGCTCATTGCGTTTACCCAAAAATCGCAGGAAGGCTGGGATCTTCAGTATACAATCTCAGAGTCCCATGCCATCAGGCTTGTTGGTCCTGAGATTCAGGTCTTCCGACCGGCGGAGTGGGCTAAGGGCGTTGTCGACAAATTGAGGGTTGAGGGGGCTACCAGTGTAACCTTGAGTCCAGGGTTGAACCCCTCCCTCGCTGTTTTCGTTGCCGAGAAAAAGGTTGGGACTTTGCGATACTCTACTCGCGTCCATATTATTAACCCTTAATCTAGGGTCAACCCGCGAGTATCAAAATATACAATCTGCTTGTACTGAACGGGGCTCCTACCTGCCAAAAGAACTTTTTCAAGGCAGACCGCGCCCAGATAAAATGGAATACATTGGGCACTCAGGTTTTACTTCTAACCCAGACCGAGGTTGACAACTCGAATAAGAGTTATTATGGCGAGACAGGGATGTACCTTCTTAGTGCCGCAGGTAATTTCGACTGCAGAGTGACCTTAGACAAGGAAGGACCCATCCACGACTTTACCTGGAGCCCAAATTCAAAAGAGTTTGGAGTCGTGTATGGATGTGAGTTCCCCTCCTATTTTCCTTCGTTCATGTTACTGATTGGGATTAGACATGCCCGCTAAGACTATGATATTCGACCAACGTGTGCGGACGCTCCATGACTTTGGTTCCTCCCCTCACAACTATATATCGTTCAACCCCCAAGGTCGCCTCATTCTACTAGCAGGTTTCGGTAATCTTGCCGGTAAAATCGACATCTTTGATCGTCGAACCCTAAATAAAGTCATCACCATCGATGCGCCCAACACCTCTCATTGTGATTGGTCACCCGATGGCCGTTTCCTTCTGACAGCCACATTATCGCCCCGACTTCGCGTGGATAACGGGATCAAGATATGGCATTGTACAGGTCCACTCGTGCACGTCAAAATGATTGATGAATTGTATCAAGCCCGTTGGCGACCTTCTCCCGTAGAAAGTGTTCCTCCATTTCCTGCTCAAATGCCACCTGCTCCCGAACCGAGTGAGAGTGTGAAAGAATGGGAGAAGACGCAGAAGAAGCCTACGACGGGAGTTAAGACTGCTGGGGCTTACAGGGCACCTGGAGCTCGTGGTCTTGCGACACCCGCGATTTTTAAACGAGAGGATGAAGGTGGTTTACCCACTCGCAGTTTGAATGCTAGTCCGGCTGGGAGTGGCGCTAATACGCCTTCACGTCATTATAATAGGAGTCCTGCTCCTCCTGGTGCGCCTGGGTATGGTGGATATAATGGAGATGGCGGTGGTGGTGGATATGGGAGGAGGCATGTTCCTGGTGCGCCACCACCCGGTGCTGGTGTCGACAATGAGAATAAGAAGAAGAAGAAGAAGGGGGGGAAGAGGCAAGAGGGCGGTGCGGCTAATGCTGGGGGCGACTTGGCTAATGGCGATGGCGCTCCGGTGAATGGGAATGCTACCAATGGGACGCCGAAGGGGAAGAAGGCTCAAGCTCACGCTCAGCGTGAGCAGCAACAGCAACTTGTTGTACAGCCTCCTCAACCTCCTCCCCCTGAGATTATCGAGCCCTCTTCGCCTACTACACCTGGTGTAGACGGATCCTTAGACTCTATCGCGAAGCGAGTAAGGAATCTGAACAAAAAGGTATTTTATCCTTTCGTAAATTTGATTTTGGTTCGCTGGCTTATTTGGATCACCAGTTGAAAGCGATTGAGGAGTTGAAAGAGAAAGCGAATAGAGGAGAAAGGCTTGAGACTACTCAGTTTAAGAAGATGGAAGGTGAAGATGCTATCAGGAAAGAGCTTTCCGAGTTGCAAATCAACGAGTCCTGATTTCGGTCTGGTCACGGTTATCGTTTTTTTCCCTCAGAAGTTTCTTGGGAAAAAATTCCTTTTCGTCGCTCATACGCATATACGTATATATAACACATCTGTCGCGCTATACCTACCTATATGATCTACTGGGTGTATTTTTTTTTGTGTAACGCCATTATTTCTTTGTTGATTTGGAATGATTGTTTTGTTTGGGCTCTTTTTTTTTTTCCTTTTTTTCGTGTGGTGTGTTGTCGTTGCAATTTGATAGACTTTATTTTTGCAAAAATTAGACTTCTCGTTGGTTGAGCTTTTTTTTTTGGAGGGGGTAAGGGCTGTTTTACTGCTGGATTTATCTTTTCTGGAGCCTCGTGCGCGCCGAATTTCACTCTCCAAGTTCACGATGCGACGGTGTTCAGCCGATCCCTGTTTGCGATCTGACAAAATGATGTAACCCTCATTTGATATGAGAAGGAAAGTGTTGAGAAATAAGTATAATTATCAAGTGGTCGTACTATAATCAACCCAAGAGTAAACTCGAAATCGCTTCATACTCTTTATGTAAGTCCCCTTTGGCGAGTTCCAATTTATGTACAGCGAGATCTTCGGCCATGTGAATTTCGCTAGTTGTACCCGATAGCGGTGTAACACCTGCTTCTTGAGCTAATTTGAATAATGCTTGTTCGGAGGTGCATCCGGAGGTGGATGCTATGGAGTGTAAAGCCGGGTTGGCCAATAAATTGGGGGAACCTGATAGTGTCCAGAAAGACCTATATATAAGGGATTTCGAGTCAGCGGATGATTAAGGATGTAGTACTAGGAGGATGAGGAAATGAAGTTCATGACTCAACTGGTACATGATATCATGCTCTCTACAAAACGCCAACACGCTCTTATCCCAATCATTCCCTTCATACCATCGGTTTTGTACGACTTGTACCTGCTTCAACTTGCACAACTCCGCGAGAATTCGTACGTCATAGGTGTTACTTATACCTATCAATTTGACTTTGCCTTCATCTTGGAGTGTTGAGAGTGTTTTCCACGCTTCGAGGGTTTGGTCTAGAGTTCGGAGTGGGGAGTGTAGGATGTAGCTGTCAAGATATGAAGTGCGGAGGTTGGTTAGGGATTTGGTGAAGGATGTAGTGATTTGTTTGTAGATTGGGTCGGAAGAATTGTAGGGGAGTGGTTGAGTAGTGTCTTGGCTTGATATCGGAGTGAATCTTCAAACCGCAAGGTGTTGTCCAAATTTTGAAATAGGGAGCATGAAATAGCGGAGATGAGTTTCTGTTTCAATTCGGATGAGAGACGGACTTGGTCTGAACCCAAAGATCTTCTCTCCTGATGCCGTGTTTCTCCTTGAGTTCAAGAAGCGCTTCCCCAACGAGGTCCTCTCTAGAATTAGATTATTCAGACCATTCGGTACCGTAAAGTCTTCATTCTACTCACCGATAGTGTTTCGGCTGACAAGCTACGTCATCCGCACTTCCACTGAACCTGCCTGATCTCGACTTCAAAAAGACGAGGTTACTTTACCTGTATCGATAGCCCTAAACCCCTTCAACACAGCTGAAACCACGAGTCCAGCTGTCAATTCTTTCTTCCTGCACAGCGGTCTCAGACTGAGCAAATACACCGAACATGTAGGACTAACGCACCATGCAGTGCCATAAATAATTCGCGAAGGGACACCGGACATGATGGTGATAGTGCGCTTCGTATAAAACTTGAAGTGAGTGTCCGAGACTACTCTGTTGCTTGGTTCTTGCAATTGTTAGTTGACAGGGGTGGGAGTGAAAGAAGTTGGCGCTGAGTAATTTGTACTCGAAAGCGTAGTGGCGATCTCCAATATGAAATCATCACTGATCTCATACTAATGTTTGTGTAACGTGTTATTTTATTTATGTGGTGCCACTGATGCTTAAAGCTTAAACCGTCGCACTACAACGTCTATTCAAAAGATGTGATAAAACTACGTGTTTCGATAAGACGTTCATTATATTACTGAGCCGGTGGCTCCGATTTACCCACATGTAATGACAACTTTGACGTTGCTGGGGTACTCTCGCTTTCGATATCGACATCGAAAACTTCTGCTTGCCCACCAGCAGGCGAGTTAGGGATATCAGTGCTAGACTTTAGCGGAGGTCGACCCGCCCTCCACTTGTAGCCAGACTTAATTTCGAAATAGAAGCAAGGCAATGAAACGACCAAAGTAAGGACGCCCAAGATAACGAATGTTAACCCTACGCCGATACCATCAATCACAGGTTGAATGACGGAGATGATGATAGCACACAAGGCAGATCGAAAGAAATTGGTCTATACCGACGTGGTGAGAACGCCGACTTGTCAGAATAAAAAAAGGAATGTTATCCTCACACATGCGCTAACGGCGGAGCCTTGACCGGGTGCTAAGTCAATCAGGAGTGTAGTAGTCGCATTCATAACCGTCATGGAAATAAATCCAACTGCAGAAGAATGCTCAGCACATTTTGAATAAAACAATAAGAATGCTTACTGATCGATTGAAGAATTAGGGGTACGGCTAAATGAACTCGTCGCTCTATACACCAACCATAACCCATGGCAGCACCTGATAAAATTACGACCATTTCCGCAAGGTACTTGAGTCGAGCCTATAGCTGGGTTGGTTATACCGACTCTGAACCAATAAATTGGATGGACATACTCTTTCTATAGGAAACTCGGGTAATTTGCCGACGTCACTCACTCCTTCAACTAACAACCTATTCTCTAAATCACCGGCCGTGGTCAAGATCTCGCGAAGCCGTTTTTCTTCCTGCTTATATCGTAAATCGAGGTATTTCCCTACAAAACTTGTTCCAAGAGTCATTGTTCCTCCGATCGCAAGGTAACAGAGTCCTATCCTAGTTCCATCAAGGAAAGGATAAGCCACTTCGAACAGTGACGCTAGAGAAGCCACGACAGCAAAATAGACGGCATATGACATAGCATTTAAAACGAGTGGAAAAAGAATGTTGCATTTTAAGAAAAGCGGGAAAGGATTTCGGCTTTGGAATTTGACTGTTGGCGTCGACGTGGCGTGAGGCGGCGGAGTTATTGTTTTACGCCCGACAATGAGTATAATTGGAGTATAAACCACTTTGGAATGTGAATGCTGACGCCTTGGCAATGTTTCGGGAAGGAACCTGTAATTGATATGAGCTTGTTTCCGCCAGAAATAGATCAATCCGAAGACCTACAACAAGAGTACTAAGAGGCACAACGAGACCGCAATACACAAAAACCAAAATAAAGACCTCGTATGAGTTAGTAATGCATACCAAGAATCCCAAGTTTGAAATAATCACCTCCATCCAAGTCCTTGAGCTAACGCACCGCCGATCACTGGACCAAGAGTAGGTCCCGTCTAAATTGCAGTTGGCATTGTGGCATAACAAGTATGTTGCAATCACCATTGTTCCAAGAGAAAAAACCCCATAAAAACCACCTCGTTCCGCCGCAGTTGAGATATCAGAAATGACGCCAGCACCTGGGAATTACATTACCATGTGAGTCATTAATTAGCGTCAATAACAACCCTGGCGTACCTATGGCAATGGTACTCGATGCTCCAGTGGATTGAACACAGCGCAATACCATTAGGAGCCAATAGTCCGACGTTGGGACAAGTGCTAAACCAATGGAGGAGAGCGCCAGAATTAGAAGACAAATTAAAGCTACCGGTCGGCGACCCATAAAATCAGACATCGGTCCAAAAAACATCGGAGCTTGCTCATTCTTAGCTAACAAAGTATGCCAGGAAGAACACCAATCTCACTAATTGCCTGAAAAATGACATAGACCGTCACCTATTTGACGAGGTCATCATACCGGTCCCATCCAAAAAGAGGATATTTTACGGTTAAATTAATCAACTCAATTGACTTGTGAAAAGTTCTCGAAATGACAGGAATTGCTGGGAGATATAAGTTGGTGGTGAAAGGACTAGATATAATTTGTGAATGGACTGGGTTTATCGGAGGAGGTTCAAAAATACCCAAGGAAAGCCGTCAGAGCGATCAGTGATACTACAAACCACTTCTCTCTCTTGGATAGGGCCGTCTTCAAGTCAAGAAGGGCATGAGCACTTGTCGTTGGGTCACACGATGATAGTTGATGGTCTACGGCATCTTGTTGATGGAGCTGTTTTTCTGACATAGGGTATAAGAGGGAGGGGGGTATAAGAGAGAGGGGGATTCTGTGACCGTTCCAAGTGACCTGGTGAGTATATATCTACGGGTGGGAGAAAATATGCGCCATTGCGAGAACTGGGTTGATTGTTGTCGAAGCATCTTGCCGATGAAGCATGTGATCATTAAACGCAACGTGCCGAGGGATCTTCCGTTCAGGGGCCAAAAGCTACTGGCCTCGTGGTCCCCCAAGACATAGTACAGCTGAGATATAATCCGAGTGGAATTGCGGGATATCGCCAGCAATGAAGTGAGCACGCACAAGCTTGATCTGTGCATAGGATCTTTCTTCAATAATCTAATCACTCCTGCGCCGCACAAGATTTTGTTTTCTCCTGCAAGACGGAAGATCTTGATGACGGTGAATATTAATGTCATTGCAATTATATCAAAGTCGGCACCCACCGTTATCGGTCCCTGGGAGCCGAATGACTTGGGATAATAGTGCCGTACATGTAATGCCGAGATGCCTGGTGCTACTCTCGTGTACCTTCCGTACAAAGTTTGTGATGTCCGGTATTCTGAAGTCCACTTTAAGTATACAACTTCAATGACCGTTTCTCCGATCGCCGTGACGTTGTTGCTACATCTCATGGATCTTGGTTCAGCAGCTTCAGTCAATAATGCGCCTCCATCTTATGGCTCGGGAGCAAGAAATGTCCACATGGGATAGATTGTCCGATTTTTGAGCAGCTCATGTAACTATCGCACCTGCATATACCAGGTTTTGACCAGGTAGATTTTCGTAATCAAATTGACATTCTTCGGCAATGTTAAAAAAGCTTGTGAGAGTCCCGTGTACCCCGTGTATGATTGGTACGCGGATTATAGAAAATGCGGTGATCCTACTGTATCTCAGATCTTCTTCACTTCGGCATGTTGGAATCTGGTCCAAGTTCTGGACCAAAGGGGTAATGAATGGGCTATCAAAGCCCTACGCAAAGCAACCGGTAGGAACGAGGCGGTGGGGTCGATGTGTTGGCTATATGGTATGGCGGTGGTGTCGTCCTCCGCAAGGTTTAGCCCGACAATGCTCCACAGTGTCGCCTAGAAACGAGATACCGGAGACAAGCTAGAAGTGCGATTTTTTCATACAGAAAGCAGGGACAGATTGTAGCGAAATGAAACGAAACGAATACGGCGCAGCACGTTAGTTGCCAGCAAACGAGTGTCAGCAAAGTGATCCTTAATCAATCACGTGATGGTACCCCGCGGGCTGAACAAAAATCAAAACTTGTTTGCATGTGAACAGATCCACGCTGTTAACTATTGTCCCCTTCGGGGTGACATACGAAAAAATTGGAACGATACAGAGAAGATTAGCATGGCCCCTGCACAAGGATGACACGCTTTTCCGGAGTGGTAGACCTACGGGTCTCAATATTTATTTTACTTTTTCAAAGTAAAAATTCGTTTGTACCGACGCATCGCGAGAGGTATAAGCATACCCTCCTATACATAGCTCACACTGCGTGACATGAATATCAACAATTAGGTTACTTTCTATTAACCATTAGCTAGTATCATAAATCACCAAGAAACTTTTACATATATGTACATGTATCAATCAACAATAAGCTAAATCATAAACGTATTGGCCAACCATTCCTTTAAGAATCGAGTGCTAAACCCCTTCTCGATTTTCTTAAGCTCATCCACATTACCGCGATTTGCCGCGCGAAACAAGCCTTCAACTTCCTCCCACCTCTGACCATCAGTTGGTATAACAACCATAGCGTCCACTTCTTCAGCCGAACGAGGTTCGGCGCCGTCAACATCAGGCTCGATTTCCATTTCCTGTTCAACGTCTTCGCGTCCGTTGATTTTTAATTGTGCATCGTTAAGTTCACGAGGCTCATTCTCGACGTCGACTTCTCCATTTAACTGGGGCTGCATAGAATCCGGTTCAACTTTTATCAATCGGTCTTCAACTTCATGACTGTCCTCACCCATCTCCTCGTCTTCCTCTTCGCTACCGGGGGAGATATCCATCATCCCCGAACCTTCATCACTATCCTCGCCTTTAATCGGAATCTCAATCTCTTCTAACACATCATCATCGTCCGCTCCCAGTATTTCATCCTCAGGCATTTCTTGTACTTGTTGTTGCTGTTCCTGGGATATGTTCCTCAAAGGAGACAACGCAACGCTCGATACTCGCCTCTGCTCTCTTTCCAATGCCTCTTCTTCCCTGCCCATCTTCGCTAACCTGTTGAAATTCCCGGCCCTGGTCCCAGTCAATGGTTGATAAAGGGACGCAACCTCCGCTGATGCACGTTCAGGATCCACAAATCTGATTTCCAAACTTTTTCTTCCCTTACTACCACCACCGCCAACGCTAGAATTTCTTCGTTCGATGATTGGGGAAAAATTGTCCGCGTCCGGATGTACGACAAAGAAAGGAGATGAATGTGAGGAGTTACCCTCCATAGCGTCGATTTTCACCGTTTGATCGAATTCCAAGTTGGTTCCAAAACTTTGGGAGGTGTTCTGGCTCCTCGGAATGGTTGAAGAAATGTTCAATGCGTCTTCCATCAGTTCATCCATCCTGCGATCCGCACTCTCCTTCATCTTCGCCAACACCTCCTTCAATTGGATTAGACTCTTCACTTTATTCCACGCCCTCAAAACGACATCCTCCGTAAACCCGAATTCCTCCGAAAACATCTTCACAACTTCAAAGCCCACTTGCTGTAACTGTAAATTTTGATTATCATCTTCTGTAACAATGGATGACGAAACATGTGAAGCTCGTGAAGATGAACGACGGATCATTAGAGGCGGCTGTTGCTGCTGTAAAAGTTGTCGATGAGCGAGCTCTTGTCGTAAGTTGATTGAACGTGAATTAGAGGGTTTCGAGGTGCTCCCAATGTTACCAGTAGAATGTCGTTCAGGGCTTTTCGCTGCCATGGTTTCGGGGAGTGGTGCCGGAGGGGCAAAAACGTCGGTTGCTCGCCGTTGAGCTGATGAAAATACCCGACACTGTTATTACGGAGACTGATATACGAAGACGAGTGGACGCACCATTCATAACTCGACTTGGACCAGCTCCTGGAGTGCCTTGTGCGTTCGGGGTTAGCAGCTGGGGTGGCTCGAGTGGTAAAGGAGTAGATTGATAGTGTCCGTTAACAAAAATCTCCATGCGGGGCTTGATTACCACTGATTCGTCAGGTTCCTCAGCTTTCTGTTTGCCCTTCTCTCTCCGTCGTTGCTCGGCTGCTTGATGTTCCAAGTCACCTTCAGTTTGAATACCATTGACGCCTTCACTATTGCTCTTCTTCCCGCGTAGAGGTGGCCACGTTGCTTCGGCTTCAACTGTATCATCGCTTTCCTTCGTGGTGGGAGGGCGGGGCGAAGGAGCCCAATGTGCTGCAGTCTCTTCATCATCGGTACTTCCCTCCGTAAAACTCTCCATAGATACTTTCTTTGTCTTCTTTTGAGTCCTGTTACCAAAAGCACCTTCTATAATAACCGGCAGAGGTTTGGCCTTCCTGGGAGGAGGGTTAGGCTTATGATGGGGTGGTGATGGAAGATCTTCGAATGGATCGTCGTCCGAGGCGCGCTTCGATTGAGAAATCATAGTGAAATTATTTCTGTTGAGTTTTCCGTGTTGTTTCGGTTGAGCCGGTTTAGGTGGGGATAACGAAGGGCTGCGAACGTCGTCTGCAAGGGTATGTTCTTCGTGTTCATCTCTGATGGGGGGGAAAGGACTTGAGTGAGCAAAAGTGATAATTTTGTACGGGCTCCGTCCTACCGAATATGCTGATGGGGCTCTGTTTTGTCCAGCGCTTTCTCGAGACTCGCATTCGGACGACCGTTCAACTCCGGGGATAAGTCATTATCAGACATCTCTTCTTCCCCATCAACTTCTTCTTCGATCCCAGGCATTTCCTCTCCGATTTTACCCAGACTTTCACCCATGTTCCCATTTTGAAATATCTCGCCACAATAATCCTCAGAGCCGACCGGTCTGGGATCATCATCGCTCTCGTCTTCGTAATCACCGTCATCGCCATCGCCATTGCCATCGCCATCCTCATCATCATCATCATCATCATCATCATCATCATCATCATCATCATCATCATCATCATCATCATTATCGCGACCAGCTTCATTGCTACGTTCATCGCCATGAACGATCTGTTTCTTTGACGTAGAGGCAACTGGATCAATTCGGGCCTCTTTTTTGACTTCAATCTTCACTTTTCCATCCTTTGAAGGGCCAACAGTCTTTGGAACGTTCGTGCTTGGACTTGGCCAACCTATGCGCGACCGCTGGGCTTCCTGGCTATCATAATCATCCTTGACCTTCGGTCGTTTCACAGCGCGTTCCGAGTGAGAGCCGTTGGCTGCTCGTTTTTTAGGGGAGGCATTAACATCGTTATTGTGTTTTTGTTGGTATGCAAGAATGCGCCGGTCGAATTCCGCTGCATTATCTATGTAACGAGATCGCCAACTTTGCCAGGGATGTCTAATACTCCAAGACCATTTCTTGTCAGCCTAAAAAAAATGAAGTTTAGGAAACAGGTCAAGCTATACCGCGTGTTAAACGCACGTTTTCCGTCAATTTTTTATAAACCTCGTTTCCAGAACGTCCTTCCTTCCGGGTACAATATACAGCAAGGTACTTGGTGAGAAACTTGTCCTCCGCGTCTGTAAAAGCAGTCCTTTGGCTTGAGATTGCCACATAAGTACATTTGACGTAATGATATCATCAAGAGAAACTCGCCTTGGTCTTTTCTCTGCTACGTCGGCTACACCGTTGGTAGCTTGATACTTGGCAATTCTATCGTCAAAATAGTCTCTGTAGTTCTTGTAATGGTCGCGCCAAGACTGCCAGGAATGCCACTCGGCCCAGGGGTACGTCTTTGGCTGCCACAAAAGTCTATAGGGGATCATAAGCTACAGCGAGAGATTGACCTACATCTTCAACTAGCGTCTGGTAGAGTATTTTTCCAAGGCGTCCAGAAGTGGTTGGACATTGCTCGGCGAGGAATTCAACGAGATGGGTGTCTTCTGTCTTTGTATAGGGATTGCGCCTGTCGAATTCTAAGGTTTTAGGGGAAAGGATGATAAAATATAACTACTTACCCCAACATGATGACTGCAGTCGCCAAATCCGCGACGCGGTCCAATTTCGTGGGGTCACGTCACGTGCCATGACACTGGCAACGTAAGCGCTGATCGCTAATTATGGCACTTGTGCTATCCTTGTAAACAATCCCATGCTCGTGGAAATTTGGAATTATGGATAACGCTGAATATCAGGGTTTCGGTCGGCATATTCGGCCGCGATGATACCCAGCAGCAAGTATATCACCAGACCACCCGAGATTTCTGGAGCTGAGCGGCTTTTCCTTCCTTTCCGCCGCGATCCATGATTGGTAAAAAATCATCGTTGGAGCATGTCGTTGACTCGCCCGACATAGAGGAACCTCAATCGTCTGAAATACATGACCTGGAATTGAAGTATACCTTATCGAAGAAAGAAAAATGGTTCATTGTGGCCTTGATCTCTCTGATATCCTTCTTCAGGTGAAGCGCCTATCGTTATTCTTTCCAATTTCCTCCGAATAACGCCCGCTTTTATCCAGTCCTTTCACCGCCAACATATACTTTCCCGCAATCCCGACAATGGCTAGAGCTTTCAATAAATCAATCGAGCTCATAAACCTGACTGTGATGATCCAGTCCGTTTATTACTGTTATTAAATGGGCTTAATTCGTTTGACAGGTGACCGCCTTTGTGATCCTTCAGGGTACTGGTGAGTCCATATGGCATATGACATCTCCGCAGAACGTGTTCAAGTCTCGGAATGATTTCCGATGAATAGCTCCTATGGTCTGGGGAACGTTATCCGATAACTTAGGCCGCCGGCCAATTGCTGGTGCATGTCTCCTGATCCTGATGCTCTCGTGTATTGGAATAGCCCTAACGCCGACATCGGCGTATTGGCTCCTTCTGGTTCTGCGCTGCCTTCAGGCAGCTGGGTCTGCCCCTACTCTTGCTTTAGGTACGTCATTTGTGTGAGATATTTCATATTCAATCGATATCACTCGCTCAGGTGCTGGTGTGATATCGGATATCTCGACCCCAGCAGAGCGAGGCGGGTTTTATGGCGTTTTCGCTCTTGGTCCAATGGTGATTACTTGATTCAAAGTGCAATATCTGAATCGAACCACTCATTCATTAAATCTAGGCGGGGCCTGCTCTTGGGCCCGTACTTGGTGGTGCTTTGGCCAGAGGACTTGGTTGGAGGTATTATCCCATTAAACCCGTCTTGTCGGTGCTTATCTGATCTTCAAGGTCTATCTTTTGGTTTCTTTGTATTGCGGTTGCGATATGTCTCGTCGTTTTGATAACGTGCGTCTCTGACAGACTAAATGCCCCGTAATGGGACTGAATTCGAACCTATACCTAACCTTAGATTGTTGCCCGAAACCTTACCAAGTCGTCAAAAATCCCAATCACGTAGTCTCAAACTACTGTATAACCCGTTAATACCCATTATAGGACGCAAAAACAGAACTTCTCAGTTGTCATCTAATCGTAACACCTCACAATCGCCTCCACATAAACCGCGATTCCAAAATCCTCTCCGCCTCCTCCTCAAAAAGAACATCGTTCTAACACTACTCATGAACTCCTCGGCATTCTCAGTCTTCTTCGCTATAGTCACATCGTTATCCACATTATTCGAAAGAACCTATCCCTTCTTGAATGAATTGACAATCGGGTTGTGTTTCCTCGCTACAGGAGGTAGTATGGCCTTAGGTACGGGTATTATTGGCAGATTTCTTGATTGGAGATATCAAGTTGAGAAACGCCAGCTGAGAAAGAAACTGGAAGAGGCCTTGGGGGAGGCTGAGTTGGAGAGGAAGTTGAAGGAGGAGGATGTGAAAGATGTTGATAAATTGGTTGAATTTCCTTTGGAACGGGTATGTCTAAATTTAACCAAACATTCAACGTCCCTCACTCGATTGAGTTTCTTTTTTCGATTAGGCTCGCCTCAAATATCTTGCTGAGGCAACAGTTATTTTAGGAATATGTTCAATGGGACATGGATGGTGCCTTCAACAGCGAGTTATGATCGCAGGTCCTCTCGTTCTACAAGTTATCAGTACGCAAACCACTTTTGGTCGTTTTGTTTACCTATCATATATCAATACTGCACACAGTCGGTCTGATAAGCATGGCAATAATGAATTCGACTACTACACTTTTGATTGACCAAGCACCAGGTCAAGGTTCCTCAGTATCTGCCTGCGTAAGTCCTCTCCTCCGTCCATCCTCTCTCATCCTCAGAAAAATAATACTCGTCATTAGAGTAACTTGTTTCGCTGCACATCGGCTGCAGTAATCGTCACAATCGTTCAGCCCATTATCAATGCCATTGGAGTTGGCTGGACATACGTTTTATTCGCCATATACGTGTTCGTCTCTATACCTTGTGCCTATGTTTTGATCAAGTTTGGACCAAGGTGGAGAGCGAAAGAGAGAGAAAGGATAATCGGTCCTTCTACTTCTCAACCCGAAAGCGATCCATCTGCTTGTGGCGACGAAAAGAGAACTTCTGATTCTTTTCCTTCGTCTTCCCCTGTATCTTTGATATCGCCAAATGTAGAGAAAAAAAAGTCGGGCGAGGTTCTCCAAGAAAAGAGGGAGGAGTAACAAATAAACGATTGTGAACACCGTAGAACTATAACACTCGTTTATGTATCAATATGGGATGTAGCATTTTCTTCTGACATCGTAATTTAGAAACCGAGGAAAATTTCGAGGCATCCCCTACAAGCAGTGATATAAACCTTTACGGGAGGTATTGGAAGGCGATGATGGAGGACCAAGAGGGTCTTCAAGTGTGATTTCCATGTTCCTGTTAACTCTTCGAGTTACAGTTGAGCCTTCACCAATAATTCCTCTTCGTTCATTTACGACACCGGGGGCAGTCGCTGGGTTCATCGCCTTGATCGCCTCGTAGATCATCCTGTGAACGTCAGCTTCAGAAAGGTGAGCGTCACTTACGGTGAAAAATTAATTTCAGTATTAGATAGCCACAAAAGTTGAGAACATTGGATCTTACCACAATATAGAGTCCGTCTGATCCTCCTCATTGTCATTGACTTCACCATCAATTTCCTCTTCTTGAGTTTCCTCTAGCTCTTCCTCTTCCTCATCCTCGTCTTCCTCATCCATCTTTTTTCCTTTGCCATACTCAGATTCATCATCCAACTGTTCCTTTTCTTCATCCTCTTCTTCAGAGTCAGTCAACTCTATTATGTCCTCTGACCGTATTTTTATTTTTGGTCTGACGTCGTCGTCATCTGAATCTTGTGTGAGATCTATGACTTCTGGAGCAGGCGGCATGGATAATATGGAAGAAAGTTGAGTTTGGATTTTCCAAACGCGAGTGATTTAAAGGCCGCAAATAACCTTATTGCAAAGAAGTGTAGTAGAACTTTACAGTTTGAACATTTAACTTCTTTGGTGGCGCAGAATTATGGGCATAACATTATACATCCTCAGCCCGCTCAGTGATAGCCATAATCACGGGTTGAGTGAGTGACAACTCCGCAATAGCGATTTTAATTCTTCGACGGATAAAAATCATCTGGAAAGGTCCGGTGGCGTAGTATGCTGCCGTACTGTTGCCTCTCGACTTCTCCGAATCACTTTTTGGATGATTTAATATGACAGGATCTATATCCCACGCCAAGATTAGGTAGTTGTGACACTGAGCTCTTTGCATTGAATGTCATGCACCATCGAATACTAGTAACTATATCATGCACCCAAACTTGGAGTGAGCTTACCTCACAAACACCCCCTCCTGCGATGCGCCTCATCCTCTCCTCTTCTCGACACCCAAGAAATAGCGCCTACTCTACCGAAACCGGCCAAATACTTTACAAAGTGGATAAACCACATAAATTTGGTTCTAGCATTGCGACTATAAGAAAGGCTGTCAAGACCATTGATGGTGTCTGGCAGGGAGACCTTGACTCTAAATATGCGGCGGAATCGTTCCTCGTTGATGATAGTGGCGAAATGGTAGTAGGGGAGCAGAATGAGTTGGAGAAGAAGAGTGGCGAGCGTCGTTCCATGGACTCTCAAGATGCTCCTTTCGTGGATACTGATTCCGAAAATGATAACTTACTGGGACGTAGTACGAATGGTCTACCCGTGCTGGAGGGTAATTTTGCCTTTCACGCGCAGGTCGAGTTCCACACATTTAATTCGACACACTTTCGGTATAACAGCTTGGACATACCTGTTAACAAATATTTCCGTAAGGAGGGATGGTCTTGGTACGGCAGGTGAGTAGTTACATTGTCAACTTGAGATGTCCGCTAATGTTTTTGTTTCATTGAAAGGGGACGGGTGTTCAAAGCATCCGATGGTACAGACTATCGATGGAATCTATGCGCAAAATATCTTGAAGTAAGTCAATCAGGGGAATTTGATAGCCATAATTGAATCTCAACGACGACCTCAATTCATTAGATGGTAAAGAACGATGGAACGAAAAAGCAGTTGGTCAGATTCCGAGAGCACAGACCATCGCTTGGTCCATTTATGAAAGGGAGACCAGCTGTGTTGGAAGTCGATGACAGTTGTGTGCCTATCCTCGATGAGATCATGATGACTTTCATTTATTGCCAGAAATTGAGGAAGGACAGGCAAAAGAACGAGAGAAGAAGCGCATGAATGGAGGCGGGAGAAAGGGATAACTTTTTGTATTTTCTGAAAATGAAATCAATTGTCTGACGCGTTTTTTCATCAAGGATAAGCGGCACTCACAAGTTCATAGCCGTAGCGGTATTTACGGCCACACCAAGTTTTGTAGCTAGTCATTCTGTAATACGAGGGTGATAATGGGCTATACTAGAAATTAAATTGGTCGAGCTCACCAAGAGCGAGTCACTGTGCAGCTTTTCGGTCCAAAGGAGGCTGTTCCGTGCTTTCAGGGCTCTACGATGTTTGGTCAAAGGGTTGAGGGCTGTTGAGGGTAAACAGGGAATGCCAGATCACAACACCGCTACACAAAGTTTGTGTCGTCGATTCCCAACTTGGCAACTCTAACTTCAGTGACCTCCATATCATTGTGGTCGATGCACGCATCATCCAATGAAAGTCTACACCAGTGCGATTACCTTCGACCACATTCAACTGCATATGGAAGCAACCTCGCCGAGCTTGTTCACCTGAACGAGCAAATTGGCTCGCTCGACAACCATATTCACCGGTTAACCGAACTACGGCACACCCTCCGTAGTCGCGCGAACCAGCTGCAAAATCTGTGCTCGCCAGCCTATGCACTTCCTACCGAGGTCTTGTCACACATATTCTGTCAAATGGTCGATCCTGGAGTAGATTCCCTCGAGGCATCCGCAGAAGTTTATAAAAAATGTATAAGGCAATCGCTTGTCTTGAGCTCCGTCTCGGCCCGTTTCCGCCGCGTCGCGTTCGGAACTTCAGAACTCTGGAAGAGAGTTCTGTTGGACATCACGGACGAGGCAGTTGATTGCCTCGTATCCATGCTTCAGCACTGTGTTACTCACGCGCCCTACCTCGATATTATCATTTACGCCGGAGGCAGTGATATAGGAGAGCTTTCGACTTACTACAGCAGTTTATTTCTGCCTGAAATTGTTTGTAAAGTCAAAGCCTTCCAGTTGCTACACTACGATGATTTTGAAATTTGGATAGAAAAACTCTCCTCTTTTCCCATTCTTGATACCCTGGTCATAACGCAATCATATCCGGAGATGGATACCGGCAGTAATTTCAATTTGGGCGCACTCACCTCCGTGACCAGACTCGGCCTGCATTGTATTCATTTGTACAAACCATTCACACTTCCTCCGTCGGTGCAAGTCTTACTCACAGTCAACGTGCCCCAACATGTTCTTGTTTCCTTCCTCCATCGGTGCCCGAACCTCGTCGAGTGCTCCACTATTCTTCCTGCGATGGCCATTGGCGACGAAGAAGAATTTGCCGCTCCTGCCGTTCTGAATTATATCAAACGACTGTCTTGGGACATCGAATATCCCAGCTGCATCGAGTTCATACAGAATATTCACATGCCCTCCCTTGAGGTACTAGAACTCGAACACCATCATTATACTAAATTTGAACTCGTTCATCTCCTGTGTTGCAATGTGTCGATGAGTCTCACAACGCTCATTTTGACTACTTGGGCCAGTAATTTTGACCAGGATGATTTGCACCGATTTTTCAGGTTGCCATTTCCTCGACTTCACACACTTGAATTTTGCAGACGTGACACTGAAACAGACATACTGGATATCATTCAAGGACTGAGGCCAGACTACGAAGTTGGACGTGATCTCAAGAATCCATATTTACCAAGCCTCAGATCCTTGACTTTAGGTTACGCCATGGGCGAAGACCTATTCCGTTCCCTTCTCGCATTACTTCAAGAATGGAGGATTGGTGAGACGTCTTACTTCCACATCAAGGTGGCATCCACGGACGTCTTCACCGATCAAGCTTGTGCGCCGCAACTGCAAAAGGAATTGATATCGGTTGTGGGGAATCGCCAGATAGGGATGACATGGGGCAGCGAGAAACTCTGTTAATTATAAGCTGGGGGGAATTCTTTACTGGAGGCGTTGGAGGCTGGTCAAGGGTACGGTACGGTATCACTGGAGTCTATCATGACACTTGACCTCTATTATTATTCTTCCTTTCTCAACACCACGATAAGAGTCACCCGTACTCGAGCCGATTACTAAAGAAAAGAGTAACTTTTACATTCCGTCAGATACGTCACTTGATACTGTCCGACTACTTTAACATACTAAGGTTTTGTAATACAGAAATGTCATTGGACGAAGTTCCGCTTGATCATCTGGCCGATCGCGCAGAACAGCACCGCGAACCTCGTACATCTCTGTAGCACGAGAGTGACGATGGACACTGTCGGGCTACGCTAGAATCTCAATTGGTCAGGTTCACCGTCTGTGTGTGATTTGCAAGAGATATTTGGTCAAAGGGCCGAAGGTAAACAAATATCATAGGGGGGATGCCAGGTGACATGTCACGAGTACCGCTTGTCGATCCCCAACTCAACTCTAACTTCAGTGACCTCCATGTCATCGCGGTCGATGCGCAAACCATCCACTGAAAGTCTACACCAATGCGACTACCTTATACCACATACAACTTCATATGCAAGCGACCTCGCCGAGCTCGTTCAGGTGAACGAGCAAATTGGCTCACTCGATAGCCATATTCATCGATTAACCGAACTACGAGACACCCTTCGTTTTCGCGCGCGTCAGTTGCAAAACCTATGCTCTCCAATCAATACACTTCCTATCGAGGTCTTGTCACATATATTTGGTCTGGTGGTCGATCCTGGACTAGGTTCCCTCCATGCCAACAGGAGATCATATACAAAATGTATTTCCAAATCACTTAACTTGAGCTCCGTCTCAGTCCATTTCCACCGCGCCGCACTTGCTACTTCAGAACTCTGGAACAGGGTATCATTGGTTATCACAAACGACACAATTGATGACCTCGATGACCACGTGTCTATGCTACAACACTGTGTTGCCCACTCACCCTGCGTCAATGTTATCGTTCGTGATGAACTCGTGGATATGGATGCTGGTTGGACTTACGACCTTCTCTTTCCCATCGAAATCACGTCTAAAGTCAAATCCTTCTCCTTGGAATATTCCTCCGGGTTGAAACATTGGACAGAAAAACTTACAGTCCGCTCCTTTCCCATTCTTGATACCCTACTCTTGATGGGTCTGAAGTCTGGGACATCAATCAATATTAATCTTGATCTCAGGACGCTCACGTCTGTGACCAAACTCAGCTTATATGGGGTCTATCCGGACGGACCACCCATACTTCCGCCAGCGGTGCAAGTTTTATACTTGGACGAAATGCCTCATGATCTTCTCGCTCCCTGCCTTCATCAGTGCCCAAATCTCGTTGAGTGTAAAGGTAATCCCTCACATGGCTACCACGTCCAAATAGAATCCCCCACTCCCGTCATTCTGAATGTCATTAAACGACTGTATTGGTTTGTGGATCAAGCCTCCAGCGCTTCATCCATACAGAGTTTTAAACTGCCCTCCCTCGAATTCTTAGAACTTTGCTACTATGACTGGAGTGATATGCAATCCGCTCATCTCCTGTGTCGCGATGTGTCAACGACGCTCACGACACTTATTTTCAAAATGCCTTGCTATCATTGGAAAGGAAATAATCTGCGTCAATCTCACTATATGCACCAATTGTTTGGGTTGCCCTTCCCTAGACTTGAAACACTGGAGATCTTAGGCGCCGAGGGTCGAACAACTATCATCCTGGATGTCATTCGAGCACTAAGGCTAGCATGCGTTGGATGCGATCCCAATCGTCCATATTTACCGAGCCTCCGCTCTTTGACTTTGGGTCGCAGAGTCGGCGAAGATTTTTTCCGTCTCCTTCTTGCATTACTTCAAGAATGGAGGATTGGCGAGATATCTTCTTTTCACATAAAGGTGTCATCCTGGCGGGCCTTCACTAAATTAGATCATGCGTCACAGTTGCGAGAGGAATTGGTATCGGTTGTGGGGAATCGCCAGATAGGGATGACGTGGGGCAGGCAGAAACTCTGTTAATTATCCAGCTGGAGGAAACGTAGCTTCCATCTCACCGACACCCGTATCAGCGCAGAGATTTTGGAGATTGGACAAGGTTACGGCTATCTCTGGTGACAACGCAATCTCTGTTGCTTATTCTTTCTTTCCAAACACCACCATATGAGTCACCCATACTCCAGTCGATAGGCTACTAAAGAGAAGAGTAACTCTTTACATTTCCGTCACATACGTCACTTTTAATTAGTGTCTAGACTACTTGATGCAAAAAACGTCATTGGACAAAGTTCCGTTTGATCAGATAACCGATACGCGCCAGGACAACCACCCGTGAACGTCGTACAACACACTCCACAGGTTTTACATTCTTTTTCTGGCGACCAAAGGAGCTTATACTGCTGCGCATTCAAGTCAAGCGGCGCGTTGAAGCGACAGTCACCATAACTTAATAATCGCAAGCATCGTTACTAATCGCAGTCTTGTCGTCTCAAATTAAATTCCGGCAAACCACCAAGAGGCACGGAAGAACAACGCCCACGCCCAAAACGCTGTTTAGCTTTTTTGAGTTTCCTTTTATTAAATATATGAGTGATGTAGTTCTAAGCAATATTTTAAGCAGATCGAGAACGCTCAATCACGATTGACAGCTACAGCTACAACACAGGATACCAGAGAAAACAAAAAAATGATAGTAGTACATAGTTCATGCAAGTCATGAAGATTATTCCAATGAGAAAGCAATCATGAAGTTCGATAGCAGCGAAAGATGGATAAGTGCGGGTGGAAAAAAAAAAGATTAATGTGTTCATAATAATATCAATTAAAGTCCGCGGAATCAGAGCAAAATGATGAAAACGAGGCAAGGGAAGAACCGGGTATAAAGGCCTGATCTTTTTAAGGAGACAACATAGAGAATACGAAAGTCGAAATCAATAAGTCCGTCGTGGAAGGGAATTCATTTTTCTCCGCCTGAGGGCTTCAACATAGGCGGGTGGCAGCGACGCCTTCTGAGGATGGTTCGAGAGCGGATTTTGACCAGGGAACTTGGTAAGCCTCGATGACTCCGAAACCAACTTCACATTTGTTGCCAACGTGACATGAACATCATGCTGATTCATGCTCGTCGTCATTTTCATACTTATAGGTAACGGTTGAACATCTGCACGACTCGAGCACGGAGTGTAATGTTGAAGTCGGTCACCTAATTTCATGCGAAAAAAACCGACAAAGGTCACGACGATCCAATCTTCTTTATCCAGCCCTGGTGGTAGAATTTCAAGAAAGCCACGACGACTTCTTGATACTATTCCGAGTTTAGCTGGACGGAAGCACGCAATAGGAGTGGGTGGTTGAATGTCGTGGATTAACACGGGGTTGGAGGCGAGGCATATCCACTTGTAAGGACGACTGTCTGGGCCTTTGAAAGACCATGTCCTAAGCAAGTAATTAGCTCGGTTATTTAGATGGATTCTTCTTTAATACTCACGGGTCTGGAAGGGGAGCTTTATGGGTTGCAGTAATGGGCCCAGTCGTGGACGTTGATCTTGCGACAGGTGTAGGCAACGCAGAGTTTACCTTCTGCTGTGATTGGACGCAAAAGTCTCGAAAAGCCTCAAGTGCGACACCAGCGCTGTTTGTCCGTGATAGCGCAGATTGGGAGTCGGGAGGAGGCAAAGACGGTGTCTCCGTCATTTTGGTTGTAGGAGGAGTGCAAATCTCCATACCCAGATTACATAGTTGAACTCTGGTCCGGCCGTGGTGACCCATCGGTTCGATTTCGCCAACTTTAATTTCGACATTAGTCGTACTACATTCGTAACTCCGTAGCCTCTTAATACTCGTGGACAGAGCGGCGGGCTGGAGAACGGGGGTAGAGCTGGCGGGTTTGTGTGGTGGTAGCGGTTCAAGAATAGGTGGAGGATGAGGAGAAGGCAGATCCTGATGACGCTTATGACCATCAGAATGAGGTGTGGAATGTGTTCGGGCGATTGGTGATGTCAGGTGTGCATTAGACGACTGTAGGCGGTACTCTGGACACGGTGGCAGTGGACCTGGCGAAACAGAGGGAGACTCCAATGACGAGCTCGACGATGACGACGACGACGACGACGAGATGGAGTAGAGCGGATGGCCGTCCTGATTGAGGAGGGTGGTGTGGAGGGGGTCGTTGTTGAGCAGAAAGAGATGCATGGCCGTCGATGCCTGCGGGGCAACGCTGGCCCTTATATTCCCATCACACTCTTATGTAATTCCATGACATATGACATATTCAGGACTTCGTCCACCTCGCCTCCCGAACTATGACGCACGCTGATCTGTCCGCGCAGACGGCTTTGGTCCTACGTGGCACGGACCAGCAGCAGTCAAGAATAACGAGCACCCACCAGCCTGGCGGTCATCCGTACGTCATCCATAATAGAAAAAGTACGAGTAGGATCGACAAACAACATCTTTCTACCTCCTCGCGTGCTTACGCTAACTCGGCGTCGTGAGACTTTTTTGACTCCAGTAAACCCGCTGACGACAGTACTTTGACATAAGCCACCCCTTTTTAAGGGAGTGAGAAGATCCAGGTTCGAAGGCGAAGCGATCATTTCGTTGGTAAGACAGCTATAATACACAAAACGCCACAGCTTCCGCTCCTACAACACCACCGCCGACCTACATAAAACCAATCAGATATTCGAATGTGCTCCGTACAACGCCTGAAAATCGCACTGCACAACCCAAATAACCCAAATTCAAGTTCTTCCGGAAAAACTTTCGTGTTGCAGTGTACTAGTAAGTACTCCTTTCCTCAAGAACAAAAACATATGATGTCATAATTTTCCCCGGAATAAGTGTCATCAGTTGGTGCTATTAGCGATGGATACCTTGAATACCTGCACAGTGATCGGATCATGGAACCTCGGACCCGGTTCATCTCGCTCGAGATTATGATCCGCATCTTCGTGGATACCCAGTCATCATACATATATACTGCCGAGCATCTTGAATGGAATCGATACTTAAGGTATCTTGTCGTAACAAGAGTCCATGGATCCTACTCGCTCACAATCCGAACTACACCGGCATCGGATGATGACCAGCACGCTTCGAGGGATCGATGATCTCATACTTCCATTGTTGCCCCACCGAAATTACCACCAATACTTCGCAACTCTTGAAATACGAATGCGGCCCACCAGACCCAAAATGGAGGCTCGATTTGGATGTCAGTTCCAGACTTTTTCAAACCCCTTGGACACCGGGGCAATTGATCTGAAACGTCGGACACGCCAGATGCCACGCAGTGGATATATGAAAATGAAAGCCTCCAAAGTCTGTCCACGAAACGTCTGGAGTGGAGAGGAACTCCTCCAGACTTGCAAACACTCCAAAAACTCGGCCCTATTTTCGAGGGAACCAAAAAGCTGATGGAAAATCCGGATGACTCATATATCGCATAGCAAGAAGGCGGCCGACGAGGAGTCGGATCATGATTGACATGCAGTGATCGCAGTTCACCAACGCCAGGTGCCCTTAGCAAAGTTTTCGGTTAACACTAATGACACAGGGTTGCCAAATGCTCCGCGTGAACTTGTAAAAATGCGCGATTTGTGATACTAGTTCCATTGCCCACCAGCCTCGGCGTAGGTCTTTTCACTCCTGACCTTCAAGATCCTCGCGCGGACCGGCTTTAACTTAATCAAATAACTGACAACGGGTTTTGAAGATCGTCTAAATCTGATTGGTACAAGCTTGGCATTTTGGAGAGAAAACTTACTGTCAGAGAGTCGAATATGGAAAATGACTTAGAGAACCAGTACAGAGTATCGCCCCTTCCCAGCAATTATCTTAAATGTGAATAGACAGAAGTTCGATAAGCACAAAACCAGGGGAAATTACCAAATGGAAAGAAGCCAACAATCACGTAATCTGAAGACCGGATGTTTGTTCAGGAATGAATCAGCCTATTGAGCGTTGAACGTCGAACCAGCGAGCAATTAGTCAGGGACCCCGTGAACAGGGGCCAACGAAGCAGAATACCTGAAGCCCAGATGACTCGATTCCTGCGTCATACGGGGCTCCATAAGCGATTCGCGGGACCGTATACATACATCATTTGTCAGAAAGAAGTGAAGGTTACACAAAGAGATCCTCGGGTTGTGATCAGAGAATTTATCCCAGCCTATATGAAGGCGCCATACTCAACCTTGAGTAACCCGAAGAATGGACAGAAATCTATAAATGGATAGATACACTGACTCTATGTCGTAGGATAACCAACGTCTACGAAAGCACGCATAGACTTCCCATACGCAATTGTAAGTGCCGTTAACCTATTCAACACATCAGAAATGAGTAAAGTTGAATATAGTCAAAATCTGAAAATATCCTACATAAATCCAAAAACCACCAAGAGTGAAATAACAGAATTGGTGACCAGGTGTCCGTATGTATTGATCATAGGCAAAAGCATAGCCGTTTGAAACGAGGTAAGCATCCAGCGGAAGGAACTAAAAGAAGTTTATGAGATGAAGCAGACTCGTGATGAAGCCGAGACGTACTTGACCGCGGCAGTCGCTCCAGCACTATTCGCTTGCAAGACATCGACAACATATGCCCCACCCGGTGTCATGACGAGGTCGCACTAGCAAGGTCAAAAAATATCATTCGTCGTGGGGAAGAAAGATAAGAAAGGATAGACTTACGCCAATACCACTGATGAACAAGCATACGAGATTCAAGGTAAGTCCGATAGGGCCCGAAACATATTTTGTGATCAGGGCTGAAGCAAGAATAGGAAACGGTAGAAACGCGCCAAAAAAGGCAGCACGCAGGCGGTCTTCGGGATACCAGTACCCTCGCATTTCTTTATATTTAATGACTACCTTATCTGATAGCCGACCAGAGAGCGGAGCGCCGACTGAAGAGGAAACAGAACATTAGTGGAGGTCATGTAAAAGGGGAGACTTATGTTTCTTCTTACGTGCATTGCCGATACCAAGAGGGAGGAAGCATAAACCAATGAGGGCTTCGTTGTCGATACCATAGCGTTTTCCCTAAAACCTGGATTTTGAGTTATAGCCGAACGAGTGACGAAGTAACCTACGCACGATGGTATAGGCGAATGGTACCAACAAAGCTGTTGATTTCAACGAGTCAGAATACACGTAGGATGTTATGAACTTACTCACCAAGGTCAGTTATAACAGTAACGGCACTACTAATAGCCTAGGGGGCTCAACGTAGCTTTTTCAGGGAGTGATAATTTATAAGATCAAGGCACAACGCACCACAGCGAGAATATTTGGACTACGTAGCAGCAACAGTTGCGAGAATGGATTCAGCAGACAGGGTCTCCATTTCGGAAGAGCTTTTCCTGATCTCGCATATTCATCCATACCTCTTGTACCGGGATGACTCGTTTCGGGGAAGAAAATGAAGAGGAAAACAAAAGCAGCACAGCCAAAGCAAGCCAGAAGATAATGAATTGCACGCCACGACCAATAATGGGCGATTATACCTGATCCCAGATTAATCGCGTATGAGCAGATAAGGGTCAATAGCAGGTTATACCTCCTAAGCTAGGCCCAAGGGCGATTCCAAGGAATGTAAACTGAAAAAATAGACGGTATCAGTGACAATTATCTCCTAAGTCAATCTTCACTCACGCCAAAGTATGTACCCAAAGCCGTTCCTCTTTCTTCAAGCCTGTATATGTCTCCAATGACTCCGGCTCCCAGTGGGTAATTGGGAGCCGCACCAATTCCTTGGATGCCTCGCCAGACCAACAACTGGGTAACAGTGCTAGCTCTTGCTACTGCAAGAGAGGCTATGACCATCAGAGGAAAACCACAGAGGTACACCGGTCGGCGGCCATCTGGTTGGACTGAGCCAAAAGGAGCTAGTTTTGAGGAGAGGCAATCTTACAAAATTTGGCGTATCTCGATCCTACAAGTCCCCCGACGGATGCTGCGAATGTATAGACACTGACGGCATAACTAACACGGAAGAGTGAATATCAAAAGTCGCAAGATGTAAAATCGGAGGATGTAACCTGGTACCCACCCAACAACCTCTCCTGTCGTATTAAGGTCTCGGGATATTTGAGGTATCGATGGCACGAATGTACTTGAAGTAAAAACTGTGTATAGCAATCAATCAGCCCTCATGGTTCACCACCAAGAGATAGTAATCACATGCAACGAGTCCACCCCATATTACTATAGTGGATAACAACCTCTTCTTTTGAGGTGAAAACCTGTCGTAGACATCGGTGTGAAGCAACGGGGATTCCTCGTTGGTCATTTTGTGTTCGGTAACCCGATTGCGGGTGGAAAGAAATGACAAATCTTACCTCAGGGAAGAAACCGCCAGGCTTAGCATGTGATCCGCTCACAACTAAATGGGGGTAGATGAAATTACACAGTTATTTTTATACAATAGTTCTTCAGTCACTTGCCTCGAGCCTAAGTCACCTAGTGTGCTCGTTGCCCAAGTGACTGTCGAATTCAACGATTTACAACGGTACCAAACTTAAGGTCAAAACAGTGAGGCAACTATCCAAGAATGGTATTACTTGTTAATGGCTCAACGTCTAAGCGTCTCAACTTTTATTCTTAACGAGTACAGTCACATTTTTAGAATTTCATGTGGATAAGATGTGGATGTTGTATACATCTTTAGCTTTTACATAAGTGTTTGAATTTTGCTCTTCTGAACGAGTATGGTCAAATTAAACTGCTCTGGCCGCTCCACTCCCGAAGTCTCTCTGTAGGTTGTGGAGAGATGGTAACCCGGCCCATGGACAAAAAGGCTAGGCAAAAGTGGCTGTTATCTCAGCTTTCAAGATATAAATATGATTCGACGATGACAGTGATGTCGAAAACCAAGATTTTGACTATAATGACAGGCGATGTCGATGATCTTATGTGGGAAGAGCTCTTTAACCGAGAGGACGTGAATTCTTTTTGCTGTTAAAGTCTGATCACTGATTCTCAGGTGATAATCTACTTGGAGTGATTCGGAGTCGTCGACAGTGATTGCCATCATCTTCACTATCAGGAAGCCCGACATCCATCTGATAGATGCTTATGCATATGCCCCGGTGAGGTCGGAATAATCCTACGGAGCCAGCTTAGTTGATGCCCGAATAATGCTGGTACGCCACGTTTGTTGGCTTTCTTGTCTTAATTAATCTTTTGCCACTATCCAATATGCAGTATGGTTGTCGGGCAAGTTGAATAATGACATCGATTACGACAAAAAATAGAACATTCCTAACACAAAGAAGCGACCAGCTTTCTTTAGCCACATTCCATCTCATCACAATACTAGCCCGATCCTATACTTAGTCATGTCAATTCCCCGGGATATAAGAGAAGGGACCTGGAAGACGACCCGGATTAACCTGCTGTGCCATGCTTGTTTCCAATGAATCACTTCAACTGCTGAATCCTGACGTCTATCTTAACCACGTCTCACCCGCGGAAGCCCATGCGATAGATATTCGGAGAGACTTAAGTTTTATTATCCTGGGAGTGAGTAATGAATCCTCACAGTTGCGTTAACCTTGTACTGAGTAGATGAGGCCACTCTGTGGGACATATTTACTTATCTCCACATTGACACGGAAATCGCGAGGCACAGCCGTTTTACATTTGTCACTGGCTCCTTCATATTGTCAAGGTGAATTGCCATCAAGCGATGAGTTAGCCTATTATGTGTATTCATCCACAATTTCCTAGACTATTTGCTTCCGGTCACGTCTTCCTGGTGGCCATAAATATAGGTTTGTTCACCGCCACCATCTCTGACTATGACACCTCACGAACACACAATACTAGAGCCACATAATTGGATCTACGTTCTTTCGGGATGCCTGTGTCTACTATCGATGATGACATCATCTTTTCTCTTCCTTCAACGGATTCTCGCCATTTACCATGACGATAAAAGAGTACGACGATGTTTCTGGGCCCTCTGGGTTGTGGCATCGTTGTCTGATATCGTGATACTGGTTGGAGGCCATCAAAATAGGATCCCAGAAACCAACCAAAACAAAGATTCGGACGTTCAAACTTGGGTTTCAACTAGCGCTTGGTGTCTCTTGTTGTTTGATTCAGCAGTCATCATCGCCATGTCATACAAGGTCTTCTTGACGCAGGCTTGCGGCAATTTTGCAGAGAATGAAAAGTTTTCCTTGTACAAGCTCTTGACTGGGAGAACCCTTCCAGCATTTTCGCGAGCAATATTTCGAGGAGGGGTTCAATATTATACGTGAGTCTCCCAATCAAATGAAGCAACAAGCGACGCCTCTGAGATTTATTGTAGAATAACAGTCGGAGTAGTGCTTCTGGCAGGCTTCACCCTTGTTCTTCCTGTTCCTCAGATATATAAAGGAACGGTGTCAACCGCACTGGCGCCGCTTATGGCTTCAATGGCTTGTCGTGTATTTCGGAATACCAAACTGTTTTATTCCGAAGATTTCATGATGGAGACCTTGTAATAATTGCTTTGAAGACTTCATGATTTGTTTCGCGTTAATCCCTTCAATCATTACACATTATAGACATGTATGACAAAATCTGATAGTGAGACTCAATGATAGGCGTATAACGCTATGTAAAGCTTCATCACACGGAATCGTTGCCGTTAACGAGAAAGAAGCAAACAGGGGCAAGCTGAACTGCGCTGCGCCCCTGCACATGTGCGTCATCGATCACATGAAGATAATCAAAAAGGCAATTCGCGACTCCATTGGTTCTTCGCCGATGATATGGCTGCGCTCCGTAGCACTGCGAAGGCTAAACAACAGATTCGATTGGACTCATTAAGGGGCTGCGCTAGAGCAAGAGTGGGCGTAGAGCCGACGAATCGTGCAAGGAATCGTGATGTTTATATATCGGGCTTTGTATATAATACACAGCATGGTCACAACCACCAACGGCACCACATATCATCCTCTTCTACACTGCAACAACTGTCGTCTTATAGCACCATGGCGGCGCAACCTTCTTCTATAGCTCTCTATGCTGATGTACCTACTGCTTTCGCCAGTCTTAACAACGACTCTGCTGGAAAACTCGCCGCTCTGATCAACAAAGATATCGGTTCGGAGGGTTTCAAGCAGAGTACGGCATCCCTTGACGCACTCCTCTCCACAATCTCGAAACAGGTCATTCTATCTTCCCTTGGTCATCGCGAAACAATCGATGACTACATCACCTTCACCACCTTCGTCGCTCTTCAAATCAACAACGAAGCAGTGCACACCGGAACCATCCTAGGTGAAGGAGAAAGACCTCCTTACAAGACAGCTGTCGTACTTCCTGCAAGCGGACCTGCGATTTTGGGAGAAAGTTTGGCCAAGAATTTGTATGATGGAATGTGGAGTGCTACTTCTCGTGCCTATACGCCACTTGACCAAGACGATCGCAATAAATCACAAGAATATTATTACACCACCTCGATCCATGCTACTATTCTCGCTCGGGCATTCGCCTTGGCTGATATATTCCGAGACTCGCTATGGAGAGACGTTGAGGACCTTTTAGTCAAAGGATTATTCTCGGGTGATGAACAAGAACCGGGAATATTCATTGCTTTGACCGCTATTTTGCTTGGCGCTGGGAAAGAAATCAAAGAATACATGGGTGACGAGAAGAAGGGTTCGGGAAAGAGGTGGTTGTGGTACGACAATGTCAGAACAGTACCAGATGAGAGATGGGGATGGAAAGATGTTGTCGAGGCGCTGAAACAACAACCTGGACAATTGATGGCTGGCCGTTTGCCAGACTTCGTGAAGGATGATCTGGAGTTGGCGAAGAAGCACATTGGGGATGGACAAGTTGGCGATTCTTGGGATAGTGAGAAATTGGCTACGGATGCGTTCAACTGGGCTGCTATCGCTTGAAAAAGGGGTTTTTTTTTGTGGAAAGTTCAATTATGCAATTACGTACGCTGTATGCCACTCTGCTTGTCAACATCATCAAAACATAAACATGTTGGTGGCAGTCAATCGTGCACAGACATCAAAATTCTTTCGGACACGGTCACTTTAATGTCGCTTCGATGTTCTCCGATACATGTGCGACGTGCCACATCTAACCCTGTGAAATCAATCACTGTCCAAGCGCAAGCGCAAGCACGCCCCACCAAAAAAGGGAAAGTAAGCCCTACGGATGCACGTCCACTGTGATATCTGCATTGCTGAACCAGTATAATCACTAGGTTATAAGCATAATGGACTCACGGGGCTCAATTGGACATATGCCGGAGCAAAGGAACGGGCAGTACGCGGGCTAGTTATATAGACCGTACCCTCGCTGGAATCATGTCATTTAGCAATGCCAGATTCCAACCTCCTCGACCTCCCCAGTGGGGTCTTTCTCTACATCGTAGATTTCTTGAAGGTCCGTCTTTTCCCATCCGCACTTGGTTCTAGTTTTATCATGTTGAGCTGTAAATCTAGGGCCTACAACTATCATTAACGCCACTTCGACTCGTTCGCAGGTCATTCAATGTCTACGTGTGCGAGGCTATGTTTGATACCCTTGTTGTTCATGGAGGACCTTGTCAAGATCCTTTCAAATGGCAGGACGCCTCTTGGAGTAGCGACCTGTGGATGTATTACATCAACCGCCTCAAGCACCAGCTCGCTACACTTTATACGAAGAAGCAGCCCGCCGCGCTGCGGCGAGCAAAGCGGCTGAAGATCTTTGTTTCTGGAGTATTTGGGTGTCCAAGTACAAGTATGTCAGATATCATTGAGCACGAAGAGGGACAGTCGGCCATACACAGTCTCACGATCAAACTCCCTTCTGTAATCCAAACTCTTGAAAATCTGAGGGAGACAACGTGAGTTGATTTGATACCCTCTTAGTCAGTTATAAATTAACATCTTTGCAAGGATATGTCTCAGTAATTTTGAAACCGACGAGTTCACGCGAGATATATCAAATGCTCTCCTAACATTACCACATCTTTCTACCCTCAACATCATCTTCCTCGACCACAACTCTTTTAAACCACTTCCCATAGTCGAATCACCTCACTTGGCGACAGTAAAACTAACATGGCCATTACATGAAGCGAACACATCAATCCCTACGAGGCTCGAAGGAAGCAGTTCAATTTACTGCCAATTGTTCGGAGCCACCACGCAGAACACCAAACTCAAACGTCTAGAACTTCGTTCAACAAACAAACTACGTCCTCAAATTGAACTCTATCAACTTGGCGTCTTCCCTAATTTGGAGAAACTGGTGATAGACAATGTACCGGTGATGTTAAGTGGGGATGTTATCAAAGAAATGAAGAGTCTACAGAGTTTACGACTCGCCTATGGCCGATCTGCTTGCTCGAATAACGAACCTTGCACGGAAGTCTGGAAATTTATGAAAGAATTTGGAAGGAAGTTGAAGCGTTTAAGTGTCGATACAATTGGGGAGTCATTGTTAACATATCTGCACTCATATCAAGGTTTAGAAGCATTGGAGTTGACATTAGGAGGCGACACAGACTCCGCTGTAGATATCCGGGATCTATTTGAACGGGGACTCCGGCATCATGAAGAATCTTTCAAGTCTCTCCAAATTTCTCTACACACGCATTCGAATCCCCTCTCACCTTGGTTTTTCGAATATTGGAAAGAGTGGATACCCCCATTTAAAATCCTGGAGAATTTGGAAGTAACGACATCAATGAACCTATTTTCCGACCATGACGCTAGCGTATTAGTGGTATGTTTATTTTTCTCATTATTGATTTCTGCTTTCAAGGGGCTGATAAACAACCTAATATACAGAAAAATATCACAGACGTAGTCGCCCTAATCCCAACTTTACAAACCCTAACGATACGTCATCTATACGAACGCCATCCCCTATTCACACATGACAACGGTATCACAAGAGTCGTACTTGAAGGTGTACCATCAACCCAGTTAAACAGAAATTATACTGCAATACCTCAGTGTGTTGTGGCAATACATGATCTTCAAAGGACGTTTCGTGTTATATTGGATCATGGGGAGGGACGTTATGGGTCTCTTAAACTCGTTTGTAACCATTTCGATTAGGATTTTTGACTAGATATGGGGTTATACGGGGATCTTCGTGGTTACGGTTAAGGATGAGAATATCGAATCAACGTGCAAAGAGCCCGAAGCAAGTATCTACCGGTCGCATATAGCCTACGTATGTCATGGTATATCATATAAGCCATCCTCATATCGCATTCACTCACACAATTCTTGCCTTCCACGGCGTGAGTTTTCAAAAACAACAAAAATCTAACCATAGTCTGTATTCCAATTGTAAAATCACGAATATACACAAATTTGCTCGCACAAAAAACGAATGCCAACGTGCAAGGCCAAAAAAATGATAACAGAAAAAAAAATGTCTATGATAAAAGTCTAGGGGGTACGGGGATGCCTACATATAATCATCCAACAACGGACCGCGCTTTTTCAACTTCACAGGATCCGCATCTTCATCCGCACCACCCGTCGTGATAATAAACTCAAACCCATTGGACGCCATAGGTCCACCTCCCAACGCCTGAGGTTTAGGTCCAGGACACATAAAAGGATTCAAACCCCAAGTATACGTCTTTGTAGCCGTCTTACGAATCCTCTTCTCTTCCTCCTCATTAAGATCAACCCACGCCCACATCGTTTTCCTTGCTGCTGGAAGTTCGCGAAGTGCCGACATACTAAAATCAATATTCACTTCTTGGGATTCTGTTACCGCAAAAGGAATATTGTATGCCCGAGAAGCGAGAAGTGCGAGTTGCCATTGACCGCAACCATCGAAGTTAGCATCGAGGGCAATCATGGCATCTGGGCGCTTCGAAGGTATATGAATCTCCTGGTCACCCCAGATAGGTCCAGCGTCGGATAGGGAAATCTTGATCGTGCTTCCACCAGATGCATCAGGGGCGGTATAGGTATAAGCGTAGGGTTGAGATGCTATACAATCCTCGTCATTTTCGGCTTCCATGAGGACGCGGAATACACCAGATCCGAACATGACAAATTCGATGTCAGTATTAGGGATCAAGAGCGCCAGTTCTCCAAAACTATCATGCAAAAGGTTAACATAGAATAATTTTCAGATAAATAGAAAGTTCCGTACAGAGGAAGTAGGTCGAGCTCCCGCGTAACGCCCAAAAGATGCACAGTGAGACGTCGCCGTTGCATAGGGATATCGGATGGTATGCAATTCAATTGGCAGAGTAGACGGTATGTGGAGAGCGGCCAGTGTAAAAGTAGCGCCGCTGGCGAACGCAAGGGAAGGCCACGCCACTCGTAATAGCTCGTCCAGTTATGTTCGAAGTTAGGCGGAGCTGCAGGAGGGGCGATATCCATGGACTCAAAATCTAGCCAAGGAATTTCATCGTCAGGGAGCAACCAACCCTGACGTTCCTCTCTAGGTTCATCTTCTAGTAATTGCATACCCGATATATAGTCCACGTCATCGTCGCAAGAGCAAGGTGGTGTCGTCCACCATCCGTAGTTGGTTCCACACCCGAAAAGTCCTCGACTATCGCGATAGCGATCACAAGTATACGATCCATCGTAAGTTTGGCGCATCCAAGGAAACTGTCTAGCAATGGCCTGCATTGCTGGGCGCTTTTTGTGGCTGCGCTACTTTGAGATTTAGAAGACGTTCCAAAAAGGGAAAGAAGTTTTCGACTCACTCTCAAGAACCTACAAACATCCCTGTGGCGGAGTGAGCCTCTCCTGCCCTTCAGCCAATTCTCGTTGGAACACTAATTAAAAGATTAGGCGCATCAGATGTCTTATAAAATGGTAGATAACGATTGGGGCGTACGACGACATCACAATAAAAGACGGATTTACACTGAGCACAAGGAACGAGTTTCTGCACACAAATTAGTATTCGAAATGATTTGAAAGAGGAAGACATACGTGGTCAGGGGTCTCCACTCGACGGCAATTCAAACAGACATGCGTCGAATGCTTTGGATCGTCGTCGTAATGCAAGATGGCATCGATGTCGTTGAGGTCGCTAGGGTCGAAGAAGACAGAAGAGTCGAGGGCGGCGGGGGCCATAATGCAGGCAGCTGGTTGGGGTGAGGATGACGCGTTGAATATTATATATTGGTGCATCATCCCCAAAATTTTTAACTCTCTCGGCGTACCCACGCCTTCCCTGCCACTATCTGCGTAATGAGCATCACATGAAATTCAGGATCAAGACTCTTTAATGTCTGCTTGTTACGTTCAGCCCTGCGCCGCGCGTGGTCAATATCAAGGTCAGACTATTAAGCGAACCAGCCGTGCTTGCGCCAACTCAGTTTTTTGGGGTGACATTCTGATCCCAAGCAAGGCCAAACACGACACACGTGAATGTGAGTACGTTTTGCGCATTGCACAACCGAGAGGCTAACGCGTGCACAATCAATTGTGCCTACCGTGTAGTGTTACGGCGAAAGTCTGCCATTTCTGTCCCACTGACAACTCATCAAGCGAATTGATTGCTCTTGAAATCAGCCAAGACGACTCAAGCTCAAGGGTTGTCTCCACAGAAACTCCGAGCCAGATTCTTCATCATGTCTTGTCTGTTGATCTACCGGGTGAAGAAATAGAATAACGTTGATGTACTTGGCAGCGTTATCGACTGATACTACGCCTACACTCAAATGTAAAGTCTTGACTCCGAACAACCTCGGGGATCCGGTGAGCGCTTGAGTGTCGGTTGTATGGGCTGGGTAACCCCTTTGCTTGACAATTGTCCTTGTTTGTATGACTTGCCAGAAATTTAGATGAGACATAGGCAGTGGTCCCAGGCTCGGTTACCGTGGGCGGTGTCCTAAAATATCAATATTCTTTCCCTTTTGGACATGTTTATACTATACATAGACTCTTAGACAACCCCTGGACAACCCTCCAGAATACGGACATCTTAGATACCCCTCCGGCGGTGGGGTACGGTGATTACATTTTCAGGAACGTAATCGCCCGAAATTGCTCGTTTTCATCTTCCCCAAAGTTTTTCGCATTCAAGATGATGCTTCTATATTTAGAAGGCACGAATGTCGATTATCACTGTCCCAAATCAATTTTATCCGGCCAACGGTTGACGCAAGAGGGGTATAGAATGGATACATACAATGCCTTTACTGGCCTATTCACCTGCTCGTTCCTTTTGGTTCCTCAAATGAAGGAAGAAAACGTAACGCTCTCAGAAAAGAACCGTCTCCGGAACTTCTGTCCTTCACAGCTGATACAGTGTCTCTGTTCTGAGTATATTGATTCGATGGCCGATCAACTCTGAAAGAGACTGGCAGCACATATCGTATGACCACTTTCGCCCTCTTTCCGAATTTGAAGTATATATATATTCCCGACAAGTTCAACTGCTTACACACGTAGGAGTGACAAAAACTGAAAGAAATCATGAAAGCTCCACCGATAAGTCTTTATCGAAAGCAACATCAACAGTGACATCCAACACCTTGTTCGTCGCATCATGCTTTATACGCGAGTGACCCAAATTTTTCCCATTAACCTTCACTTTCTTGGGAGCCTTCTCCACGTTAAGGAACCGCACACGCGCTACGTTAACGCCCGTTGGGAAATCAAATGTTCCCTTTACATCCAACTTGCCCTCCTTGAAACTCATATCCACAGTAGTCGTTTGAGATGGCTCGATAGACTCTCCATCGTCGATGTAAAGACTGCCAGAGGCAGTACCATCCTGACCGGTAGCTACGACGAACTCAAAGCCTTCGTCCTCAACTCTGTCGTCGTCATGGCAGATTCGACGCGGAGAGGAAGCACGACACCACCCTTGATGTGAACGGGGATAGTCGTAAAATCGATGTTGGTGAGAGAGACATTTGATCTGGTACCTTCAACAGGAGCCAAAGAGGTAAAGTTGTAGAAGATATCGTCGGGAAGGTATATGTCAACAGAAGTCGAGTTCTCTTCTGTCACAGGAGAGACAAGAATGGAATCGCCGAAGAAGAATTGCAGATCAAGAGGGAAGGTGTTTGCGTCTTTCGGATATTTGAACCAAAGGGGATGGAGAACGGGTGTGCCATCGGTGTGGGCTTGATGAAAGGCAGTGTAGAAGTAGTCCATTAGGCGATAACTACGAACAGTGTCAGTATCTTAGGTGTCAAGGTAATGAGAACAACAGACCGAATATCCATTGAACTTTTAGCTGCCTGAGTGACCGAAGGCCAAAGGTAATACTCTTGATCGTTGGCGTGGATCTCGTTGTGCTATACGCCGCGTCAAGGAATCTCGAAGAATAGAAAAGCATATAGCATACATTGCGCATGAAAGGATAGAAAGCGCCGAGCGTGGCCCAACGAGCACACAGAGTCTCCGTTGTATTGCCATCTAGCAGGAGATTCCATTAGTTGGCTAGAGACACAATGGAACTTGAACGCACTAAATCCGCAAATGTCACTTCCAACCATCGGAACTTGGAAGATAGTCGCAAAATTCAGCATCCCACCAATGGAGAACCTATACTGTTCCCATAGACTGATGTTATCCCCAAGCCACTTGCCGACATGCGCTCCGACTCCGGCAAAAGTAGAGCGAGTAATGATAAGGGGTCGTTTACCAGGACGACGAGCCAGCATGGCTGTGCGCGTGGCAATAGACATCATCATCCCATAAAGATTGTGCACGTCATACTCCTGCAGCCCATTAGCATGAGTCGCATTGGTCTAAAGAACGAGGTCATAAAAGTTCTTTGCAGGAAAAATCTTATTTGAATACCCACCATAGAAGTCTTCGATGAAAGCGGACCCGCGGCATTATTGATTGCGTAAGGTGGGTTGAGTATATCGTCGCGCCTGCCAAGTTGAGATTGAGAGTCGTTTTGGAAGATAGGAGCATTAGGATCAGGAGGGGAACTTGTCCTGGGAGGAGGAAGACCCTGATCTCTGGCCTGTTGGAAAGGGTCATCGCAGGGTAGATTGCAAAACTAGAAGTCACGGTCAAATCAACGAAATGACACATGGAAGCGTTTCACGTACATTAGAGGGTTCGTTCATATCAATCCATGCACCGTCAATATCTAGCCCCGTTTCCGGGTCGTAGAATTCCCGGAATTCGTTGTTCCAAAATCTAAATCACAATTAGCTTCAGTTTTGAACAAAGAAAAATGCATACTCTGTGACGTTGGGATTAAACCAATCTGGAAGTTACGTCAAGAAGGTGCACCGACAAGCCACTAGTTTCCATTTACCTGGATATACAGTCACGCCTGATCTCCAGCAAATCAGCACCTTCCTACTGAATAGCAAGTCACAAAAATGCTTACCGGGCCAAACGATAGCAATGAAATCACTTCCGTTGTCAGCTTTAAGATATACGTTGAGGTCTTTGCCACGGTGAAACGACAAATAATCCGGATCATCTGGTAAATAGGCTACCGCAGGATCAGTCATCAAAACTGTTTAGAGCAATGTCAGTGAAAAGACCGAGGGGTTTTAGAGCATGACTCACTGAAGTGCTGGTCATGGGAATGTAAATAGTCGACGACATCACGCATCCTGTTCATCGGGAAGAATTGCGGGTCTACAGTGAAAATACGACGTCTATCCATGTAATCTGTAGCCACGATTGTAAACATTGTGTGAAGAGAAAAGGAGGATAAAATTCACCAATATCCGTCCACATAGTTTCGAGAGGAATGCCTGCTGCTGCATATTTAGATATAACCTCAGCTACGTTGACGAAATCTATGTTGAAAAAGTGTAAGAGTGAGTCGAAATGGCGAAGAACAAGTATTATATATACCTTTATAGCCGAAGCGGCATTGATGAAAACCGAAACTCCAATAGGCTACCTCAGCAGGGAGACCAGCAACTTCCGCATATTGTCTTGCAACCTCTGCCGGATCCGACTCACTACCAGCCAAAAAATAATAGTCCATAACGCCACCGATGGCATTATATTCCAGGCTAGTTCCCCCCGTGTTACTGAGCTTGACATCCATACCATTGGAGTTCAAGAAAAAGACACCATGTGTTCCCGTGGTACGATGTTCGAAATAGACTGGGTGATTTCCGTATAAGTTTGTACCAGTGGGAAGCCCGGGGGACTCCTTCGACCATAAGGTAAGCGTCATATTGTCAGTTGGGAGATGGAAGGGGTTAGTGTGCTCCCCAAAGCCATAAATATTCGCATTGTCAGGTAGATTCGTCTTGACACGAAGATATTGCGGCTCGAAGATGATAGGATGCGAAGCAGTAGAGAATAATACCTCCTGAGAGGAACTCCGATAGATTGAGAATGTAAAAGGTGAGGTTGTAAAGTTGAATTGGATTGAAGCCGAATCTGGCGACACTGCTTGGTTGGAGGGTCGAGGGAACACACTCTCGGGAACTTCATAGCGGCTCGAGTTGGCGTCCACTATTTTCAAATGAATACGATCCTCTACACATATAATCAGCGTTGTCCGGACTACCGAAAGAAGAGAGATTACTGGTTTCATAGTCAACTCTCAGAGAAAGCGCTGTAAGGTCATCTCCGAAGACATTGCAGGCTTCACCGGCTAGTGTAAGGTCTGCTATAAGGGTTCCGCCTTCTGTCTTGACGTTCTGCGCGTTGTAGCCGGGGCATGCATCCAAGACAGCTGGATCGACGTTGGTAGCGCATATGTAGGAAACCAACCTCAACCACAGAACGAGGAGAGTCCAGTGCCTGTAGGAGCCGGTAAGGGCGACCATGGTGAAAACGATAACACACGGATTCGAGAGACCTCACATTTAAAGCTCATGAACTATTGAGGTGACCGCATGAAATAATTCTCCGTTTGTGCACAATAGCACCAGGTCTGTGAAAATTTCGAGACACAGGCACAAGTTGAACGTTGAACGCTGGACGCGACCAGAGGTATTTCGGCTCGTGTCACCACGAGGAGCATGCTGAGTGCTGAATGTACAATGCCGAAACTTGAATCGAGTCCAAATCAGCCGTTGTTGAAGTAGTTACTCGCTCGAGCACATCCCCAGCATTCGCTCTTTTCCTGGGCCGAGTAGGTATTCTGAGACAAGTGTATGGCGTCAAAGATTTTGTGGCCTTACGGAAAGTCCTAACTCGGATACGGTGGGTGTATGAAGGCTTCTTTCAGGGTCAGGGATGAAATAAAACATGTCCAAATATCATATTCGCCCACCAGTGGAACGCCATAGTCCAATCGCAACCATCTTTACCCCTGCACTCCAATGGCGGCAAAGCCCAGCTCCACCTACCACATGAAACTCGATACTTTGCATGATCCAATAGATCCAATGAGTTCCTGTGGGAATGTATGTATATTTGTCTTTGAGAAACGCAGCCCCTATCAGATTAATCAACATGTGGAACTTGTATGTTTCTTGAACTTCGAAGGCACGTATTTCTCCTTCCCTGCAGTCAGAAGACCGAGTGAGGTTCACTTGCGTCATACAAGTTGGAACTTCACAGCGACTGACTGTATATTGTATCACCATTGTTTCCTCGACTGACTACATACTGTATCACCGTTGTCAGGTTTAGGGTTCCGTGAATAACTCTCGAGTTAATAACTACTGTGAATAACCCCTAGTTATTAACTGTTAATAACAGATATTCACTCATCTGGGCTAGGTCTTTCTATCAGCGCTTGGGTCGCCTCTGTCGCCCTTGACATCATATATGACACGACTTTTCCAAACTCAAAAAGTCATGTGCGTGTATATATCCCCGACAAATGCAATTGGTCCTACAGGTGATAAAAGCGACGCGAATATGAATATTCCACTGATAAATCTATAAAGTCATGTGTGTATATATCCCCAACAAACGCAACTCGTCTAACAGGTGATAATCCGACGAGCGGCAGGGCCCGCTACCAGCAAGAAGTGATGAGTTTCGTACATAACGCATATAATGGTGTCTTCATTGATGCATTCTACAGTGCTCACCGACATCTTCTGATATGAGAGCATAATGGGTGAATTGAAAAAATGGAAACCCAGCCGTCTGACTTTGAGGCGATGGGCTACAATTTAGAAGAAGTTCTCGCAGAATCGACGAAGAACGGTTAGAACAAAAAGGAGAAAAAAAAATCAATGGACGGGGAACAAATGTTGTCTAAGACATAATCCGACGTGAATACCACGTTGCCATCTGCACCGGCCACAAAAGTGTGCGGAGAAAAGAACCCAACTAGCTTAACAGGTAGCGGGAATAAAAACGAAGCGTTTATGAAAACTCCACTGATAAATCTTTGTCAAAGGAAACGCCAACACTGACGTCCAACACCTTGTTCGTCGCATCATGCTCGAAACGAGAACTATCCACTTCCTCCCCATTGACTTTGACCGCACTTGGAGCGTTCTCCACGTTAAGGAACCGCACACGCGCTACATTGACGCCGGTTGGGAAATCAAATGTTCCCTTTACATCCAACTTGCCCTCCTTGAAACTCATATCCACAGTAGTCATTTGGGATGGCTCAATAGATTCTCCATCATCGATGTATAGACTGCCGGACGCGGTACCATCTTGACCGGTAGCTACGACGAACTCAAAGTCCTTCGTCCTCAACTCTGTCGTCGTCATGGCGGATTCGACGCGGAGAGGAAGCACGACACCACCCTTAATGTGAACGGGGATAGTCGTAAAATCGACGTTGGTGAGCGAGACCGTTGATCCGGTACCCTCAATTGGAGCCAAGGAAGTGAAGTTATAGAAGATATCGTCGGGAAGGTATATGTCGACAGAAGTCGAGCCCTCTTCTGTGACGGGAGAGACAAGAATTGAATCGCCGAAGAAGAATTGGAGATCAAGAGGGAAGGTATTCGCGTCTTTCGGATATTTGAACCAGAGAGGATGAAGAACGGGCGTGCCGTCGGTGTGGGCTTGATGAAAAGCTGTGTAGAAGTAGTCCATGAGGCGAAAACTATAAACAGCGTCAGTATCTTAGGTGTCAAAATATTGAAAACAACAGACCGAATGTCAATTGCGTTTTTGGCTGCCTGAGTTACCAGAGGCCAGATGTAATACTCTTGACTTTTAGCGTTGTCCGCGTTGTGCTGCATATTTTGTCAAGGTAACTCAAAGGTTAGAAAGGCAAATGACATACATTGCGCATGAAAGGATAGAAAGCGCCAAGCATGGCCCATCGAGCACATAGAGTTTCCGATGTATCTTCATCTATCAGGGAACCCAATAAGTCATCAAGAAACACAGTATAGATTGAACTCACTAAATCCACAAATGTCGCTCCCAACCATCGGGACTTGGAAGATGGTCGCAAAATTTAACATACCAGCGATTGAAAACCTATACTGATCCCATCTGCTAAGGTTATCCCCAAGCCACTTGCCAACATGTGCGCCGACTCCAGCGAATGTAGAACGAGTAATAACGAGGGTACGTTTCCCAGGACGGCGAGCGAGCATGGCTGTACGTGTAGCAATAGACATCATAGACCCATAGAGATTGTGAGTGTCGTACTCCTGTAGTCCATTGGCATGAGTCGCATTTGTCTAGAAACGAATTGAGGTGAGAAAAGTTCATTACACGAAAACATTGATTGAATACCCACCATAGCGGTCCTAGACGAAAGCGCACCCGCGTCATTATCAATTGCATACGGTGGATCGAGGATGTCATCGCGCTTCCTTAGTTGAGGCCGAGAATCATTCTGGAAGATAGGGGCATTGGGATCAGGGGGTAGGCTTGACCTGGGCGGAGGGAGGTTCCCATCTCTGGCTTGTTGGAAAGGATCGTCGCAGGGTAGGTTGCAAAACTGGAGGAAACGTGACGAAGCTCACTTCAACGAAATAATCAGACTTGAAAATGTTTCACTTACGTTAGATGGTTCGTTCATATCGATCCATGCGCCATCAATATCAAGCCCCGTTTCAGGATCATAGAATTCTCGGAACTCGTTGTTCCAATATCTTGATGAGTGTTAGATTCTGCATCGAAAAAAAGATTTACACATACTCTGTGACGTTGGGACTAAACCAATCTGGAGGTTATGTCAGGAACGAGCAACGAAAAGCTGGTAATATCGATTTACCCGGATATACAGTCACGCCTTATTCCTAGCATATCAATAATCTCTTCCAATTTGCAAGTGACGAAGATGCTTACCGGGCCAAACGATTGCAATGAAATCACTTCCGTTTTCAGCTTTCAAATACACATTGAGGTCTTTGCCACGGTGATATGACAGGTAACTCGGATCGTCAGGTAGAAACGCTACCGCAGGATCAGTCATCACAACTGGTTGGAGCGGCGTTAATGAAAAGGATGGTGAAGAGGGCTGAGTCAGGACTCACTATAGCGCTGATCATTGGAATGCAAATGGTCGACGATTTCGCGCATCCGGTTCATCGGGAAGTATTGCGGGTCGACAGTGAAAATCCGACGCCTATCCATGTAATCTGTTCCCATAGTTGAAGATTCTGTCCTGAAGAGAACGGGAGGACAACTATACCGATATCCGTCCACATAGTCTCCAGGGGTATGCCAGCTGCTGCATACTTAGAAACAACTCCAGCCACGTCGACGAAATCTGCATTTATTGAGTCAATCCATCGAAGTGGTGAAAGATAAGAATTATATACCTTTATAGCCGAAGCGACATTGATGAAGGCCGAAAGTCCAATATGCTACCTCAGCTGGGAGACCGACGACTTCCGCATATTGCCTCGCGACCTCTGCCGGATCCGACTCACTGCCAGCTAAGAAATAGAAATCCATAACACCACCGATGGCGTTATACTCCAGACTGGTTCCTCCCGTGTTGCTGAGCTTGATATCCATGCCATTGGAATTCAAGAAAAAAACGCCATGCGTTCCCGTGGTACGATGTTCGAAATAGACGGGGTGATTCCCATATAAATTTCGACCAGCCGGAATCCCGGGGGAATCGCGAGACCATAAAGTAAGCGTGGTATTGGCGGTTGAGAGATGAAAGGGATTGGTGTGCTCCCCGAAACCATAAATGTTCGCATTATCGGGTAGATTCGTCTTGACACGAAGATATTGCGGCTCAAAGATAATGGGGTGCGAAGCGGTAGAGAAGAGTACCTCCTGAGAGGAACTCCGATAGATTGAGAAAGTGAACGGTGAGGTGGTGAAGTTGAATTGGATTGAAGCCGAGTCTGGCGACACTGCATGGTTGGAGGGTCTAGGTAAGACACTCTCGGGAATTTCATAGCGGCTCGAGTTGGCATCGACTATCTTCAAGTGGATACGATCCTCTACAGCAATTATCAGCGTTGTCCGGACTACTAAAAGATGAAGGATTACTCGTCTCATAATCAACTCTCAGAGAAAGCGTTGTAAGATCCTCTCCGAAGACGTTGCAAGCTTCATCCGCAAGTGTAAGATCCGCTGTAAGGGTTCCTCCTTCCGTCTTGACGTTCTGCGCGTTGTACCCAGGGCATGCATCCAAAACTGCCGGGTCGACGTTGGTAGCGAAGACGTAGGAAACCAACCTCAACCACAGTGTGAGGAATATCCAGTGCCTGTATGAGCCAAGGAAGACCATGGTGAAAAAAGGTAGCCGTTGAACGAATCGAGAGACCTCACAGATTTAAACCTCGTGTATCATTGAGGCGACCGCGTGGAACATTTCACCGTTTGCACACACTAGCACCAGGTCTGTGAAAATCCCGGAGCCAAAGGTAAATGTCGAACGCTGAATGCGAACAAGAGATATTTTGGTGCTAACACGAATGGTGCGCTGAGTGCTGAATGTACAATGCTGAAACACAAATCAAGTTCAAATCCGCCCCTGTTGAGGTAGTCACTCACTCGAGTCATTAGACACACAAGAAAAGAGCGTACGAATCCAGTGATTCTGGCCTAGTGCATAGTCCTAAGTCGGTTAAGGTGGACGTTAATGGGGCTTCTTTCAGGGTCACGCGGATGAAGATTAAACATGTCCAAATATCATCTTCGCCCACGTCGAACGGCATAATCCAATAGCAACAATTCTTGTCGCTGGACCTTCTCCACTCATGCCAGGCGGAAACGCCCTGCTCCACCTACACATGCAGCTCGATGCATGCACGATCCTATAGTTCTTGTGGGAATACGAGGTATATTTGTCTTTGAGAAGTGAAGCCCTTATCTGATTATTGACCATGTGAAAGTAGTATGATTCTTGAACTTTGAAGGCCTGCGACATATGCCACAGGTTTTCTGCGATCGTCTGGTGATAACACCCATGAGACGACCAAAAGCTATCAGTACCCAAGTATACTAGCGAGACCTACGGCAAGACGCTGAACTGTTTGCTGAGTTCGGTTCGTATCAGGTGTCCCGTTGTCCGAGGCCGTTCCAATCATGTTCAGTGAGACACAAACCAGCCGACTTCGTTATCCAGCGATTTCCGACTTTTTCACGTCACGTAACTCGAAATATGCTATCCAAGGGCTGCAGCGAGGATGTCTATACTGACGGCGAAACTATGAGATAAGGTAAGGTGCCGAGATAATGCAACGTTCAGAGACCTCTGGCTTATGCGAAAAACGGGCAGGTCATTCTCGGTTGAGAATGGGATTCGATTTACTCGTCAACGTCTCCCCCGCCACAACTCACTCCTTCCCATCACGTTCACCCTTTTTTAACACCCGCTCTATACTCGCGTACTCAAGTCAGTCCACACAGTCATCCTCTCTCCTCAACTCATGGCCCGGAGTGAATATGTTCAAAAACATGGGACGTTGCAAACTCCATGGGCTTGGTATTGGAAGATAGACCGAGGCGCCTGGAATGCTCGAACTCCAGAGGAATTTTGAAGTTTCCTTGGCATAGTCTTTCAAGCGCGGTTTGATATGTCAATAGAAGTTTGAAGAAACCCTTTTGGCCATTGATTGTCGTACAAGCCAACAGGGTAAATAAACTTTTCGATTGGCGAAAATATCGGAGCCAGCGGAAGATTACTGGTAGCAGCGGCTAGGACGAGGGAGCAAATGATCATACCGAGTACGAGGTTTGGCCACATACCTCAACAGTGGACATCGCAGGATTTTTTGGTCAAATGAAACTCGTTAGAGCGAAACAGATGAAATAAACGTGATTCGAAATTCCATCCCGAAGGCACGGATCAAGGACTCGTGTCATCAGACTTCCACAGAGGCGCTGGCTCCTTTAAGGTGGCTGATATGATGGATCCGTCCCCCGAGTGGAGGCACGATTTACGTCTTCAAGTTCTTAGGTGATTTCTTGGCTATAATTGGGTCAAGGTCTATGAAGATGTTTGATCTACAACATTACTCGAAAATAGAATGACCGTTTGCGTGATTCAATGAATCCAGTTGAATCTTGTGAGTGTGGTTATTGAAAGCGGTGCTTCCACTGAGTTGCTGACGGTCGTCTAGTCCTTGGCAGTACGGACCCGTAGAACTCATCAACTCCAGATGAATCAAGGATGGTTATCATACGTGATATACAAGTCCCAGGTAAGTCCGGATTTTGTCTCGAGTATGTTCTTGGCGCTGCCGGACATTCCTATGAGCACGAACTTGTGGAAGTAGCCTGCTGTTGCGGATCACGATATCAACTTGCTCGCTCATGCGCAGAACTGCAGCGTATAGATGATATGCCTCATCAACGGGCAGATAGAAGCTATCAGCCACTATATACTGATAACGTCTGATATTAGCCGACTGGGGTAACATACGGTAATAGTAATAAGGGTCAGATTACAACTTACTACCAAGAACATGTCATGCCAACCAAAGTACGCCACTCCGAACTGATTAATTGACCAAGACAATGTTCCCGCCTCACCCTGCAGAAACCGGGTGCGAGAGTATGTCGGGCTGTACTTGATGTCTACCAGGCAATACGACGTCGATCCTTTGGGATACGCAAACTTTGTTTTTCTGCAAAAACCGCAGCAAAGCCCAAGGTATAAAAGGATGTCTGGCAAGAGGTAAGAAAAATCAGTTCGCTGTTCAGTCATGGTCGGCTTCATCTCCTTCGTTGCGCTCGCAGTTGCTTTGGCTGCTCCCGTCGCCGCATTCCCAGCACATGGTTCATTGGCTGGCTTGTCGAGGCAAGAACTGGATGCTGCCATGAGTGGCTTCGGTGAATACACAAGGCCGCCACCACCCCCGGGACCCCTCGAATACGGTGGTGTTAAGCTGGTCAACGATGCCGACCATCCTTTCATCGCTCCAGGGCCTGGGGACATCCGTGGTCCTTGCCCGGCGCTGAACACTCTCGCCAACCACGGTGTACGTTAATTCTTCGACTTGCTTCTTACTTTAGTATCTGACCGTATTTCACAGTACATCAGCCGCAACGGTATCGAGTCACCGTCTAACATCGTCCATGCCGCCATGGAAGGTCTGTGTGCTTTAATTTTTTCCATCATGTTCGTTCGCTGACATTGGGCAGGTTTCAACATGAACAACGACTTGGCCAAGTTCACTTGCTACGCTGCCTTCGTTGTCAACGGAAACATGGTCACTGACTTGGTCAGTATCGGCGAGAAGTCCGCGAAGACTGGACCCGACCCGCTCGATCAACCCGCTACTATTGGCGGTTTGAATACACATAACGTGTTCGAGGGTGACAGCTCCATGACTCGAGGTGAGTTTCGCGCATCGCCACAGTTATCCTAATCAATTGACTTACTTGGCTTCTAGCTGATTTCTATGATGGTGGCGATGTCGAGACCTTCAACGAGACCCTGTTCCAAGGAGTATGTCGTCTCATATATTTTGACCCTTCCAGCATCTGATCACTTCACAGTTCCTTGAATACAGCTACAGATTCGGTGGTGGAAGGTACAACCTTACCGCTGCTGGCGAGTACCGCTACAAGCGTACTCAAGACGGTATCGAAACCAACCCGACCTTTACCATCGTCGCTCCTCGACTCTTCTCTGCTTACTCCGAATCCGTCAACCCTATCAACTTGTGGGTAGATGGACGCCAAGACGATGGACAACTCAGGCTCGACCATGCCCGTAGCTTCTTCGAAGCGGCACGTTTCCCCGATGATTTCCACAGAGCTGCGCGCCCCATGAGCGCTGACAATGAGGCCGTAGTACTTTCTATCCACCCAATTGAGCCAGGAGCAAACATCGCCGGTGTTAACACTTACACAGTCGACCGTAATGCACCCAAACTTGACGACAAGTGCGGTATCTTCGAGTACCACGTCAACACCACTCTGCGCACCCTCTACCCCAACCCCACCGGTGACTTGTTGGACGCCATCAGGGCCAACGTCCACTACTTCTACACCTCTGTCCAAGCTAGGGGCTGCTCAGAAATCTTCCCCTACGGTAGATTCGAGGATGGCGAAAGCAATGCTTACTACGCGTTCCCTGATTACCCCGAGGTCGAACTCCCCGAATATGGAACATTCCCCTACCCCCCAGTCGAGCCCCTCACATACACTGACGCCCCCGCCTCCGCTCCCGCCCCCGCCCCCGTATCCACCAATGTGGCACCACCTGCAGCATCGGCGACTGTTCCCGTAACTTCCACCGTCTAGAGACTCGGTTAGCATGTATGTATTTTCTGTAGAATTTTTCAAATGTTTTTGCGACTGTTATAATAAAGCAAACCTTGAATGTATCATCTATACTTTTGAGTTGGCGCTGCATGTTATCTAGGCTTTCAACTCCATCCGATATCAGAAGCCGGCGATACTTTGAAACTCGTCTGTGCTCTTCTACTGAATCCTCTTTTTCCCATCCGCTACCAGGGATCAACGCATGTCTCAGAACTTCATGACATAACCATGCTAAGCCTCAGTTCACTAGTACTCCGAAAAACTTATCATCATCGCCCGCCAATCACGCTGCAATGGTGGCCACCAGGCTGAAAACGAATCAATTCCAAACTTTTACTGGGAGCCTGTGGGAAATTCGGAGGTCAAACGAGTTCAGAGCAGAGTCCCAATTCCCAGTGTTTCCTCTTCCCATCATCAGCCCTTGAGTCCTCTCTTGTGAAATAGGATTAAATCATTCTTGCTTATCTTGTCATGACCGCGTCCGAATTTCAAGTCGTATATATCCAACAAGTTCAAATGCAATTATTTTACATATGATAAAAACGAAGATATCACGAAAGCTCCACCGATAAATCTTTGTCGAAAGCAACATCAACAGTGACGTCCAACACCTTGTTCGTCGCATCATGCTCGATACGCGAGCGACCCAAATTCTTCCCATTAACCTTCACTTTCTTGGGAGCCTTCTCCACGTTAAGGAACCGCACACGCGCTACATTAACGCCGGTTGGGAAGTCAAATGTTCCTTTTACATCCAACTTGCCCTCCTTGAAACTCATTTCCACAGTAGTCATTTGAGACTGCTCGATAGACTCTCCATCATCAATGTATAGACTGCCGGAGGCAGTACCATCCTGACCAGTAGCAACGACGAACTCGAAGTCCTTCGTCCTTAACTCTGTCGTCGTCATGGCGGATTCGACGCGGAGAGGAAGCACGACACCACCCTTGATGTGAACGGGGATAGTCGTGAAATCAACGTTAGTGAGAGAGACGGTCGATCCGGTACCCTCAATTGGAGCCAAGGAAGTGAAGTTGTAGAAGATATCGTCGGGAAGGTATATGTCGACAGAGGTCGAGCCCTCTTCCGTGACGGGAGATACAAGAATGGAATCGCCAAAGAAGAATTGCAGATCAAGAGGGAAGGTGTTCGCGTCTTTCGGATACTTGAACCAAAGAGGATGAAGAACGGGCGTGCCGTCGGTGTGAGCTTGATGGAAAGCAGTGTAGAAGTAGTCCATGAGGCGATAGCTACAAACAGCGTCAGTATCTTAGGTGTCAAAGATATTGACGACGTTGACAGACCGAATGTCAATTGCGTTCTTGGCTGCCTGAGTGACCAAAGGCCAGATATAATACTCTTGACTCGGAGAAGTGTCCTGATTATGCTGTATGCCTTGTCAAAGAAGCTCGAAGGACAGAAGAGCAAGAAGGAAAACATACGTTGCGCATGAAGGGATAGAAAGCGCCAAGCGTGGCCCATCGAGCACACAAAGTTTCCGTTGTTTCACCACCTGTCGTGAGACCCAATAAGTTACCAAGAATTATGGTATAATAAATTAAACGCACTGAATCCGCAAATGTCGCTTCCAACCATTGGGACTTGGAAAATAGTCGCAAAGTTCAACATCCCAGCAATGGAAAATCTATAATGCTCCCATAGACTAACGTTATCCCCTAGCCACTTGCCGACGTGTGCTCCGATACCAGCAAACGTAGAGCGAGTAATAACAAGGGTTCGTTTCCCGGGACGACGGGCAAGCATGGCCGCACGTGTAGCAATGGACATCATAGACCCGTACAAATTGTGCGCATCGTATTCCTGAAGTCCATTAGCATGAACCGTATTGGTCTAAAGAAGGCGGTGAGAATAGCTCGTTATACAGGAAAACTATTCGGATACCCACCATGGAAGTCTTGGACGAAAGTGCGCCCGCAGCATTATTGATTGCGTAGGGTGGATTGAGGATATCATCGCGCTTTCTTAGTTGAGACAGGGAATCGTTTTGGAAGATAGGGGCATTAGGATCGGGTGCAGGATTTGTCCTAGGCGGAGGAAGATTCTGTTCCTTGGCTTGTTGAAAAGGATCATCACAAGGTAGGTTGCAGAACTGGAAGAATGAAGGTGAACTCAACGCAATGAGGGACTTCGAAATGGTTTACGCACGTTAGCGGGTTCGTTCATGTCAATCCATGCACCGTCAATATCGAGTCCCGTTTCGGGGTCATAGAAGTCAAGGAATTCATTAGTCCAATATCTTGATCGAAATTAGTATTGGCATAATACTCTATAAGCAAGTTGATGCATACTCGGTGACGTTGGGATGGAACCAATCTAGAGGTCATGTCAGGAAGGGGCAACGAAAAGCCAATGATTTCTATTTACCTGGATATACGGTCACACCTAATCCCAAGCGTATCAGTAATCCCATACCGATTTGCAAATCACAAACACGCTTACCAGGCCAGACGAGGGCAACGAAATCACTTCCGTTTACAGCTTTGAGGTATATGTTGAGGTCTTTGCCACGGTGATACGGAGTATAATCCGGATCATCTGGTATAAACGCTACCGCGGGATCAGTCATCAAAACTGTATTGAGCGGCGTTAATACAAAGAACGATGAAGAGAGTCGAGCCAGGACTCACTGAAGCGCTGGTCATGGGAATGTAAAAAGTCGACGATTTCACGCATCCGGTTCATCGGGAAGTATTGCGGGTCGACAGTGAAGATCCGACGTCTATCCATATAATCTGCAGTCATGGTTAAGGATCCTCTATGAGGAGAACGGAGAGACAACTATACCGATATCCGTCCACATGGTCTCTAGGGGTATGCCAGCTGCTGCATATTTAGATACAACGCCAGCCACGTCGACGAAATCTGTATCACATTAAGTCAATGCATCGAATGGCGGGGAATAAGCATTATGGACCTTTATAGCCGAAGCGACATTGATGAAGACCAAAAGTCCAATACGCTACCTCAGCTGGGAGACCAACGACTTCCGCATATTGTCTCGCAACCTCTGCCGGGTCCGACTCGCTGCCAGCCAAGAAATAGAAGTCCATAACACCACCGATGACATTATACTCCAGACTGGTTCCTCCCGTGTTGCTAAGCTTGACATCCATGCCATTGGAGTTCAACAAAAAGACACCATGTGTTCCCGTGGTACGATGTTCGAAATAAACAGGGTGATTTCCGTATAAATTGGTACCAGTGGGGATCCCAAAGGAATCCCGAGACCATAAAGTGAGTGTCATATTGTCGGTTGGGAGGTGGAAAGGATTAGTGTGCTCCCCGAAACCATAAATGTTCGCATTATCGGGTAGATTCGTCTTGACACGAAGATATTGCGGCTCAAAGATGATGGGGTGCGAAGCGGTAGAGAATAGTACCTCCTGAGAGGAACTCCGATAGATCGAGAAGGTGAATGGTGAGGTGGTGAAGTTGAATTGGATTGAAGCTGAATCTGGTGACACTGCTTGGCTGGAGGGTCGAGGGAAGACACTCTCGGGGATTTCATAACGGCTCGAGTTGGCGTCCACTATTTTCATGTGGATACGATCCTCTACACCAATAATCAGCGTTGTCCGAGCTACCAACGGAAGGATGATTACTGGTTTCATAGTCAACTCTCAGAGAAAGCGCTACAAGATCCTCTCCGAAGACATTGCAGGCTTCACCGGCTAGTGTAAGGTCTGCTGTAAGGGTTCCGCCTTCAGTCTTGACGTTCTGCGCGTTGTATCCGGGGCATGCATCCAGGGCTGCTGGATCGACGTTGGCAGCGCATATATAGGAAACCAACCTCAACCATAGGGTGAGGAGAGTCCAGTGCCTGTAGGAGCCAATAAGGGCGACCATTGTGAAAAACGGTAACAGATGGAATTGGAAGACCTCGCACATTTAAAGCTCGCGTACCAAATGACCGCGTGAGCAACTGACTTGTATGCACGCGCTACGGATGAATCTGTGAGATTTTCGGATCTAAGGTAGACACGAATGCCGAGCGCGCCAAAGGGGCACTATGGTGTGACTACGAAAAGAACGCCCAGTGCTAAGGGTGAAGAAATGCCGAAACGCAAATCGAGTTGAAATTCGCCACTGTTGAGGTAGTCGCTCGCTCGAGTCCTTGCCAGCCCGCTCTAGAGAAACAAAGGAAAGCATGTAAAGCAAGTGGTCTTGGCCTAGTCCAAAGTCGGTTAAGGTGGGGCTGGCTGGCATCATGGGTGCTTCTTTCAGGGTCGCGGATTGAAAATAACCATATCCAAATATCGTTTTCCCCTGTCTTCCTTTCTATCCTGGTTTATCAGCATTAGTCAAAATCCAAGCAACTCAAGTTCTTAAGAACGCCATAGTCCAATTCAATAGCCTGAGCCATCTATCTTTGTCACTTAACCATTTTCACCTGTTGGGGGACTTGATTGAACGACTTGTTCCACCTATCACATGAAACTCCATGAATGGTGATTCTTATGGTGCCTCCATTCATTCGGTTTCTCTTGTGGGAATGGGATGTATATATATTTGTATGGCGAATTGAAGCCCTTTTTGTAACATATTAATGAACGTGTAAAAGTACTTTCTGATCTTCATAACACCCCGTAACTGCTTGTGTACTTCTGTGCGCTACTCAGCGTAGCTCATGTGAATCTCAGAACCCTGATCCAAGTCAAGGCCTCCGAATAACAAATCATAACCTTGACTCTATCTCTATCGTTCAGTCACCTTGTCTAATTATTAGCCTCAGTCGAGTAGCCAATATCGATCCAACCACGCATAGCCTCTCCGTAGGCAATCACCAATATGGTCAATCTGAATCCGACTGTGTTAGTACACCTATACTCATACACTCGACGAGTCTGAGAAACGAACATCATTCCAAAGAAAGAGATCAACGCTGCACAGCCATTTGTGAAAATTTGGCCGTAAGCATTCATCATTGGCAGAATTGCTGAGGTACAGATTGACAGTACGAGAGAGCGGAAAGCACTGGTAGATCAAAACGCGAGTAAGTAAACGTTAAGTAAGGAGTTTGATAAGCGATGAACATACTTGGCGGCTGCAGTGACCTCAGCGCTGTTTGAATGCAGGATATCAACTAAATACGCTCCACAAGGTGTCAGTGCAAGATCAGTCTGCAGACTCTTGTCAGTTAGGATTCCGGAGCAATGACAAGATCAAATCAAACTCACGCCAACACCATTCAAGAAGAATATAATCATGTTCAACACTAGCCCTGGCGTTCCAGGAATATAAATCGTAACCAGAGCTGAAGCGAACACAGTTATCGGGAGATATGCCCCGTAAAGAGAAGCACGAAGGCGATCCTCAGGGTACCAGTAACCGCGTTTAGCTTTATACTGAACGAGAGTGCGATCGGAAATCCATCCTGACAGAGGTGCGCCAACTGCCGGGAATGATGACCGTCAAAGAGTGCGGAGAAGAAAGAGAAGTGTTGACTTACTCGCGTTACCAAAACCAATTGGCAGGAATAACAGACCAATAGTTGCTTGATTGTCTACGTTATATGTCTTGCCCTGATGGTAGAATACTTGGGTAAGTCAAGTGTAAAATAGACAAGTAATTACCTACGACTGTATAAGCAATAGGGACCATTAACACTGACAAGAGAAATTAAGCTGCGAATTCCCGGCGAAGGACAATCATGCGAAGGACTCACCCAAGTCAGTCAATATAGCAATGCAACCGATAAGTGCCTGATGAGAAATAAAGCTGAATCAGAGACGTAGCTAGATCATGCAATTTCATATAACGTACCGTAGATGTGACATTTAGACTACGCAGCATCAATAAATTGGATATCGGGTTCAAGATGACTGGTCGCCACTTTGGGAGAGGCTTCCCAGCTTTCTCATACTCATCGATACCTCTGGAATCTGGATGACTCGTTTCTGGGAGAAAAATGAGGATACAAACCAGAACGCCGCATCCAAAGACCGCCAGGCAATTGTGTACACCTCTCCATGACGAATAATGCGCAATGATACCTAGACAATTCAATGAGGTGTAACGCTTGAGATAGTCGGACTGACCTCCAACAGTGGGAGCAAGTGCAAGGCCAAGAAGGCCGGTCTGATATAAATCATATCAGAAGCTCAGGCTCGGGAACCTGAATGACTCACACCGAAATAACTGCCGAGAGCCGTTCCTCGCTCTTCCAGCTTATATATGTCCCCGATGACGCCGGCACCGACAGAGAGACCAGGAGATCCGCCCACGGCTTGAATGAACCGCCCAACCATGAGTTGGGGTATGCTTTCAGTTCTAGCTGTCATTAGGGATCCTAGAATCATAAAGGGAAGATGAAACAGAAATGCCGGTCGTCGACCGTCTACAAAGAATTGAGCGGTGGAAATAAGATGATTCGAGGTTGAGCCTGACAGAATTTGGAGTATTTCGATCCTAGAAGTCCTCCGAACGCACTACCCACGAAATAGACACTGATACCGTGACTAGCACATACGTCAATACATACCGTTTGAAGTGAAAGACTCGTATTACACATACCTAACAATCGCCGCCGTCGAGTCGAGATCTTCAGCCATTTGGGGGATCGACGGGATGAATATTCCTGAGGTCAAGACTGTACATGCTCATCAGTTTATCTGTGCGGACCGCCGCCCTAAAGGGACGTACATGCAAGGAGTCCCACCCAAGAAACTATGATAACCAGCACCTTTTTTCTCCCTGGAGGAAAGCGGTCATAGACGAGGTTGGGGTTGTCCACCAACAATGGTACCTCTTCATTCATCATTCTAGCAGAATCGAGAGAAAGGCTGATCGAACTGAATCCAGGGTAATTTTTGTGAGGTGAAGAAGAGAAAGGAGCGTCCGACCCGAATGGCTTAAAGAGAGAATATCAGGGCATGCCATCATTCCTGCTCGCCGCTATCCGACGGCGAACGAACCCTGAGAACAGAATAAGTACACTGTCGAACCTGTGATCCATACTCTAAGGGACGAACCGGTGACATGGCAGCCCATAACTTTTTGATCCAGCGACTTGGCTACCAGAGATATCGACTTCATATCCCAATAGGCTAGCCAAAGCCTATATCCCGTACTATTCATGATTGTCGAGGTGTCAACATACTACGTGGGGAAACATTACCTTGTATGATGATATTTTTGGCGCGGATCAAACAATAGACTTCGTCTTCGTGGAATCTTCTCCAGTTAGAAATAAGCCCGCTATCTCAAAAGGAGGTCTACATACCTTGCAACAAGGAGTTCGATTACAGGATGCCAGACTCTGGCAAGGTCTCTGAGGCAAGTCAAAGCAAATCAGAAGTGGCTTGACGGTGCCGCAGGTACTGTTGACTTTGTGACAAAAAGAAATGCTGAGAAGCTCAAGGGTGCTTCTAACTATGATTGTCCGCGTTCGATGTGAAGGGGAAGAGCATCGTTCAACACCTGTGAGAACTGGAACTACATGCTACTGAAACTTTACATAAGTTCGGGAAAAAAAAAAGTAGAGGATTCAATTGCCAAAGAATGTTATCCGTAGTAAATGATCATCATGAATACACTATCAACAGATATAGAAGAGCGCACTTCCAAGCTTTTCAAACCAAAAGGTGATAATATGCAACACCCCAACATCAAAGAAAAAAAATCGAGTTGGCTCGCGTGGGTCGAGAATTACCTAATAAACAAGCAGGACCAAACAAATGGGATTTCTCGCAATTTGGCGGTGTTGCTCTTCAGCGGCAGCGACACAACCAGCACGGTCTCTGAACACTCATCCTCCTCATCGTGCGGTGCCTTGTAACAAAAGTGTATTCTAACAAGATGACTAACGTTTCAGCAGGAAACAAGCGGCCATGGGAGGGTACTGACTTGAATGACTCAGCTAAACGGCATAGAGGCAAAGACGACCCACGAGACTGGAGAGATGTTCACTTGAAGTCTCCTGCGCATAGATCGCCGGGAAGGCGGACAAGTCCAGACCGGAGAGACTACCGTCGGAGGAAGAGTAGAGAGCGGCGCGATGAAATTTACAGGCGGCCGAGAGAGTACTCGCGCGATAGGAGCAGACGAGGCAGGGAGCATTCTCGCAGAAGAGATGGCTCGCACCGCAGAGACGACCATGGTAGCAGACGAAGCGCTTCACCTCGCCCTCCCTGTCCCCCTCAGGATGACGAGAAAGAGGAAGGAGAGTAAGTGGTGTTTTGCCTGCATATATGCGCATATACTCAGGGTATTTCACGTTGTCTCCAGGATCTCGCCTCGCCCTCCTTCTAGGGCCAGCTCGGGCCAGGCTTCGCGGGACACGGACACCGCGAAACGAGAAGACCTCCCCAAAGTGTCAGAATCCCAGCCCGATGCTGAGATAGAGATCCCATCCACCCCCCCTCCCGTAGAAGATATTATTGCTGCTCGTCGCGCAAAACGACAAGCTATTCTTGCCAAGTATTCTGGACAGGCTAGTCAGAATGCGAGTCCTAGCCCGATGCCCGGAAACTCTGTGGATTCCCCTCTCGCATCTTCGGCCATTCTCGGCAGTACGTCGCCTCCTAGGGAAATCAGAGCCCCAGTTTCTTCGGGGAGTCAGATTAACGGTAAGTTGCGCGTATATCGACTTTCCACCTGATCTTAGGGTGTGCAATCACAGGCCATCGTGATTCCTCGCCATCGAAATCACCAGAACCGACCGAATTCGCTCTTGCAAAGGGGGAAGAAGATGACTCTGGTGCCCCGGAACGTGAAGGAGCCGATGGTGTCCAAGTGCTGGCAGCAGATTATGACCCTAGCCTAGATCGTCGCGAAGATGAGCAAAAGCGTATTAGAGATACAGTACACCCAAAAGGTGGAGCAATCGAAGAGGAAGAGGTCGAGGAAGAGGTAGAAGATGACGTAGATGACATGTTTGCGGTGGCTATGGGCGATAAAAAACCAAGAAGGGTGACGAAAGTTTCGGTGAGTCTTTCTTTAGCTACGCGAGACAGCTGGTGTACTCAGCAGCTACATAGAAGAAGAAAACCGGCGCACCTGCGCTGATCACGACCGCCACGCTGGATACTGCTGCAGATCCAGAGGGTTACTATAGTGTCATCCTAGGGGAACAGTTGGACGGTGGACGATACCAAGTGTTTTCAAGTCTTGGAAAGGGTATGTTTGCCAACGTCGTAAGAGCCAGAATTCTTCAAGGAGAACCCGGAGATTCGGGTAAGGAAGTTGCCATTAAGATTGTTCGATGTCAGGAATCCATGTGCGCTCCATACGACCACTTTTTACTTCCGTCTTCTAACGATTGCTCAGGTATAAAGCCGGTTTGAAAGAAACACAGATACTCAATAAGCTCAAACAATCTGATCCCGAGGATAAAAAGCACATCGTCCGTATCGATAGGACGTTTGAACATCGAGGCCATCTTTGTCTTGTCTTTGAATCTCTGAGGTATGGATTCGCAATTTGTGAATATGACACGTCGGCGTTGCTCACTTTTGTTGTCAGCATGAATCTGCGTGAAGTTGTAAAGCGATTTGGCAAGGATGTCGGTCTCAATATTCGTGCCGTTCGTGCTTATGCTCACCAGCTCTTCTTGGCGTTGAGTTTACTTCGGAAGCTGAATATCATTCATGCCGATATCAAACCAGACAACATCCTGGTACGTATGATGAAACGCAAATCTTTCTAAAGCTAAAGCTAGTCCCAGGTTAACGAGCAGAAAACTCTTGTTAAGTTATGTGATCTTGGCTCGGCCTCAGACGCGGCTGAAAATGATATTACGCCGTACCTAGTCAGCAGGTTCTATCGAGCACCCGAAATCAGTGAGTCTGTGAATTAAGTGTCTTCAAAAAGTCCACCATCTCATAGTTGGCAGTTCTTGGTGTACCGTACGACATGGCCCTTGATATCTGGTCCATGGGTTGTACTCTCTATGAGCTCTACACAGGAAAAATACTTTTCCCAGGTCGTTCAAATAACCAGATGCTTCTTTTAATGATGGAGGTCAAGGGAAGATTCAATACCAAGATGATCAAGAAAGCCAAGTTTGGCGATTTGTACTTTGATGAAATGGGTGGATTTCAGAGTGTGGACAAAGACAAGGTGACGGGATCTGTGAGTATATTTTCTCATGTCGGCGCTTGAGAACTATGGCAGCTGACCATGAACAGGACGTGATTAGAAATGTTCACATATCGAAGGCATCACGAGATCTACGAACCCGCCTAATGCCGCCAGCCTCAGCAAAGCTGAAAGACGACGAGAGCAAGATGATATCATCTTTCATCGACTTATTGGATAAGTGTCTCGCTTTGGACCCGGCTCGACGCATACAACCCAGGGAAGCTCTCAACCATCCGTTCATACGTGGACAGGCTTAATCTTCTTTGGGTCATCGGGTTTTGTGTTTTCTCTCACCGGAATACTTCTTTACTTTTGGAAATACCGGTTATCTTTGTACCTTTATCCGAGACATGCGAATATAATGATTATAAGGGGAAGGGTGGTCCACCATCTTAAGTTACTACGTCGTATCATTCTCATTCACGGTACAGTATGCCTTCCAGCGCAGTTGATCGTTTGAAGAACGTCGCTTCGCAACTTTTGCAACCAAACGCAACGAATTTACCCCAGTTTGATGACTTACCAAATTATAAGAACTTCTCTGGCTGTGCATGGGGAATCTGGGGATCTGATGATGAGCTGGGAACGGTGAATTTGTTGACGGATGAAGTCGTTCAGAAAGCTGCGGCAGAAGAGATCAGGTATGATTTCCGACTATGATTTTCTCTAAAGACGTTGTTGATGTATCCGGGGATGACAGGAATGGGAAGAGCGTTAGTTTGAACTGGTGAGTATGATGTGGAAGTAGCATAGCCGTTGGCGATACTGACTCCTGGATAGGCCCGTCAACTTCCCGTCAAAGGTGAGCGCTGAGCGGCTACAGGAACTCGGGGGACTTGGTTTGCTGACCCATGAAACACTTAGCCCATGTTCAATAGGAAGACTCCGGAAGTGAAAATGATCAGCAGGACTCCGGCGGCGATGATGCCAAGGGATGACGAGATTCATATCGTATGTTTGCTTATTTATGAATCTCTCTCTTTTATCTTAAGTGTTTAATTTTCATTTCGGGATTGATGTATCATTCATTGTTAACGGAACCGAAAAGAATACTCAATCTGGAACCCAATGGGATGGTCTTAGGCATTTTGGATTAGTTGAACATGGAATGTATTACAATGGGTGAGTTTGCGAGGGTAGGGAGGGATTGGGTTGTTTTGAGGATGGGTGTGCTGATGAAACTGATTCTTGTAGGACTCATACTTCGAATTTGCCACTTGGAATCACCGCCCATCCGAATCCTGGTATCATCGGGGATTCTCACAAGAAATTGGGCATCCAGAGTGAGATATTTTCTTTCTCTTAGCATAGATCGTTCAATTGAATAAAATCACAGATTGGGCTAATCATGGCATCTCCGGACGTGGTGTTCTTCTTGACGTCGTTACTTATCTTACCAAGAAGGGTGGTCCATTGCCTTATGACCCTTGGACCACTCATAGTTTAAGCGTATCGCTCTTGGAAGATATTGCCAAAGCGCAAGGAGTGGAATTTAGGACGGGAGACATATTGTTGTTAAGAGTTGGGTTTATTCAGAAATATGAGAGGGTCAGTCAGGGTGATAGAGATGCGTTGGCACAGAAGCCCGAGACTTTGTAAGTGTTTCGAACTACAAGGTTTTGATTACTGAGAGTTTGTAGTGCCGGTATTGAACAATCGGAAGATATGAAACGTTTCCTTTGGTGCGTCCTAGCTTCTTGTTCGTGGAGCCTGTGAGAAGGTTTTGATCCTTGGACTTATACTTAGGAATAACCATTTCGCTGCCATTGCTTCTGACCAACCGGCTTTAGAGGTGAGTTAATCTAATGGGATGGCATGCGAAGCCTGCCTTGATTGACAGCGTGAAACGATTTAGGCGTGGCCCCCAGCTCCTGGCGTCACTCAAATGCATCAGGTGGGTATCCTAATATGTAGAATCACCCTGAAACGTGGTGTGATTTGTCGCCGTCATACTCACTAAGGTTCCATATAAATAGACAATACTCGGGTGAGTCTCTCGTTGCTAGAAATCAAATATGTTACACGTACTGATTCGCACCAGTCTTTGGGGAATGCCCATCGGCGAGTTTTTTGACTTGGAAAAGTTGTCAAAGGTTTGCTCAGAGACTGGAAGGTATACATTCTTCCTCACCTCTTGGCCCCTGAATATGTGCGTCATTTCGTGATCGCTTACTTCTCCAATGATTGATGTTCTGATGCCCCATTCAGCATCGGAGGAGCAGCGAGTCCCGCTAATGCTGCCGTGAGTCCAGTTTCAAATGCATCATATCCTCATCTAAGGGTATTTGTAGGCAATTTTCTGAAGAGAAAGCATGGAAGGAGTATTGTAACTATCGATTGTATACCAATTCTGCGAGTCACGTGGTGTAATTTAGCAATATGAGAAGCACGTGATGTATTGTTCATTGTTCACTTCCGCCGCTGTGCCCAACGTTGCGCTCGTCATCGTCCTCGCTGCCGCACACGATGAGCAGGAAGGAGTCTCGTTCATCGATTGGTGCGAGGCAGCCAGATGCCCTAGCCGAGTATGAGAACCGTATGTCTCAACCCCGTATCTTGATCTCGAGCCGCACACTCACCGCGAGGCATCCGACAGGCAAGAAGAGATTTCTCATTTCGAATAAACACATCACCAAGTATGAATAGGCTTGCGTTTTTGCTAGGATAGTCTCTAATCTTCTTTTGTATAGGCTGAACTCGGAGCTTAGCGTCCGTGTGGACGAGCTCAGTACCGACATTAGGAATCTCCAGGGCGAGAATCTTCGCCTACGACAAACTGTGATATCTTTGTTAGCACAGCTCAAGCGCGAGCGTGAAAAGTCACGCAAAATACTAGCGGATACTGAGGTTGCGGTACGCTTGAGCTTCCTTTGAGGCAGGTTAAACCTAACATAGCCTTTACGGTAGACTCTCAGCCTAACGAAGCACTTGAGCTACCTTCGACACACTTATAATATCTCTGTCGAACCAACACCACCACCCTCACCAGCCTTTCCCCCTCCGAAAAAACCTTCCCCCGACACGATAGATGCGTGTTACCCCGGATTCCGAGTGTCCAAACCCCCTACTTTCCCCGGCATCCACGAAGAAGACGAGCCCTGTCAAAGTTCTTCCGATATAGAGAATGACCCTAAGTCAAAAACTGACAAACGGAAAACCAAGTCAAAGTCCCGTCTCTCAGCCTCAAAACTTCCTTTACCTCCCCGCGCTATCACACCGCCATCTGTTGCCCATATTCCCAACATGACCCCTATGCCATCCCAAGTCGATTATGCTAGCTCCTCGGGTCTGACAAAGCGGAAAAGCTCACGTAGGCAGAGCGGTTTACTGAGTATTGACACCGAGAACCTCGCTCCACCTCGTCCCGCAAGCCCGGCGTTTGGATCACCTATACGGTTAGAGGCCGGTCGCGCTGAGGAGGCAGAGGAAAATGCTGTTACTAGCGGTAACATGCAGGTTGACATGGACCCCGACCCGGGAGATCATGATTTTTTAGTTCCATCCCTATTACCGAAGGAAAAGCGGAAAAGCAAGACGAAGGAGAAGGAACCAGAGGACGATAGGGCGAAGGGATATGCCACAGACTCCTTGCGATCAAGGGAGAAGAAGCGACCAAGGGAAGATGATGATAGTTATCTACCAGAAGGTACGAAGGGAAAGCTGAGGGATAAGATTAACTCCCGAGCCATCCTTCAACCTATCGATCCCAATACTGGTGAGCTAACTTGATTATTTTTTGGCCTTTGTTTGTTCAGGATATCTTACGACTGCAATTCGGGTGCCTCCAGCCCGTGAACAAGAGGATGTAGTAGTCAGCACTCGGACATTCTTGGTGCCGTCGTCCCCCACCAGTTCAGGACCTTCACAGCCTCATATACCTCCACCTCCACCGGAACCCGAGCCTGAAACAGTTCCAGGTGGTAGAGAAAGGAGGACAAGAAAGAGTATAAACTATGCCGAACCTAAACTCAATACGTTAGTCTTTGTATTCAGCTTTCAAATATGTGCTGATTTGGTGTGTTCTCGTAGCAAAATGCGGAAACCTGATCCACCACCCGGTACCGAACTCCCCCGTTTAAAGAAACGCTCGTCGGCTGCAGCGGTATTAACGGCGCTACATGCCAAGTTGCCCGAACCCCCACTTCCTGGCGATTTTGAACCTACAAGTCGATCTTCAGGTGAATTCCAAGCGCGAAATACCCAAGGAGATGCTATGCATCCCGAGGATTATCCTTTACCACCTTCACGTCCTCAATCAGCGTTATATCATTCACCGGTACCACCTCATTCTTCTCCTTCGCGCACTAGTGCCTCGTCATCGTCTTCTGGTGCAGCTTCTGCCGGAATGGTGAGACGGAAGAAATCGAAACCCATTGTTGAATCGGATGATGAGGAGAGTGACGGGGCACAAGCGGATGCGGAATTTATACCAAGTGGGCGACTGAGCGGTTGGATTAATACTGAAGGGAGACAGAAGAGGAGTGGAGAAAAGGAACGGTCGAAGAAGAGTAGCCTTGTAATGCTTGGGGAGACGAAGAGGGAGTTGGTGGATGAGAGGAGACGAAGTATGGCCTTTTGATCCTCCTCTTAATGGTTTGGATTCTACATGACACGCATGGAGATGTGTGCTACTCGTTGTACACTGCGGACAACATAGAGCACGTGCGTATGGCCCATGCTCCTCTATTGTGGAGTTTAAATTCGTTTCGAATTTTCCTTACGCCCTGGGTAACGCGTGTTGGCCACCATGTGCGGACGAACCACTCTCCACTCACTCACTTTCAACCTCTCAACCGGTAATTTCCTTTGGATGGCCCCTTTCTCCTTCGATCGTTTTAATACCCTTCATTCATTTATTTTGGAGACAACAATGGCGGGACACATTAAGCTTAATAATAGTATATTCATGTTATGTTGGAAATTCATGTTGCGCGGAAGAAGTGAAAGCAAAGTTTTAAGAACGTTGAAGTCACGTTTCCGGTGGAGTTCTTTTCTTTCTCTTGGATAAGTACGATTAGTACATGTTTTTACTCTCACTCTCCTCATCGTTGTCCGCGCTCTTCTTTTCGTTGCACAAAAGTTGTATAGCTGTTGCTTGACTTTCCCTGTTTGTCATTGCCTATATCTCCCTGCATCAACGGTTTCTTCTTCTCTCCAAATGCCTTCACTTTGTGTTCAACTAGCAATCTCGAGCTCTTGCCCGTAACTCACCAAGTTTCTTTATTCCCCGAATTCGTTATAATTAATAGACTATCCATAACTAACCCATGGTGTCGTGCTGAAAGAAAGAGATTTAAGGTAATGGCGGACGATCAAGTACTGCCACTGTTTCTGTTATTCAAGTGCTCACAAGGACACATGATCTCGTTTTAACTTATTCTATGAAAATAACTCTAATCCTCATACAACCACTCCCGCTCACTATTGCGAGTGACCTCGAGAAATTGACGCCGCTCGACCATCAGCTTCAACTCTTCTCGAAGCTCGGGTGACCACATACGGTCTACGACCCGCCCGAAGCATTTATTTGTCTTGAAGTCAAGGTGGAAATTAGAGGTTTCGCCGACCTTCCACGTATTCAGCAAGTCGAGAACCAATCCAGGAAGAGGTCCAAATACATCGCCTTTCTGAATTGGGTACTCCAAGGCCAAAACACAGAGACGGGGGAAATAGAGGTCGTTATTCCCGTCTTCTGCAGGAATTAAGGCACGGACTGCATCGGCCAAACATTTAGGGACGGTAGTACAGAGTTCCAGGTGTTCGAGATTAGGGAAAGGTAGCTCGAATAGTCGGCGGAAACCACCATACTCCCAACTATCCGAAAAGTCAATTGAGAGCGATTTAAGAGTCGTTGATACGTGACGGCAGAACAAAGTAAGGTTTGAGGGGCTTATCATCGAGTGGTCGTGGAACCCGAGCTTTAGAAACTCTAAAGCTGGGAGTTTCAAATCACGGAGGGATTCTACGGTGCAGATGTCGTGGTGAATCGGCAGGGACAGCCGCCGAAGATGTTGGAGGATGATGGGATTCGAAAATAGAATTCTTGAGCGTATTGATTCCCAATAATGCAAGGAAAGGGAGCATTCTACAAGATTAGGACATGTCTTTAAGACGTCCATAACCATGCCCTGTAGAGGAACGCTGTCCAGATGCAAAACCTGCACAGAAGGATGGAGGGAAATAGATTTTAGGAACCAGCTACCACCTGAAATATGCAAACGACGGAGCGGAACAGCACTCAAATGGAGCTCAGAACCACGGTCGTGGCGGTCAAGAGCTATTATCAGAGTGTCCAGGTTCAGGAACGAAGTAAGTTTTGTGTCCAAATTTCCCCAACGGCACAATTCGACATAACAATCTAAGCGTAAAGCCTTGACCTTCGGGCGTATGGCAGGGAAACAGAGGATTTCGGCGACCAGGCGAATGATATCCCGGTGTGGATTTTTATTAAAGTAGATCGTAAGATCAAGATGGTCTGCACGAGAAGAAGAGTGTCGAAGTAGTGGGCTGAAATGGTGGATACATTTGTCAACTTTCTTGAACGTGACTCTCCTCCATAAATCCGCCGTTCTCAAAGCCACTTGGCGGAAACCAAATGAAATTGAGCTGAGAGTGATAGCAAGACCAATGCTGGAGTAGCTTTCCTGCAATGGCAGATCGAGAATATCTGCATCTACGTCGACAACCTGTTGAAAGATTTGGGTTAACACTTCAACGGGGATTTTGTAGATCGGCGAGCGCAACTCGCTCATACGAGGGCCGACGTCTCTTTTCAGCTTTTGATTGTGAAAGTGCGGGATATGAACGAGCTCCTGTTCTGCGGATAGCATAAGGATGATATGGACGAATAACCAGAGTAGATGCGCACAAGTTACGGAGGACTCCACGTGCATAAGTTTATGATTAGATTGACGGCAGGAAACATTCGAACTTGAAATCATTTTTCTGAGATTACTCGGCCTTCTGATGGACAAATTTGAAACAACTGGCAAGTCGACACAACGAGATGTATGTAAATTTCGGGTCTGGAGAGATGTTATATACAAACTAACCTTCAAAGGCTCCATGAATACGTTTACTGCGGTTTTCGGATTTGGTTGAACATAACATAAGTTGACCATAAGAGAAACTGACGGCTCGTGGGAAAAGAAGCCTGTCCGAGGGATGTACTATTTTTAGCTCAGTCCGTACAATTGATCCCCTAATCTTGACTGCAGCATCCGTTGAAGATGCCAGACCACCTACTACAGGGGACCCGACCCCAACACAAAACTGGCCTTGATGTTACACAAGTCAGGGAGAAATGTATTCAAATTGATAGCCATGTATACGTCTGCAGAGTGATACCCTTAATTGGACGTTTTAATTGTGATGGCGGATCTATCATCTCACGCGCCGGGTGTCATCTCTAACTTTCTTCGGCTCTATTGAAGCTTTTTGCTTCCTTCTCTCATGGCTGATACAGACGATACTGAAGCGTCACCTTTGTTGCGTGATATTCCTCCCCTTCGTCAACATGAACTCGTATATGAAAAGTTTTCCCCCAACTACAAAAGATTTCTTGTTGCAGTTGTTTCGTGGTGCGGCATCATGCCATGTGAGTCCTTGTGTTGTCTTTCCCTTCACGCCCGATGTACCGACGGAAACTTTTGTTGATTTCAGATTTTATATCCGGAAGTTTTGTTCCCTCAGTGCCCCAGATGGCAAAAGACTTGAGCACGACGGCAGAAAATGTTACGTAAGTCTCTCGAGTCATTCCAATTGCGAACGCGAAGCTGAATTTTTTGAAGCCTGGCCATTAGTTTATCCCTCTTAGCTACGTCTTTCGGTGGCTTGGTTTCCGCTACATACTCCACGTTCTGTGAATAGGTAGAGACAATCTTGGTGGTCACGTAATACTGATCTATCGGGCAGATGGACGCAGGTGTATATTTTTGATTGGCCTGCCATTGTCTATGATTGGATCTTACGGAGTTGGAGCTGCACGCACCATTCCTGAGCTGCTGTTCTGGAGATTCTGGCAATGCATTGGAGTTTCACCTGGCATTGGAGTAGGTGCTGCCGTGATAGGTGACATTTACAAGTTGGAAGAGCGGGGTACAGCTTTAGGATTCTACGCCGCGGTAGGGATACAGCGTCATTTTGCGATGGGAGGGCTATGCTTGATTCTTTTTTTCATAAATAGGGCACTATGTTGGGTCCTGCGCTGGCTCCTCCTATCGGAGGTTCGCATTCGTTGCTCAGTCTGTGCCGCTTCCATGAATTGCTAACTTGAATGGCATTTATTCAGGTTTCATTGCATATTATGCTAGCTGGAGACACTTGCAGTATTCCATCGGGATAGCGTGTCTCTCTGCCTTCTTACTTATCTATTTCGTTTTCCCCGAAACGAGCCATCCCGGTACGAGAGGCATTGACAAACGGCGACAAGCTGGATACGTTGAGCGAAATAGATTACCTGTTTTTATCAATCCTCTTCAATCGCTCAACCTTTTACGCAGTCCCAATGTCTTTTGGGTGGTATGTGTAACACAGTCATTCATGTGAACCCCCCCTGATGACTCCAATTCAGTCCCTGGCCGGATCTTTTGCGCTCATAACGGATTATGGTAATTACACTTCCAAGCGCCTATCAGATTTCCATCACTCAGGTTCATCAGTTCTATTGATCCCTATGTCCTATACGATTGTGAGCAACATCAAAAATAAGTCGCGACTTCTCATTCAAGCGTACCCAGGGCAAACGCTATGGGATTGGAAATGAAGCATTGGTAGGAGCCTGTTTTTTACCCAGCGGATTGGGAAACTTTGGTACGTGTCCTTACACAACTTTCCTTATGGTCCGTCTGCTTATTTTCAATTTGTAATGAAGTCGGTTCCCCTATTGCAGGGCGTATTTCAGATAAATTAGTCGTCTATTATAAAGAGAAAAGAGGTAGCTGGCATCCAGAAGACCGATTGAGGGTCACCATTTTAGGGTCGCTTATCTTTGCCCCTTTATCCGTCCTGGGCTGTGGTTTGGTAACTCGATACGTGGACGGCCTCGTTGGTCTGATCTTATGCTTGGTTTTGCTCTTCGTTAACGGAGTTGGTGTAAGTTTGTCTCCGCGTCCGAAGTATACTAGTCAACTTTTTCCTAGGTCGTTATCGCGTTGAGTCCACTGTCAGCATACCTAGTCGACATTTTGCATTCGCGTAGCGCCGAAGTCGTAGCCGCGAGCAGGTATGTTCATACTTAAGCCAAATCTTTTTGGGAGGTGCTAAAGTTCAAATAGAGGATTTCGTTTACTCACTCTTGTCCCAGTCAGTGCTGCGATCATGCCCATGATCAATGAACGTGGCTTTTTGATGACGAGTTTCTGTGCTGCACTGTCTTGTTGGGTTGGTTTTGCGTAAGTGCCGACTTTTCTTCTTCTTCTGTGGCGGCTGAGCCAGGGAAAATTAGAATAACCGTCACCACCATATGTTATGGGAATGAGATGAGAAATTGGAAAGATATCGGTTATTCGACGGCAGAAAGCAATTGATAGAGAGCTGGCCGATAAAGGGCTTGCTGATAGAGGGTTGCATGGCAATTGGATGGACGGCCTAGTCATCCATTGCTCGTTAAAAATACATGACCTACGGGGGCATTCTTGACTCGAAACCCAACGTAACTTCAATCATTCGACAACCGTTCATAGCCCACCTCAGTTCTTCTAGCAGTTCAGACTCCCAGGTTGAGCACCGCTTAATGTTGCCCGGAGACCACTATTTGTTTCATTGCTCGATGGTATTGATGGCCTTGGGACTCATTTGGCTAAAACGATGATGTTGAGTGGTAACTCGCTGCTCCCTTTCCGATAAAAGCAAAGGGGAACTAGTTAATTTTCGATCTCGACTTATAAGTGAGAGGGGTAATGTATGATCTTCATTCCACACGGCGCTTGGGTGGAACGAATGAATTAATGATGAGGCCCTACATTTCTGAATTGAATTCAAGTTGAGTGAATTTGTTGGACGAAAGCTGGAGTCACATCCGAAGCGCACCAGTTTGAAAATGGATGACATTTTGCACGAACTTGAGTGACTTTCTCCTTGTTTCTAGCTTTCTCAGCTTTCCGCCACATCGGGCCTTCACTATCACATGGAGTTGTATAAATTTTATGCAGTTCTTTTCCGACAGGGTTGTTATTGGTGATATAAGGACCACCTTCCTTGATGTTCGCATCCACCATACAGCCCGAGAAAGCCGAAATTCGCAGGTTTCAGGGCTCTTAACTGATTGGCTTTGCATTTTTCCTAGATACTGGGATCTCGGGTGCACACACTACTATTTTCAGCAACGGAACAACGAAACAACGACCCTTCCTCAGTGACCCTTATCACAGCCCTGTCACTGTTTCCTCGCTTTGACCTTGAGCTTCTTAGACCTCGTGGTAGAATTCTAACTAGAAAATCTCCCGAGCGCCGTCAGGTTCGATTTATTATTCTCCGAAGAACGAATACTTCCGGGTCTATTGTTAGGTCAAGACTACTACAAGTGATCCCAAGCTACCGCAGTCGAGCTATTCCAGCCGAGGATCCTCTTCCGATCGGCATCAGTTCACGAGGCATTTCTCATTTTGGTGTCTATCACATCTTGTAATGCCTACCTTGCGCCGCCGGATGACACTACTAGCCGACCCTGTGCGCCAGCTTGCCCACCGGGAACACATCTCAACAACATTGCTTCTCTCAAGCACTCGAATACATGCATCTGAATAACAGACAACGATATAGGCAACGAAAAGTCCCAGCGGGATTTTTTGGCGATATCAGAAGTTCCAGAACAAAGCGGGACCAACCCTTGAATCTTTGATTTGTCCAACGCCGCGCAAGGTACAAACGTCGGGGGATGTTTTATCGGGGAGATCGACCGTGTAAGACGTGACGCGATTTTATTTCTTTATCAATATTGTAGTATATTTCCTGTCGTCGCACTGGCTGGAATCTACCTTCGAACCTGCTTTCTTTTTGAATTGCACTTTTCATGACTTCCTTATGAAATGCCCGGCGGCATAGGTAAACCGCGGCCCACACGCCTGGGGCCGACCTCAGTGTCCCACAGCCCTCCAAACTCGCCCTTATCGCCTTGGGGCCCGCAGATCTCAACTCCCAAAACTTCTCCTTTCACACTGCCTTCCTGTTCATCCCTGCAATTTGAATCTCTTCCTCGTCTTCGATTGTTGTATTCTACTTCTTGGACTCCGCTTGACATGATCGGCATCTAATTGCGTATCAAGAAGCCTGGGTCTCTCATCGAACTACGTAGGTCGATCCTTTGACGATTTGTTTGTCATACGTTCCAGAGTTATGGGCGCATGATGTCTATTCAATTTCTAATCAATAATAAGGGCTGGAAGGAACAAGGAAATGGAAGCGGAAGTGAAGGGAAAAAATAAATCGAACAGCATCTCTTGCTTCTTACTAATTCCTCATCGTCGTGTTCCAATCATATAGTATGCTAATTTTACTCCCTCTGGGAAAGGCGTGCTGATTTCTTTTCAGACTCAGAAATGCGCTCTCGGATCATGAATTTACACTTGCATAGTAGTCCTTGGGAGTTGCTGGCTCGTTAACATTGCGTATCTTGCATAGCTTTACTCTAGTAACCTCTTGTACACGGGATGCGCCAATGGCCGCTGAGGTACTGGTATTTGATAGTGACTTTGATGACGCCGGACAGTCCGGCTCGGTCACTTCAATGAGGTCCTTTTTAGGGACGTTCGTGACTTTGGTACTACCATGGATCTTCTTCACATTAGGTCATGGTCAGAATTCGTCTCCCATCATGATATCTTTCGACGTCTCTTTCCAGCTTCTCAATACTGCAATCGATACAAACATGGAATATAATTAGACGCATGACATTCAGGGTAAACTTGAGTTCGTGAACCTTTTTACGGCACTATTCTAGAAGTACTCTGATCTAGTTGTCTAAATCTCAGAATGACGGAACAGAATTCGGCCCTATAGAAATATAAGGGTCGGAGAGCCTAATTAGTAACATTTATAACCTCTCCTCATGTTCCTCACAATAACGTACCGTAAGTTTTTGGCCCTGACATTCTCATGACCCGCGTCGCTTAGTAGCTTCACACTGTGACCAAGATGACGACTCCCGAGATTTGGCGATCATGCTCATAGCACTAGAACATCAGAGCCGAACCCCTACTATACACGACGATTGCAGGTACACCGCTCTTTTACCACTACATCTTGATCTTCAGATCAGTTTGCAGTCCCAGAAAGTCGTAACAGGGCCGTTGGCGAACACAGATATTTTGCTGCGGTGAGACTCGCTCGCTGCCTATTAAAGCCCCACGAATTTTCTATCGAGCCTCAGCAATCGCATCTTCATCCTCTCAATACCTTCTCTTCATCCAACTACTCCCTATTCAATAATGTGCAATCTTAGACAGTGAGAAACCTCATGTCGAGCTGTTGCTCTCCAGACTGACGCAATCCTGTAGAGTTCGCAACGTCTACACCTGTGGTCATGGACTTACGGAGGTAATATGACAATACTGGCATATCTTGTCAACCACCAACTAACCGTTAACAAATCCAATACAGCCTGACGTGATGGTAAGTGAACCACTAGCATACCCGGCGGGAGCCTTTAATGAATATTTCTGCTCGTACAGATTTACTGCGGAAGCAGGTTTTGCAAATTTGATCCATCCCACCCGAAGCAATGCGCCAATTGTCCCAAGACCTGTTGGCAGGCGTAAGTCCCAAACAAATGAAATTCAGGTAGAATGAGTATTTGACCATGGTTTTCTGCTTGTCACTTTGTTTTTCTCTACTCTCCTCCGTTTCGCACAACGGTAAATCGTCACAGTCGCCGCTTTCCCGAGCAGTACAGTGAGTCATGTTGCTTTTGGAACATCTTGGAAGCTGTTCATTTCTAATTGCGTATACCTAGATCCCCATATCCAGGCACCCTGCCCTGACTGTCAGGCTGAAGCTGTAAAGAGGGCGGCCGGAAGACGTTGATGGTTGTAATTTTTGAGATGGGCTTCCGTCCTCTGCATCTTTCATCTTCGTTATTTTCCTTACACTGAGCTGTCTCAGACCTGTATCACAAATAATGTTCTATATATAACTGCGCGCGACTCTGTCTGATCCGTTGAAATGATGAACAACACCTCTTGCAAACTTATGGTTATTGGCCTAAGTATTGTTGCTAGATGTTGTCTGGTTCTCCCAACTACTATACAAAGTCTTTCGGAGTGGAGAATTAAACTTGACATTGTTGTAGCGGTGGCTCGGAGAAATTGTATCACGGTTTTTGGATTGATTCGCCGGATATCAGGTTATTTTGTGACACGCGTGACTTTCTCACTTGGCCGTGGCGTTACAGTGGGTCTGGCGTCTGTTTGCGGGCTTCGCCGCATTCTACAATTTCTCTAATTCCAGTTAAACCCTTCTGCGTCTGACCTACATCGGATGGCTTGGGTGACTGGGCGACGTTCTCTCCTTTTCTTGACAGGTGTTGCTTCATTTGGTGGATCCCTATACTATCGAGAAACCAATAATCGCGCCGACAACCATCAGGATGATGCATGTAACATTCCATCCCAGAGAAGTGAGTTAGCATTGACCGTAAGCATGCAGTGACGCGCAACTGATGGTAAGCTCATAGCGTTCGACTCATTTGCGAATCATATATGGTCCGGCAGTCAGGTTGATGAACGGAACGATAAAATTGTTACCAGGTACAGCTCTGCCTATCTGGCCAAGTGCGTCCTTCACCTTATCCCCCCACCAGCTGCACATCTAACCTTTCTTAGTAAAGGGATTGGGTTTTGCAGTTTAGGTTTTTATCGTACCGAGTTGGCGCCTCAACAAAACTGGACGTTTGGTCTTCTGGGCGAAGGTTTCAGAGGCTGGGAAACTAGCGCCTTCATATTCAGAGCCCTTACACCCACAATATGTGCAGTGCTCAGTTTAGCGCTGGGTAAAAATGCCTCTCGTCCTGGTAAGGAGGATCTCTCCACAGAGCCCGAGCCTCCAATCACCTCTGAAAAAATCGATATGTCGATCAAAAAGGCTTTTCTAGATGTTGACCATGGAGTGGTGGACCAGGCGCCAGACATGATCATATCATCTCCTTCTCAAGCTCTTAATATGGTCCAACTGTCTGCTGCTGTCTCAGGAAGCACCGGAATGTTGGCGGTATATGATGAGTCGAGGCGTATCCTCAAAGTTGCAAACGTTGGAGATGCACGCGCCGTCTTAGGCCGTAAAGCAATGCATGAAAACGGTATGCCATGCTTCGAGGTTCACGTCCTCAGTTCCGAACACACATCTTCCAACCCTTCTGAACTGGCGCGCCTTCAGGAATCTCACTCCGACACTGACATAAAAGTTCTTCAGGAATACGTTGAGCGGGACATCACTCGTGCATTCGGCTTAGCTATGTGTAAATGGAGTCAAAGCTTGCAGGACCGAATTTATCGAGATTATCTTGGCGAATCTCCATTAGTCAATCTTCTCCTTCGATCGACCTCTGATCCAGAGAATCAGCAGCAACCGTACCTCAATGCTGAACCCGATATAAGGACGATTCATGTCCGGCCTGGTGATTTTCTTGTCATGGCCAGCAAGGGTGTTTGGGATTCTCTTGCGAATGAGGAAGTCATTGGCCTCGTCGGCGTATGGTTGGCGCAACAGAACTGTAATCCCCGAACTCCGATTTCACATCCCTCCTTGGAGAACATTTATGATCAGAATATGTTACCTGTGAAGTTCCCTGAGAAATGGGAAGACGCAACAACCTGGTACCAGAAGATGAAGATTCAGAAGAAATATATCTGTGTTGACACCAACGTTGCAGCCCATCTTGTCCGTAATGCACTGGGAGGCGCGAACCAAGCCTTCACTGAAGGAGTTTTAAGGCTGCCATACCCTTTGTCTGCATGTAGTCGGTACGTAGTTATTTCTGTGGCTGCCGAGATCAGCGATAACACATCGTTACAGTGGCGAATTGGCGGTGATGGTCCTTCAATTCGAATGACCTCAATATGCTCCTTCTCATCTACACATCCACTTTGATGACAGAAAAGTGGATGCAACGGATGGTTAATACTCGTCACATAATCAGTTTCAAAGCATCGGTGTTAGATGCCCTGAAACATCCTAATCGTAGCGCCCGGATCGGCGCTGGACCATCGTTAGCTGTCTCCAAGTCTCACAAACTGCTTTCCGTGGTTGACGTTTAGACCTGCTCGTGATTCGATGCTAACAAGGAATATAGTAGTTAATGAGATCTTCTTAACAAAGGAACAGCCTTTCCACTATATCAATCTATGAAACGTAGACGGCAAAATAGATGCTTAACTAGACGTTACTTGTAGCAGAGGTATAAAAAAAGGGAACCAAGATAAAGTGGCAGCACTATACATTTTTAGCCGCGGATCGCACTACATAATTGATGACAAACAAGATGAATACGGGCATAGATAGTAGTAACAACTAACGAGTAATCCAACAACGCAGCCACGACAGCACTACAAGCATGGGGCAACGGGATCATAACCCAAATCAGCTTCCATGAATTTGTCAAACTCATCCACTTGACTATTAATTTCAGCTTGCAACTGCGATGTTGAGGGCAACTTCTTATGCGACCAATTTGATGGCTGGAAACTCCCGATAATGTCCTTGGCAGGCTCCAAGCCGGGTTTCTGAGTAGACGTGAAACGAGGATTGAACTCGTGCCCAACGAAACACAAGTCTTGAGAAACAGCAATGTTTTCAGCAGTCTTGTCTCCATCCTCTTCATCTGATCCTGATCCAGAGTCGGAGTCAGCAAGCGAGGAGAGCGACTTCGCCGGAGATGGATTATCGAAATCATCGAGGCCATACAGATTGTACGATGTCGCTTCCATGGCCCTCAACGAGTCCCGCTCGACCCTAGGGAAGCGAAATGAATCGGATGTGGGTGAAGCGGGAAGATCAGGCGTCTGGGGCCGAGACTCTTGCACTACAAGAACTTCCTCGTTCGTAAGCGGTATATCAGACTGAAAAACCGGCCGCCCGGGGAACGGGGACATTTTATCAGGATCAGCATTCACCCGGTGGTTATCCATCTGTTTTTCCGGTAAAATGTCCGGGGCCGAAGCTTCCATTTCATGGATCAATGTAGATTGTGCTTCCACCCTGACAACAGAAGCATCAGTGTTAACCTCCGCCACTAGCTCACAAGAATTCAACCCAGAGTGGGGGTCAGGGATAGGTGAGCGATGATCTGACTTTATGGACGCTGTTGGCTCCATCGTGTTTTCCTTCCTTTGAGAATCATCCTGGTGGGTTAATGGTTTGTGATTTGTTGTGATATCCACAACCGTTTCCATCGGAGGATGAGACAATTTAGAGTTATGACTCTTTTTGCGCGGAGTCGGCTTCTGGCCCTTTGCAGATGCGATAAGGTCTGCCAAACGAGGAAGATTTTTTTGGGGGGGTGTTGAGGGCATTTCTTCGACATCGGGACGCCGTACAGGCGACAACGAAAATCGATCAGTATCGTGAGAGATTCGAGCTCGTTTCAGCGGTGGCTCCGATCCACCCTGCGACGGTGATCTGAACCGCTTTCGTGACTCGGAGAGGTGGTCGGCAGGAATAAGCTCATTATCTACATCTGGATTAGAGATTTCCACAGCATCATTCGAAGGAGAAGGTAGGTGTTCGGAAGACGTCGGAGGCGGGCTCTGCACCTCAGAGGCGCCACCCAGGTTTGGGGTCGAAGTTTGAATCAGAGAACTAGGAAACGAAGGCGGGAGAAAGCCCTGTTTTGAAAATTATTAGTCAAGGTTACAACTCGGGAACTCAAACGTACTGAGGCGGGTACACCAGAGGGTTCGGCCGGTGTGATGCCTGATTGATTATGTTCGTGCAGCGGTTGAGGACAGGTAAATTCGGAAATATGATCGGGCGTGTGAACAGAGGATGTACAAGCGGAGAGAGCGGGAGGCGGAAGCGACCGCTGAGATGGGTCGAATTGAGGTAGATTCTTCATAGCATGTCGTTGGGCAGAAGGGTCAGGTGAAGATAACCGTCGGGTTGGTAAATCCGGTTTGCCTTTCCCAACTACATGAGATCGCTTGACCACGGAAAAACCAAATTTATTGTTGGAATTTGCTGGATCATAGGCGGCCTTGAGGGTTGTCTGCTTGGATTGAATCGGTCTCTGTGAGACACTAAGGGATGCCTGAGTAAACGGAATTTGTTCATTGACAGTGGGTTCAGGTATTATCGCTGTTTCTGGAGTCAAAGAGTCGAACTCCGCAGTTGTGATCCATCGCTGGACTCTGCTCTTGACGTCCTCCTCCTCTTTACGTTTGCGGTCGAGCTGATTCCAGCGGTCACCCGCCTTGGGAATAAGGCACAGATGCTCAGGGATGACAGGTGTTTCAACACTCGTGTTCGTCCCTATCCAGTGTCTCCCACCTCTTGTACAGTGTAATCGCAGAAGGTCTGAGACGAAGGTCCATCGCCCGTCAGCAGGATTCCCGTTCGCCTCGGAATAGGCTCGCTTAGCCCTCTCAGCCAATTGAGTAACCTTTGTCACAAACTGAGTATTAGGAGGATCGGCTGTTTGCGAACCAACTTCCTCCATACTGGCTCGAGCGAGATGTTCGCGCCGGATTTGTTTGAGATAAGTTGAACCCTCGCCCGTTGACGATGATGCGCTGAGCTCGGGGACGTCGGAGTATAATACAGCCGTGAAGAGTGACTTGGTATTAAATTCGTTGTTGTGAATCTGGGCTGACATGGAGAAGAAAAGAAATAGTGCGGCCTCGCGCGAGAGACCAGGGAATTGAACGTCAACAACAGAGTCCAAATCGGGTTTGTTGCAAACATTTGTCATATGCCACGTGATCTCATTGCACTGCATTTATTGTAGACGAATCGTCAAACTCCCAATCTGTAGTTCCGTTTGTCTCTTCTATCTGTCTCGAAACAGTGTGACTGAGACGTTAAAGCAATAAGGCATAGCTACAATTGCATGCCTAGTATTTTTGTCCTCAATCAATATCCTCTAACGTATGAAAAAAAAAAACGTATTGATGGCATCTGCTACAGAACTTCGTAGCGATCTGTAGCGAGGGCAGCAGTGGCAGCAGTGGCAGCAGTTGATTCTGTGGGCGTTTCGCACAGCCTCTTAGTCGTGGTCATATTTTTTATATCCATCCCGGAAGTGATTGATGCTGCTTTGATGTCAACCCCGTAGTATTGATAGCCGGATATCCAATAGAATCTAACATAAAAAAAAGAAATGCACTGATAACGATAGAAAATTTGCCTATCTACGATCTTGCATAATTTCTTCCGAACGGATATTTTAGCACGTCATCGTGAAGCCGTGAAAAGCCGTACTACCGTGCCCTCGGGGGTATCCGGTCCAGGTATAACTGCAATCGGGGATAAGGAGGCGAAACTCCGTTTGCATCGTCTGCGGAAGCCAGCTAGCAATCGCCATGTCAGCGCCATGTGTGGCCGAGTTGAGACCTCGCCTCTATGCCTCATGCCGGAGATACGGTAGTTTTTTACTATCCGTCACACCTACTAATGACATAGGTCTCGACTTCATAATGTCGCATTTTGATCGGGGTATACACGTTGTTATGGACTCTATTAGAATGTCGACGCTCTGGCACCAGCCTCAAAGAGTCTCAATGAACCGAAGGCCGCTCATGTTGTGATGGAACTTGAAGCATCATAAGTTCTTGTCGGAGTCCGTCATAAACATCATTCATTCTATTTCATTACAGTATATTTAACTTTACAGGTCGAAGCTCTTCTATCTTTTAATCATTTGTTGATGACACGAAACGCAACGAATTACTAGTAACCAGAACAGCAAAAGGCCCGGTATCTTCAATAGTAAACACTACAAACGTTGATCACCTTGATCTTACCTCATGTTGCACATCAGAGAAAATGAGTTGACTCTCTTTCGTCGAGTATAAGAGAGCCCATAAGTTTGCTTTTTGGCTATCAGTCCTTTGTCCTCTCCCCTTTCTCCTCCTTTCTCCTCCCGTTACTTATCTCGCAATGTGCCGTTTGAGACAGTAAGAGACACTTCCGATAGAGGTGACTCTTTCCCTAACTAACGGCCGCCCGTAGAGTCCGCTACATTTACACCTGCGGCCATGCCATTACTCAGGTAGAGTGACAACACAGCTTTCAGAGTCACCTATATCGATTGTTCATTTCATTTATAGCCGGATGAAATGGTAAATCAGCATGCATACTTCGTGGTCAACTGGTTAATTAGCGTTTGCTCCTGAACAGCAAGTTTGCGAGAGCAGGTGGTGCAAGTTCAGTTCATACCACCCTATAACTTGCACGGATTGTTCAAAGACCTGCTGGCAAAGGTAAGTCTCGATTAATTTTTTAAGAAAGAAAGGTTTAACCGTGGTACGCGCCCGCTTCGGTCTCGTCCAATCCATCACGGTCACACGCGCAAAAACACTATGGCTACACGTTCACACTTGACTCCACTCCGTCCAAATCTTTCACACCGCTCACTATTCTAGTCGTCAATTTCCCGAACAATACAGTAAGTGCCATTGACATTCATGAGAAGATTGGGAAAATTTTCAATCATTATGCGTAGATCCTCGAATCGCAGCGCCCTGTCCGGACTGTAGTCCATGAGGCCCGCCGGCAAGCGTTGAAGTAGATACCTATGATAGATTATTAGACGAACTTCTAGATCTGCTCATCTCCGTTAAATCCCTTGCGCCGTGCGCTCTTAGATCAATATATCGTCCTTAGATGTACTTTGACAGTTCTATTAAAATAACTTCCTGAGCGCAGATTGCAGATCGTAATAAGGCCCATCAAGGGACCTTGCTCAAAATAAATAACTCCCTAATTGTTTGAGATCAAAACCTTTAGAAGTCCGTTGTGTACTCGTACCCTTAGATGACGATGGGAAGGAAGGCTTCAAGAATCCCATGTTCATGCAAGGCCAGTAGCCATGATACAAGCTAGGTTTCTGTGAGAAGAGGGGAGCTACTCAGCTACTCATTCTTCTAGCCGCTAAACTGATGAGAAGGTAAGTGAAATAGGCCCACCCGCGTTAAATCAGGCGAACCATCGAGATTCAGTATGGTACCTGGTGTAGCGTTCCAGATAGAGGAATGGGCAATGAAAGGGAGTCTGAGGCAGCGGCGTTCAATTTTTTTTTCTAAATCATAACATCTTTGTTGCCCAGCTCAACATTCCCAGCCGATCTAATCTTGCAAGAGATGGATGGATGAGATATGATGTAATGTCCCTGTCTACACGTACAGCACCGGAATCAGCCTTGGTTCAGGCTCCTTCGCAGCCGTCTCGAACGCTTCGGAACGTGGCGGGGTGACCAAGCAAGAGCGTGCGAGGTGCAGAAGCCTGGGCTTGGTTGACACGCTCGGATGGTAATAACAATTCACAATTGAGGGTTCAGATCAAGGGAGTGAAGTTATTGCAAAAGGGCGGTCGCCTACTCACTTATTTCAGCCCAGAATCATCATCACTACCCGGGAGAGAGTCGCCTCATATATACGGCCATCAACAATCATACCACCGGATAATGAGCATGGGTCGTGTTGACAGATATATAGCAAACACATCTCAAACTATATCTTAGTTCACAGGCTTGGTTCACGTTTTGAGCGAACATTTGACTGGGTATTGTCTCCGAGAAGCCATAGAACTTGAAGGGGTCCGAGGATATAGATGGCGCAAACACTATTGTCCTGAGCCAGGTAACCTAGAGCCATTGACATTGGTCAATCAGAGGCAGAATAGTTCAAGCGTACAGATCGCTATGATCTGGCTGAGGCGGATAGGGCAGGCAATTGTACGGTTTTATTTTGGTTGGAAGATGTTTGACCGTGTGAAGTTAGATAGTCTTGTGCTTCAGGAAGTGTCGGCTTAAATTATCATTCTAGAGGATTACAGTAATCGATTAATGGTGCTACTATGCCTCACCCAGTCCTAACAAGTACCGCCTCTGAAGAAGACAGGGACATTGACGATCGCGCAGGTAGATCTACGATCAGTACAAATTTTACTACTAGTATTTAGTGATTTAAGAATCGGAAGATGACCGAAAACGGCTGGTCAAACTTATGATCCTGACGACGATGATAAATGGGGCCAAAATACTTATGGCCGCTATAAAACTCATAATTTACACCCGGGCCAAAGTAACAGCACTGGCCTAGAAGGGGGGGGGGTACCACTGGGATACAGGGCCTGTTCTAGATCGAAATCTAGAAGGGTCAATTTCCAAGGTCCGTTGATCCATGCTAACCCGATTCACCGGTATGACCTAATATAGATAAGCCATCAATTAAATTTTCCAGTCAAAACTTAACATTATGTTCTTAAGATCTTCCTGTTTCAAATAAGCGCACAGTTACCCGATTTCGTCGCCAAAAGTTTTTTGCGGGTCCATTTCTCTTCTGGTAAACCATGGGCGCTGAGAACGTCTAATTCCGTGTTTCTAGGCTAAGTTGTCACTTGTTTTATCGTTGGGTTATAATTAGATGTCCGCAAAAGAGATCTGATGGAGGTGAACCAGGGTCGCACGACAACCCGCTATGCATGAGAGTTTTTACCACAATCTAAAGAGATATGATGATACCCTTGTCTTGATCAATCCCTTGTCAAGTCGCTATCCATGTGACAAACCAAGGAAGAACGGGTCTTGAGGACTCGTAACATGTTGACATCGGGCATCGGCCTCCACTAAAAAGGTTCAATGATGCGGGCCAGCAGAGTACTTCGACGTACATTTGACATGATGATGAACCCTACGTTTATGCCGGAGAAAAAGTCATGTCTGAACTGGAATGCGGCGCACATAGAACATGAACAGGTGGAACTGCAGCACCATATGAGTCTGTCGAGTACGCTGGGGGCACAAAACGTATGAGCTCATTTTCTGCTGCAGGGCCCTCCTTTGAAATTTCATTCACAGCATCAAATTAGCCCATGACATCAATAATTTAGATGTTTTGTCGTTGGAGGCAGGCTCTGATAGAGAAGCGGTTTCGGTAAGTATATGCATCAGTTCCAAAAAAAAGGGGATCCGAATATTGGGTCATGCTTATGCCCATTTATCTATCCTGGGATGTTAACGATATTCGATTCGATGTGACACTGTATGGTACACGGTGAAGGACGTTCCGCCGGGCTCATGCGCTCTCTCTCTCCCACACACACTCGCTGTCATGCATCTCGCTTCCATACAATATACAATAGGTTTTACTGGATGCCGCACTCCGCTTTCCGGTCTTCTTTTGTCCCGCTCGCGTAGTTAGCCCTGATAACCAACCCTGACATGGCTTCGAGGCTCCGACGCCTTGCCGAACGCCCCACGTTTGCATACTGCCTTATGGGCAAAGTGACCCAAGTGACGGACCCAAATTTCTGACACCCGACGTTTAAGGACTTCTTGGTGCTCTCCGATTCAGGGTTGCTGCGGGGAAGCGCTCAATCTATGCGACACCAAATATATCTCCTGTATGCCAGTTTTCCAAACCCCGGCCAGCTGATTGAGCAAGTGATGTCCGCATTCCAATGATTGAGGAAGAAGTTAAGAACCCACAAAAAGTTTGTGCTTGCTCCGTCAGGAAGGATTGTGATACATATCGACTTAGTGACGAATGCCAATCCCGAGAAGCGTAGAAGCACGTTATGATGTTTAGATGTTTATTTGACGACAGTTCGACGACTGTTAGTAAGCGACAACTACTCGCTACGAGGTCGAGGTTAATTTCCGAAAGTCAAAGCGCAAAATCACTTAGGTGAAGGCGCTAAAGCGGTCTTTACCAGCGGGACTATGAAGAGAAGACGTGATCATGAGTCAGGAACGATGAACGATACATATCAGGGCCCAGTGCCGCGCCTGTGAAAGATCTAAGAAATAAATTTTCTTGATGGTCAAGCGAAGCTTGCCGAGAAGGCAGCTGATGGACAGGTGATGTCAATGTCAAGTTATGTCAGCTACAGCGACTTCGCTGATATTCTCGCGCCACATGTTAGAAGTCTACATGTCTCCAATTCCCCAATCAGCTCGACAACTTCGGCCTTCGATGCTCTGGGCCATCCAGTCTGCTCTCGTCCTTTACTGTTTGCTCTGCCTGTGAACCCTCCCAAAGATCCTTCTCATCGTTACTGTTGCATGATGACGTTGCCGAATGCGATCCTATTTTCTGCTCGCCTTCTTCTTCTTTGCTCCCTTTGGTCCTTCCTTCTGGCTTCCTCACGACAAATCTTTTGTTTCGTAAACCTAGTTGAACGTGCCACCTTCAACTGCGCCACAATATGAAGAGTAATTAAGTAGTGCCCCGCATCATTAGTTTGTTTCCTACCGTCCATCTTTACCGACGAATTTTCTCCACGATCTATAACGATGATACAACATGACGATGAACGCCAACCTCTTCTTTCACTCTCTTTGAAATCCAAGAAAGATCCTCCTGGACCTCATGAAATTTCGAACTCGACTCGTATTGGGATTCTATCTGGTGTTTGGCTGGCGTCTTTCTTGTTTGTGAGTTCGGATTTTAGCACTGCAGCTTGAATATCCACATCAACTAAACTTTTATCATATAGTCTTTCAATCGTAAGTAGTATAGCTTCTACTACTACCATCTCCTCTAATCCACGTTTATGTGCCCTTAGAAACACTAGTACCAACAAGTATGCTTCCTGCCTCTCCTACCATTATTTTCAATCTAATAATCCCATTTCAGTGCTTGCATTGATTTCTTCGGAATTTAGAAAATCTCATCAAGCTAGTTGGCTGGGCACCGCGTAAGCGAAGTCCGAACAAGCGATGCGCTAAAACCTTATTTTGATCCATCAGGTATCTCCTTGCGACATGCACATTCACTCCACTGTTTGGGAGTCTGTGTAATGTACTAGGACGTAAGGGTGCATACAAGACAGCACTCTTCTTGGCGGCCGCGGGTTGTACGATGTGCGGTTTCTCTACTTCGATGGAGATGTTGATCCTTGCCCGCTTTGTAAGTTAGATATTATTATTACGGGTTTCCTGCGAGAAGTTCTTACGGGTTCTCAGCTTGCAGGAATGGGCGGTGGAGGAATATTAACTACCTCTTCGTAAGTTCGTCATGCTTGTTGCGTCGTTTGATGATCAACTTCAGGATAGGATAGTCGTCAGTGACATGTATAGCAGTCGGGTAAGTCGTTGCTCAGCGAATGATTAGTCGTCGCTTAGCTTTACTCTAGAGTCGAGGCTTAGCTCAAGGAGTGGCTATGGCATTCAACGGTGTTCGTATGCTTGATGTAACAGGACTACGGAAAACTTACATATTCGCATCAGCTTGGCCAAGGTCTCGGAGGTCCTTTTGGGGGAATAGTCACAGATTGGTTCGTATGCTTGCATTATGCTGAGTGCGCAACCAACCAACCGCTTTGTTTCATAGGCTAGGATGGAGATGGGCGTTTCTCCTTCAGATCCCGCTATTTGCTCTGGCATACGTTTTGACAGACTATAACCTGTGTTACGTTACAGAAGTAATAATTCATTCTACATCACTGTTGGATTGCGGTGCTCACATTTCTTTGCAGGGGAAAGGAAAGAGTACAAAAGAGGTTTTAAAAAGAATCGACTATGGTGGTAGTGTGGCGTTGATGTCTTTTGTACGCTCAAAGTCCCAAATCGTGATATCTCTTTCGTCCTCGACTCACCTTTACCTTGCTTCCAGGTCGGATCAATTCTTTTTTTCCTTAGTGAACGTTTCAACCAGAATCTGCCCGTAGGTCTTACCAATATTCTCCTCTAATATATTAGCTCATATTTGACCCGCAGTGGGGTAGCCCGACTGTGGTCGGTTCCATCGCGGCTGCCATCGTTTCGATAATCACCTTCCTGGTTATCGAGTTGTATATCGCTCCCGAGCCAATTATGGCACCCTATATCCTAAAGCAAAGGATACCCCGTCTCGTTGGCGCATCAAATTTCCTGGTTGCGAACTGCAACCTTACTGTTATGTACTTCTTCCCTCTCTGGTTCCAGACTGTAATGCTGTCGAATGCATCAACCGCTGGTAAGGAATCTTATCCTTACAATCGATCCGTTGGCCCCTGTTTGACTCTGGACTAGGCGCCCATCTTTTACCCAACAGCCTTGCTGTGTCTGCTGGTTCGTTGTTTGCCGGATGGATAATGTACACAACGGGAAAGTATAAGCGATTAAACTCTATGACTGGTATCTTGCCCTTCATCGGGGTGGTTGGTATCTTGATGATCAATGAGAACTCGGGCATCGTTCAGTCATGGTTCAGCGTTGTACGTGTGCCCATTGCTACTACGAAATTTTAGCCTGACCACCCCTTTTAATATAGATACCTGTTGGGTTTGGCAATGCCATTGCAATGCAAACTTCGCTCAGTGAGTTCAAATGTATTGTTTGTGATTTTTCATCTACCTACTATTATTTCGTTAGTTGCATTACTGGCCCATCTTCCAGGTGCGGACGTCTTGCGGAAGACAGTTTTTTTTCTTTCTAACTATTAATCTTAGAAAATCATGTGGCACTAGGGACAGGATTTGGCACTCTATTCCGAGGAGTTGGTATGTCGCTTCTCGAACTTGCTGCCTTTCCCATGCTAATGTATCCGACACGCAGGCCAAGTTGGAGGAGTGGCAATATCATCAGCTATTTTCCAATCCAGACTCACACGCGAGCTTCACACACGGATAACAGGTCCAAATGCCGAGGAGGTAAACTGTCTCGTCTCTTCTCATGGAATTTTCCCTGATGCACCACTCAGCTTATCACAAGAATAAAACAACAATCTAATCTTGTAGTTTCACTCCCACCTGACGTTCAACGAGCCGTTCGAGACGCCCATTCTACGAGTATAAAGGCTGTGTTCGTTTACGCTGCATGTTTGACACTGGTATCCTACGCCGTCCGTCTTGCTGTGAGTGTTAACAACCTTTCTCTTTTGTTCGTGTCTTAATTCTGACCTTCTGTGATAGATACCCGAGAAGGAGCTTGATTCGCGCCCAAGCATCGCTGAACCTCCAGAGGTTTCCCTCCCAGCTGATGATGAATCAGAACGAGAAGGGAGCGTGGCATCGTTAGAAACCGATGTAGTCGTGGTGAGGGACGAGGGTGGACAGAAGCACGAAATATCAGCGAAGGTTGCAAATATTCTATTCGACCTTGACAAGGCGAAGAAGGCAGATTCTGAATTTGGATCTGCGAAGTTCTGATGAACGCATTTTTTTTTTGAGGGCACCACTAGCGATTATCTTACTCTGGCATATTTTCTTTTTATTTGTTGAAGGGCGTATATAACTGGGTTCCTTTTTAGATGGTTTCATATTGTTGTAGAATTACTCGAATTTGGATAGGACTATTTATATACAATGATGATACAAAACTAGAGGCAGAATAACCTCGCCCTGTCTCTTGGTTGAGAAGATGAGGACGCCGGTGCACAAGTTACAACTTGATACGAATCACGATGATACAGCACAAGACGGGGAATTGGCAGCGCCGACCGTGCTTCTTTCTGTCCTTCACCTCTTTCTGGAGTGGCTTTTATATTTATATGGCATAGAGTGTATTAGCGAGGACACGTTACCTGGTTTGCGATTTCTTTCAGAAATCAGCGTTTGAACAGCCAGGAGATCACACGGCGGACAAAACAACTGTCAATTGATTGGTCGGGGTTTGCTGTCAATTGATTTGTCAGTTGATCAATTGTCACTCAAGTGTCACGCTAAATTACTTGCGTGTCACGCTCTGGTACGAGATGTACTACGCATCCCAATGATGCTTAGCGTGACTTGATAAGAAAGAAAAAATAGCCGGTTCATCACGAGGGTAGCGCCGAAACGCTCTCCCTCGTATGTCCCCAGCTTAGCCGCAATATATTATGCCTATCAACGACACTGATTCAGGCTGGGGAAATGTTAGGGAAGGGTATGTAAGGGTGGGTAACGAAAAGACGAGGCTTTCGTGCCACGAAAGAGAAAAGCAAGAGAATGAAACTAATCTAAGACCTCAAGCACGAGATACCTCTGTCTTGAGTAAGCTGTCATGTGCTGCTGCCCCCACAATCGTCGCGTCATTTGCAGACAACAGTACGACGTCGGGCTAGCAGACAATAACCTGTTCGAGTTCACATCAACTACCGTTATGAACACAACAACGGCCATGTGACCATCTTTTCATGCCAGCGAAACTCCACATAAGTTCACCGACGAATTTTAGTCTAAATGACGCCCCGATTGCGCCACAGAGTGTCAAGTGCAACGTTGCACTGAGAGTGTGAAGGTAGAGGAGACCATTTCCCCTAGCTTCACCCACACTGGGCAGCAGCCCAAACCACTGTCACTATCCGCGTTCATTGGTCTCCTGTAAAGGTCCCCTTTAAACGCTACCAATGATGCTTAGCGTGACTTGATAAGAAAGAAAAAATAGCCGGTTCATCACGAGGGTAGCGCCGAAACGCTCTCCCTCGTATGTCCCCAGCTTAGCCGCAATATATTATGCCTATCAACGACACTGATTCAGGCTACTCCTATTAGAGGAAGAGGTTGATGGAAGATTTTGATGGAAACAGTGTCGTGAGGACGTCAAGCGTGTCGAGAAGCAACAAGTGGCGGGTGGAGCAGGGCTGGATGGAGGCGAATATACGTCCGGAAGGCCTCAGAAGACCATCTTCCTAGTGCCTGTATGATGTCCAACGAAATGCCATTCTCTGCCAACATAGTCGCACCACCTGAACGAAGTGAATGACCTGCAACGTCACCATCGCAAAATAGATGTAGACGGCGTAAAAACCAATGACGACGAGGACGACTACCATCCCCTCTGACCCACAGATCGGAATGGTTCGGAAAGTGACGATCGCGCGAGATAGTGTAACGAGCCATTGCTCGAATAGGATCCGAAGGGCCTGAGTTTGGACGCACGAGGACGGTATTACCCTCATAAAACTTATCAGCTTTATGATAGGGCAACTGAAAGCGAACTGAAGCAGCCGTGATGGAAAGTGTGTTTCGTTGGCTCATCTTGCGAGGGCAGTCTAAGGTTGGATCATCTGGATAGACTAGCTCCCCCAAACGGAGCAAGGCGTAGAATCCTACAAGTAGGATAGCAACAAAGAGGGTGTCGTCATGCTGCTTTGAGTAATAATAGAGGGTTGACATTCGGTTCAACTCGTGAATCGTCAGCGCCCGTTTCCTTTTGATGGGGATGTTGTGTAATTTCTTACACCCCCGAAGTGTTTGTTGAACTACCGGAGCCGAACGCCAATCGTGTATGTGGGGGTAGACGGGCGCAAGATAATGCACGATGCCAGTGAGATAAGACTCAACGGAAGACGGTTTGATAAATTCTGACATGTACACTATGAAAAGAGATAGAGTAGTTTCGTTCGGCTCAGGCCCGAGTTTATGAGAAGAAATGAAATGCATATAAGATTTAAGATGAGAAGTGTAGACTCGCCGCGTGGACAAGTCCCAAGCATTTTTGAGAGCTCTAACCCACAGATACCCCAACTTGTCATTAGAAAAAGGTTTACGTGCGAGCGCTCGCTGACCAGGCATCGTAGGGGGGAGTGAAGTCGTGAATCACAAGGCCCGGCGCAAATGAGACCGCTCGGTCACGGTTGTGACGTGACAATGCATCCGCTACCCGGTTCCTTTTTCCCGGCGTCCAAACGACTCTAACCTTCAACTTGTATTTCATCATCAATTCAGCCGAAAAAAGGAGGATGGGATTATACTCCGGGACAGCGTGAAAGGAGGAGAAGATTCGAAATGAGGCCTCATTGTCAGTATAGACAACAACTCGACAATTAGACCTCCGCTGACGAACATCATCCAGAGCAGCCGCTATGCAGAGGCCCTCTCCGAAGTAGATATTCGTAGGGATGTTCGGGGGCGAGTGTGCGGTAAACCCTTCATTTAACCTCGGATACCAGAAACTGAGTCCGGTGCTGGACGCGTCACAGAAGACCGTGAAGTCAGCTGAGTCCAGAGTCCACTGCAGTTCCTCCAAAAACATTACCCCGTAACTCTCATTCTGGATATGCTTCTCCGCCCACTCCAATTCTCGCGAAATGGCTTGATTCGTGTAAACCAGAGCATCCTTGCGATTCATGGGACCAATTTTGTGATAGATGTTGCAGAGACACGGTCGAAGGTATGGATAAACGTTAAAAGACCACGACAACCAACCTGCTAACTGCAGGAAAGCTCTCAACGTAAATCGTCTTTGCTGTTGTCCCCTCTTTTTACGAACAATGAACCGATCTAATTCTGAGAGTAGGTCTGCCCGACGTTCTGGTGCCAACGAGAGGGTCATGTTCTCCGCATCGACATGAATTCCGATAATGGTCAAGGAGGTCCCATAGAGTTGTTTCTCCTTCTTGTGAGGTACCCCAATGGCGTCCCAACACTCAAGAAGTCGAGTTTGGAACTCAGGATAGATCGTATTGTAAGGTTCGTACTTTCGCCACTGTCGACTGTTAACGACCGTAAAGACGTCATCAATGTAGTTGCACAGTCCGGGTATGTGCCAGACTGTTTCGGCGGCCCAGAGAACGAGCGACATGAAAGCGATGAAGGTGTCCCCAGATCGCCTACCACCAAACACGTTGTTGTGGTCGACATACCTCTCGCCATCGACGGTGTTGATTTGTTTTGTCTGCCAGACGGGGGACATTGGGATTAAACGGTAAGCCTCTGAAACATCACTTTTGAATAATACTAGATGCTCTCCAGGACGTATCTGGTTATGGGCTCGAAGCAGTCTTTCCCCTAATTGGACCATGTTGTCCATTGGGAACGCATACTCGTGAGGTGTCTGCATTCCGTTGACCGGAAACCTTCCCGCACTCTGGTCGGTTACCAGCCGAAATTTCTTCGACCCTTCTTTCGGAACAGCAAAGGTCGGCATGCTATACATTCCAGGTAACAGCTCTCTTCCAAAACTCCTGGAAAAACGTCCCTTGCTAATCTCAAGATCTCTCTGATCTCGAATAAACTGCTGCTTCTCCATATCTCTCTCCGGCTCTCTCAACTCGTCATGCGTCAATGGATACCCTTCAACATCTACTTCGGCCCAAGGCCAGAACCCCTTTTCCAAACCATCACAGACAGACTCGCAAAAAGTACGATTCGGATGTTTCTCAAGATACGAACGGAAAGCCTTTACTTTGATTGGGGTTACTATTGGGAACAGATTTGGTCGTCGTTTAAGTAAAATAGAAACAGGATGTGTAGGTGACAGCTGCGGCGTTTTGGGAAGTGGTTCGGCTGTCAAGGTCCAGGTAATAACTCGAGGTAAACTTCTTCCATCGATGTTCCAGCAATTGAAACGTAGAAACCTAGGCCTTGTTATCATCCCTCGACTTTCCTTTAGGACACTCCACTTGTCCATGTCCTGTGTCTCCACAGAGTCCACAACCGTGTTTGAATCGGCAGTTGCGGTAAGTGCACCCCGTCCCATTAAAGCCTCGACACAACTGTTCTTTCCTTTCCCGACGTTGTCCTTTTCCCCCTCCTGACTGGACCTCGGCTCCGATGGGCAAGATATATGTGGTGTAGAGATGTTGGAAGGCGAAATCATCGGTGAGTGACAAAGTCTCTCCTCCTCTGACGCTTCCTCTGATAGCCTTGTCGTAAAGGAAGATTCTGTGGTGAAATCCGGTTGCAACAGCATCGAATAACTTCCGGATTGTCCTCCCATAGTCTCGGAGTTCAGCACTTCGGTGTGGGAATGCAACTTCGGTCGCTTGGGCAGTCTCGTCCCAGGCGGAGATCCACTGCGCGGCCGTTTGGACTCGTTTAGATGGTTCGACCCCCTCTGTGCGGATCTCGAACGGTCCCACCCTTCCAACGCTCTCTGGCAAAGGTTTAAAAGTATGGATACCTGAGAGGACGGCGTCAAGGTTAACGGCTCTTCCGCTAAGTATGTTCTTCCACTCGCTTGCTGGGAATCCCATTGGTCCATCTGGTGCTCCCTGAGCCGACTCGGTGACGGTGTCGATGTCATCACGGTACTTTCGGAGGAGTGTCCGCGTTTCGACCATGCTGTCGGTGAGACGGGCTTTGGCTTGTTGGGTGCTAGGGAACCATGGTAAGTCTTCTTCTCTGACTCGCTTTCCTGCTCGTTCACCCGACCCTCCAGTATCTCCACTTTTCTTACCAACTCTAATTCTGTCTTCCTCATCGAGCTCAACATCTCTGTTAACTCCTCCATCTCGATTTCTTTCTCCCAAGATCTGTTCGAGGAGGTCTCCTCCTTCTCTCTCGGGCGTTCTATGCCTTTCTTCGGCACCTTTTCCTTTGTCTGTAATTTCAATAAGGTACTTTTGGAGTTCCTGCTTCTCTCCATCACTGATGGTTCGCTCGATAATGTCAAGCGTTCCAGTAAGGACGGCTTCGGCACGCGTGATGTTTCCTGCGAGATATTCTCGGCACAAGGACTCAAGCTTCTCTCGGGCTCCGTCATATTGACTTCCTCCGGCAGAATGTCGAGACGTTGAAGCAAAGGTACTCGACTCGGCGACATGAGACGACTCGCCAAGTCTCTCTTCACTTCTTTCCCCTTGAGTTGCTTGGATTCCTTCGGGGTTTTCGACCCTTCCTTCTGCGAATGGTCGGGTTTCATGGCCAGTCATGTAGAATATAATAAAGACTTTGATGGAATTGATAAATTCAAGATGTAACGAAAAGACGAGGCTTTCGTGCCACGAAAGAGAAAAGCAAGAGAATGAAACTAATCTAAGACCTCAAGCACGAGATACCTCTGTCTTGAGTAAGCTGTCATGTGCTGCTGCCCCCACAATCGTCGCGTCATTTGCAGACAACAGTACGACATCGGGCTAGCAGACAATAACCTGTTCGAGTTCACATCAACTACCGTTATGAACACAACAACGGCCATGTGACCATCTTTTCATGCCAGCGAAACTCCACATAAGTTCACCGACGAATTTTAGTCTAAATGACGCCCCGATTGCGCCACAGAGTGTCAAGTGCAACGTTGCACTGAGAGTGTGAAGGTAGAGGAGACCATTTCCCCTAGCTTCACCCACACTGGGCAGCAGCCCAAACCACTGTCACTATCCGCGTTCATTGGTCTCCTGTAAAGGTCCCCTTTAAACGCTAATAATGTATATGTGAACATGACTACATTACTATGTAGACAAAACTCAGGGGGTAACACCGTAACGGCCACTGTCACATGTGACAATTGCTGAGTTTGCAAAGGTTTGCAATTGACAGATCAGTTGACAATTAACCCTAACCTATCAATTGACAGTTGTTTTGTCCGCCGTGTCAAAACAAAAACGATGGGATAACACTGATAAGATAAGAATAAGCATGTGACTACGGGGAAACCTCGGAATTGCCAGCTCATTAGACCCGTGCCTGAACTTTGCACAGACTTTACACAAACTTTGCACATCTCTTTGTCTCCATTTTTAGATTGACACCGAGTTATCCTTTTCGGTTCATAGCCTTCGGAGAGGGACAACAATTACGAACACAAAGTTAGTGTAACTAAGGTGAGCTTATTGTTAACGCCTACAATGTGACGTGTAATTGTTATCCTAATTGTGTTTTTTTCTCTTCAAGCTGACAGGACACAATGCTTCTCGGAGGTTGGACCACTACTAAAAGTCGTTGGAATGGTTTATCAGTCACCTCTTGAATACTGCTGGTTGGTGTTCTGGTCGACCCCTCATTTTTCTCGTATCAGCCCCCGGCCCACACTTTTCCTATTCAGTTCTGACTATTTCTCGGTCCACTCACGATTTTTATGTCTCCCTCGTCCACTAAAGAAGTTCATACATCGTATGAGACCAAGGTACGCGGTATCCGGGTTTTTTGATACTGCATCTGATACACTTAATAGAGGGTCTATCGACGCGAGTTGCATTACCATGACAGACCGCTTCGTAATCCACCGCAGGTTCACAGAGGCGTCGTCCTTCCACTCAACTTGTGGACTTCTAATTCATATCGGATCGAAGACTCCACTCGTCATTGTCAAACTTCTGTTCACCCACCCAAACTAGAAACAGAGATCGGAACGCCTCGAGATCTCTTCGCTGCACTGGAGAAGAAGTTGCAACAGATTCGAATTGAAGTTGATACCGTTATGAGTACGTTGCAAACTGCAACTACTTACTTCGAGGAGGTGGAAAAAGAGAGGAACGGTTACAAGATACTGGCCCATAGAAATGGGGTGAGATATTGCATGATGAAGGAGGAGCGGGACCGTTTGCGGGGAAGTAGCAGCGCTTCGAGTCAGGGCGCAAACTCAGAACCGCCCCCGTACACTACCCCGCCCGTGCGAGGCGATGAATCGCGTTCCTCGTCCATTGGCCCTTCTCGTCGGAACTCTACATTGAAAACGCGTCGACAATCATTGGAGGCATATCCGCTTAAAAACCGTAAGCGCAGCGAGGACGCTGATACCCCTATCCCCTCAGACGAGGATTCAGCTTCTTTTGCCGTAACCAGCATTGCTCCTCCGTTGCCCGCTGAAACGATTTATCGCCGCAATAATAAGCATTGCGAGACGCGGTACATTCGGGATGCTCCTCGTCCCACACGTTCGCCTCGGCCAGCTCCTCCACCCTACGGACGGGATGAAATCGGTATTTATCATATCGATCTCATGTACGAGCCTTCGGTCGGCGAACGGTTATCTTGCCGGGCTTGTCGGTGGGTCTGACTATTACTCTGTGATATCTGAAACTGATGTATGTCTTCGGGTTTCATCAGGAGAAATCCTCGAAATGAAAGTGATTCTGGTGAATCGACAAACTTCCCGTGTGATGCAGATTGGGAGGAGTTACGGGAACATTATATGACTGAACATCCACACGCGTGTCAAGAGATTGCTAAACTGACACCCGACGAACTTGATGAGCTTCGCCGTTATGGTATTGTGCCAAGCAAAGGGCGACGATGATGGGGATTTTATGCCTTTTTTCATTGTTATTTCCTTCGCGTTTGCTATCATGTTTTGTTATGTTACATGCTCTATCTCTATGCTTTCCATCATGCTGTATCCTTTGAATATAATAAATGTATAGATAACGCCTTACTGTCCATGATCTATAGCCCAATTTTGCTATTTTCCGCTATCTCCTCTCGCTTTTCGGCCGGGCATCGACTCTATTAGTTAATTTATCGTAGCCGGATGCTTTATCACCTTCGATTCGGTTGAACACTTCGTTAAGTTACGATTGCGAGGAAGTTCAACGAACCGATGTCATCAAGCATATTGAACATCGGTGGATTGCTCGGCCGAGTCGTTCGGCTGATGGGAAGGCTGTGTGTGGGTTGGGTCGGAGTATGCCCTCTCATACTCCGAAAACCCATGGCGACTTCAGCAGTCCAGGAAGGATCTCGAGAAAATATTGATACTCATGTAGTTGGCTTGACAGTGTGCCACCTGGAGTCTGGACGGAATGGGAAATTGATAAGAGCAGTTTACTACAATGATTGTTTACTTAATTGTTACTAAGGTACCAAGACGATCCAATTTAATTTCATGACAGGTGTGGCACACTTGGTGAAAATTACCACAGGCGCCTGTTTATTTTCAATGTCTGGGCGACATGCAAATTAAAGGATTGCACCTGGGTGTGAATCATTTGACGAAAAACCGGGAGAGGATCCGAATATTCCGAAGGTCACGTGCGGGAGCCGAACCCCACCCCTTACTCTTTGAGCGGATTAGGGTGGCGAAGCTGTTTTGTCTTTCTCCACCTTCACGATCCGCGATGTCGATGCCCAGTGCTGAACGCCAGCCTCTTCTTCCAGGATCTTCTGATTCCAAGAAATGTCCTCTTGGACCCCGTGATATATCGTTCTCGAATCGCGTTGGGATACTATCTGGTGTTTGGCTGGCTTCGTTCTTGTCCGTAAGTTGTCATATATCGTCGAGCTTTACGACCGGCTTATATTTTGCTATCTAGGCTTTTAACCGTGAGTGCGGCCCTCGCTTTCCTTTCTTCTCGACGCTCATGTACCCCTAGAAACACTAGTACCAACGAGTATGCTTTTTGAAAAAATGTGAAATTTTTCAATCTAATAAACCTTATCTCAGTGCTAGCATCAATATCTTCGGAGTTCAAGAAATCTAATCAAGCCAGTTGGCTGGGTACTGCGTAAGCGATGTCAGAACCAGCTCATACGATATGTGGCAAATGCTGATTCTCGTTCATAAGGTATCTCCTTGCGACATGTACATTTACCCCACTGTATGGACGTTTATGCAATGTCCTAGGGCGTAAAGGTGCTAATCAAACAGCACTCTTCTTTGCGGCTGCGGGATGTGTGATGTGCGGACTTTCTAATTCAATGGAAATGTTAATCCTGGCTCGCTTTGTACGTTTGATGTCTTTGTTGTTTCTTTTCAAATGGAGATCTTACGGATCCTCCCTCAGCTTGCAGGAATGGGAGGTGGAGGAGTGTTCACTACGTCTTCGTAAGTTGTACTCTGACTTTTAGTTATCAACGCTGACGATCAACCTTGATTAGGATCATTGTTAGCGACATGTATAGCATACGGGTAGGTCGATGCTCGATTGACCGGATAATCAACTAACGGTGCGGCAGAGTCGAGGTCTAGCTCAAGGAGTCGCTAGTGTGTTCAATGGTGTACGTGCACACGTCCTAACGAGGTAGAAGAAGCTTACTCTTTCTATTCAGCTCGGCTTAGGTCTCGGAGGTCCTTTCGGGGGACTAATAACCGACTGGTAAGTATTTACATGCATCTTGCTGAAATTGAAGCCAACACTAAGTGGTTCACAGGCTGGGATGGAGATGGGCGTTTCTGATTCAAATGCCGCTCTTTGTACTTTCATACCTCCTGACGCAGTATAATTTGTGTTACGTCACAGAGGTAAATAAGTGTTCCTCGTCGTTGTAAATTATGGTACTCATCCCTCTTTACAGGGCAAAGGGAAGAGTACGAAAGAGATCTTGAAACGGATTGATTATGGTGGTAGTGCTACGTTGATGCTTTTCGTGCGTTCAATGTTTTCATATCCATTTTGTCATCGACTTACCCTTGCCTTCGTTATAGGTCGGATCTGTTCTTTTTTTCCTCAGTGAACGTTACAACAAAAATTTACCTGTAGGCTTTATCAAAGTTCTCCTCACCTATTTTTGGCTGACCGATATGTGAAATAGTGGGATAGTCCGACTGTGGTTGGTTCCCTCGTCGCTGCCCTCATCTCAGTGGTCGCATTTTTTGTTATAGAGCTACATATCGCCCCCGAGCCAATTATGGCACCATTCCTTTTGAAACAAAGGATTCCTCTTCTCGTCAGCGCATCAAATTTCCTTGTTGCAAACTGCAATTTTGCAGTCATGTATTTCTTCCCTCTGTGGTTCCAGACTGTAATGCTCACGAAGGCATCAATGGCTGGTAAGCGGTTTTGTTTCTCGTGCATCGTTACCTTGAAATGATTCATTTTCATTAGGGGCTCATTTGTTTCCCAACAGCTTTGCCATGTCTACTGGTTCGTTGTTTGCTGGCTGGATGATGCACAAAACCGGAAAATACAAGCTATTGAACTTGATATTCGGAGCCTTTCCCTTCTTTGGGGTTATTGGTATTTGTTTCATTAACGAGGACTCTGGATTCATTCAGTCATGGTTCAGCATTGTGCGTGCGCACATTAATGGAGGCTATGTTCTTTGTGTTGACTCCGCCTGTCGTATATAGATGCCTCTAGGATTTGGCAATGCTGTTGTACTCCAAACTATGCTCAGTGAGTTCATGTATCCTTCCGCGATCCACTCATCCATCTGATATGGTTTGTTAGTTGCACTACTGGTTCATCTTCCAGGTATGCGACGTCTCAGGAAAGAAGGCCCTCGTTTCTGACCCTCAAATCGTAGAAAATTGCGTAGCAATAGGAACCGGGTTTAATACTCTATTCCGAGGAGTTGGTACGTTCCCCTTCGATTCTGTTCCTTTCCTTTGCTGATATCGTCGTTACATAGGCCAAGTTGGAGGAGTGGCTATATCTTCAGCTATCTTCCAATCCAAACTCGCACATGAGCTTAATGCACGAATAACAGGTCCGGGTGCCGAGGAAGTAAGCGTATACAATCTACCTTCGCGAATTATCTCTGATGCATTGTCCAGCTCATTACGAGATTACAACACGAAGCAAATCTCATAATTTCCCTTCCGCCTGACACTCAACGTGCCGCTAGAGACGCTTATGATGCCAGTTTAAAGGCTGTATTTATCTATGCCGCTTGCTCGACGTTTTTAGCCTTCATTGTCCGTCTTCCTGTGAGTACGATCAGTTTTCGTGCTCTTCCATTTTTCCGAGCTTTCTATGCCAGATACCCGACAAAGAACTTGATTCCCGCCCGAAAGTCGCTGAACCTACACAAGCCCCGATCCCAGAAGAAAGCGACGAGTCAGAACGGGATGAGAGTCCTTCTCGCGCATCAGAAACTGATGTTACCGTGGTGGAAGAAGATGGGCTGGGGGAGGAGGATGATTTCAAAAAACGGGTAGAGAGAGTCTTAACCCGTAAACGGCCGAGACGATTATCTGGTTTCGAGTCGCAAGATTTTGCGATTGATCCAGAGACTTTGCCAACAACTTCGAACACCGCGCGGGTTTCACAAAATTAGATTAGATTCGCGGATTTTTGAGGGTTTAAATACTCGCGTCGTTTGCTTTTTGCATTGCTTTCTTATCGCTCGTCAGGCATATTTCTTTGTTGTTTCGTACACCTTTTCGCATTGCATAACGCTGCATGGTCTTATTCACCTGTTATAATGTCAATCAGATGTTAATACACGTCTAGTTTAGCTTCAGTGGCCCTGCAGTTGAAGTGAGTTTTAGTTTGTCTGTGTTTGTTAATGGCTTTGGGTTCTGCTAACGCCTATTAGCGCCCGGGATTTTTTTGGTAGGTGCTCGTGTGATGGAGACCACACCACCTTGTCTGTCCGGTTCTTATTGGTAGGGTGACGTACATTCATGTAAATCGTACTAAACTTTGAGCTGATGTTCATTCACAGAAAGGACTACCATTTACTGACGGTTGGGATATCGAATCACAAAACGATACCGACACGTGTATCGAGTTCGATACTACGAGGTGGGTCTTGTTATTGGACGATTGAAAGGCAAGCTCGGACTTTTCTTCAAGTGGGATCATATCTCAAAATGTTCTTCTTTCACCCTTTCACAGGACTATGGTGATAGCGGGTTTGAGGCCAAGATGTCGTCAAGTATCCGCTTTTGTACGATCTACGAAACGGTATCCCTGGATGAAGTGTGAATCTCATTCGACGCCTCGGGGTCGACCTCATCGGAATCTTACTATTCTTCTCACGCTTCCTTTGGTTGCTGTCCTCTATGGAATTTATTCGAGGCAATCCTTCATTCGGTCTCGCGCTGTTCATGTGGATCCGGAGACAAATCTATCGGCGCCCAGTCATGAGGATGAGGACAAGGTGGAGGACAAAGAAGAGGATGAGGACGAGGTGATAGGCGAAGAAGAGGAACCCCTGGAAGATTTCCTTGCCTATTCCCCTCCGGTGTATGACCGTCATTTCTGGCCTTCACCCGAGAAATCGACCGAGAAAGAACTCAGTCAACACAGTCACATTTTTACCGCAAACCTACCGTGTGGTATAGCCCGACATGATCTTGCGGTTGTCTCCCGGTAAGTTTAAATCACTCAAAATGCAATACAAAAAAGGCATATTGATTTTCTTTTAAATTAGTTCTCTTGACCCCGCCTGTTTCTCTTCTTCACACCATTTCCAACTTCCCTCCCACTACTGGTTTATTTTTGGAATTTACGACTCACACAACGGAAATCTGGTAGCATCACAACTTTCACAAAAGCTCCCTTTCGCCATTGTAGACTCTCTTGTCGAGCTTTACTCAAAGCATGCGACACTTCATAATGCGCATGTCAACCTTGGTAATGGTCCTGAATATCAAGATTATTGGTCTGGTCAGGGATTTGGTCGACCCTTCCCACCTCCAGAGGATTTCGACGCTTCCATCAGTCGAGCGTTTAATGATCTAGACAGGGAAATTGTTCATGTCGCGGCCGAGCGTGCGCTTGAAGCAGCTGCGAGGTATCAAAAAGGTGTTTCGAACCAAAAGAACCAACTTTCTTTTGAAGATGCAGCTTCGTTGGTTTCAAACGCTCATTGTGGATCGTCAGCTGCGGTCGCTATATACGAAACTGATACACGGCAACTACGTCTGGCGAATACAGGCGATTCACGCGCTGTTTTGGGGAGATGTGTTGTAGATGACAAGGGTGTTGAAACGTACGAGCTGCATGTGCTTGCACATGATCTCGCCGTACCGGTTGGGTTCGCTGATGATCCACCACGACGCTCTCGAGCTCAAGGGTCTTCTCAGCTACATGCCTTTGGTGACGGTCCCTGGAAATGGAGCAAGGATGTACGGGAAAGACTCAACGACGCTTTTCCATTTATCATCAACCATGACCATCCTTACGCTGAAGTAACGGCGCAGCCAGAAATTATTACATTTGAAACGCAGCCTGGAGACTTTCTGGTGTTGGGAAGTCGAGGCTTATGGTCGAGTTTATCGTATGAAGAAGCTGTCGGCCTTGTGGGACTCTGGCTGAAGAGATACAGGAAAGTGGTCTATGGTGATCGGATGATGGAAGAAAGAGACGCTGTATCTGTGTACGATCCTGAAACATCAACAATGATACAATCATCCTCAAGGACGCGCGTTTCTCAAGTGACGATGTCCTCCATGGGTACAGGTGTTTTCGAAAGAAGAGATTTACCTGTACAAGTCATCGGAAAGAACGACGATACTTTTATGTATCGGCTGTGGGGGATTCCGAAGAAATTTGTGGTCGCTGACCGAAACGTGGCGCAGCATCTGGTCAGGAATGCGCTAGGAGGTGCAAATGTGGATACGACAGAGGCATTGCTCCTAATTCGACCACCTAGATCCAGGAATTTTCGGTATGTAGTCCATCACATTACGATTGCAAGCAATGGAATTCTGACAGAAATTGCTAGTGATGACGTTTCTGTTCAAGTGGTCTTTTTTAATTAACCTCTACGAACGCCTTAACGCTCTATTTTTGCCATGTATACCCTCGGGAATAATTTATCTTCGATTCGCTACGAGCAATCTATCCCTTCAACATCGCATTTGAAGCCATATCTGGCTGTCAATTCAACAGCCTTTCCTACACTGATTGATTTGAAGATGTAGCCGAGTATTGATGGAAAAGGAAATAAAGGGGGCGACTAAACCGTGTCCAAAAATAAGGAGTGCCACAAAAATCCTTTAAGACAATTTACAGATTCAAGCTACCGCTTTTCTCCTTACAATGAGTGACGATATGATCCAAAGGTGATAGGAGAACTTACTTTGGAGGTCTAACTTGGTTATTAAAGGGATATGTCTTACTTTCAACTTGTAATACCAGCCAGGAATCTGAAACCCTTTGTCTCTTTGAACCATTATAGATGGCGGGTTATGAAATGGACCATCAGGGAGATAAAGCTCGCCTCCCAGCCGAACCTGCGCCAGTCTCTATACCACCGACATCCATTGAAAGGGGGGGAGATAATGATGTCGAAGCTCAGAGACTTATCACATCCGAGAAGGATGGGCCACTGACATCCTCCTGTTCGTTGCCCTCGGAGGGTTTGATACGACAACCGAGCCCCGTATATCTTCGCTCACATCCTTCTTCGGTAAAAAGATATTGTAGGCGAACACAGGCACACGCCCGAACCTCGAAAAAAATATCCTGCATGGGAGCAGTGATTATCATTATCGGAACAATCATCCTAGCATCGGGGTTCTCTATCCCTTTCTTATTGCCTGCGATCCTCCATGCGGTGAGTCCTTTGAGACCTTCCAAATAGAGAAAAGCACTTATCTTTCCTTGTTTCAAGTCTAATGGTAATGGTGATTCCAACAATACTTCATCAGTTCCATTGTCCCCGTGGGGTACTTTCAACGGGTCCGTAACCCGCGCATAATGCTAGTCCATCGTATAGGGCAGCCTGTTTTGACGTTTTTGAAGTGAAACTAACTCATATCAAACTACCATAATTATTGCGTACCTCGACCCAATGTATTAACCATGGAGAAGTATAATGTTCAGACAAAGAAGAAAATGTGGCTTTTTTCTTCCAATGAACGCTCGAGTGCCAACGTTACCGGTTTTATGGTATCACGAACAAGTTTGTAAGGCTGCACACGATATATAAGCTTCAACATACCACCCTATCTTTTTCCATTTCTTTCTCCGAACGGAGACTTCGGGCAAAGATATTAAAGTAGATAGAAACGCGAGCGGGGAAATACGAACAGGTATTGTTCTTCTTTCTGAAAAATGTCAATAATTCCTGGTCGAGAAAAACATATAGTTCGTGGTTTGTATCGTCCAAGAGGTTCATCTGCAACTTATAGTAGAGCTTTCACCATAGGAGTTTCTCATGACCTTTGTTTAGCGCGAGTTCAGCTAGTCAAATTTGACCACATAAAACGTAGTCAAGGTGTGTAATCAGCACAATATGAGTTTTTAGGACCGTGCGGGGCACCATTTTGCCTGAGTGGGTATAGGCGCATGTACTTGCTTCTGAACAAAGTACACAGTAAATTATATGACATGCGCAACGAGGTCTTTTACACTTGAACACTGTTAAATCCGTCAACCGTTACAGACTATCGTCCATTCGATTTCGGATTTCTTTTTGTCAAAACAGGTGCAACTTCGCGTTGAAGTGCATTACTATGAATGCCGGTGAGTTTTTTGGTCCTAGAAATCTAAATATACGGAGTCCACTTACAAGGTCGCGATTAATGGTATCGAGCCGAGGAGGAATGCAGTCCAAACAAAGAGCTCTGAAGCTTCGAAAAAACGCGGAGTGAATTTTCTATTGAAAGCAAGGGCTTGAATAACCACGCTCTCGAGAAGGGACCTAATTGTGATGTTGTTACTTGGCCCATTACGGAAAGACTTGAACATGCAAAAACGAACATCTGCATGTAGGATGCTGGTAAAGATTCTGCCTTCTTCCAGATATCAATAAACATTTCTCGATGTACTTCTCCTCTCTTTGAAGTAGACTTTTATAGGATGAGAGATGTCAACGCAAAGGACGGATGTGGCCTCTTACCAATATCATGTTAAGCCCACAGACAGGATCCTGAACCGACGGTATGACATAAGAGAAGAAGAAGCTGGTCAACAAGCTGTAGAAGATAAAAACAGCTGGCGCCATGGATAACTCTCTAGTAAGTGGATTCTCCAAGACCCCTGTCATTCTTGATATGGCGTAATTCGCTCTGTAAAGTTTCCGTTAGCATATATTCAAAGAAACAGTAAATTCTTACACTACGACTACTACGCTCACTACCAGATACATCTCGAAGCGGCCAGAGAAGCTTCCGCAGAGCTTCTTCCATTCTTCTGCAAATTTGTTGAATTTTGGAAACGAGCCATTGTCGGACGCTTCCTTGTATGCGCGTTCAAAGTCATCACATCCACTCTTCTCGATCTCTTCAATGACGGGTGATATGTTGTCCAAAAGCCAGAAAAGACGCGCCTGCCTGGGAGTCGCAGATGGAGATACGGGGTACAAAGGCATGGTGGTGAGGAGGAGAGACAAGAAAAAATGACGTTGTGAGGATTTTGTGGGGTGTCAGAAGCCTATGTAATATTGATGTAATACCCCTGTCGCAAAACTCTGATCCGAATTACATTTTTCTGATCCTCCCTCGGCTATCGAGTTGGGTCATGGGGAAAAAACGCTGCAGCCGACTATGCCAGGGACAGCCAGGGACAGCCGGATCCGGCGCGCGTACAATAGGGGACAACCAAAGTCAACAAATTTAGGTCAACTCTGAGATAGAGTAACTTGGAACACTGTAAGGGGCCGGAAGCAACCAGTCGCTCGCCTGGAAAATCAAAGTCAGAACTCAAACCCCCAAAATCTGATATAAATTATAAAATTAATTTATTTTCAAGAGTGGGGCGCCGACATCAAAGAAGGGTGTCGCAAGTCAAATACTGTAATCCAAATCTTTCCAAGTTCGATCGTCACAATGAGCCTTTGAGCTCACTGTCATCCTAGACCTTTAGGATCTCCTGAGCTAGGGCCACACGGGCAGTGCCAAGCTAATGGTCACTCCGACAATTGGTGTTTAAACGCATTCTCAACTCACTAATACTCACATTTAAATTCAAATTCTGAAACATATGAAGGTATAATTCTTATTCTAGACTGAATATCCAATGTTAATCCAGGATCTCATAGAATCACCAAATAATATGGTTATCCATAGAACACTACCAAATCCGTCAAGCTCCAATTTTTCCCTCATTGGAAAAAGAAGACGACTTACAGAAAACCCAAACATGATAACAGAGCTGATATAGTATTCGTAGCGACGTGACCCAAGGCGCCGACTGATGGTAATATTGCCGCAGTTCCGAGGGATAAAGCAAGATATCGGAAAGCACTGTGGAAAGGATGAGCAACCTGATCCTGACAATCAGAGTCGAGTAACTCACTTTATGACGGCAGCACTTTCGGCACTTTTTGAGTGCAATATATCGACAACGTACGCACCACACGGTGTTAATACAATATCAACCTTCTCCTTGCATTGAGCTTCACAGTTCCACTTGTGAGTTATCTGACAACACTCACCGCGACGCCAGTAAAGAACAAACATGCCAGATTTCCGACCAAACCTAAGGGACCAGGAACGTACCTGGTTATTAAGGCAGACGAAATGACGGCAACAGGTAAGAAAAGTCCAAAGAGAGTAGCACGAAGTCGATCTTCTGGATACCAATAACCACGTTTTTTCATCCCGCGGACAAGAACAAGATCAGAAAGCCAACCCGAAAGAGGTGCGCCGACTAAACATATGCGATGAGGCTATGCTTTCTAGGGGGTAAGTCAGAGGCATATGCTTACTAGTGTTTCCGATGCCGCATGGTAAAAAGAGAGCGCCGATTATGGTTTCGTTAGTGATGCCATACCGGCTCCCCTAGCAGAGTTGAGAAGAAAATCGAAAAACATTCCAGACACTACTCACGATGGTATATGCAAGCGGCACAAGGAGCACTGAATGTCAAGTTAAGGCGATTTCGGATAAAAAGTGCCGATTCGCTCACCAAAATCACATTGAAGGACCAAGAAACTGCCCAACGACTGATAAAGTTGAATGACATAAGCCTAGAACGGACTGACGTCAAGAGATGAGCTAATCTCACCACTGCGAGAATGGAAGGACTCCGAAGCATCCCCAGCTGAGAAAATGGATTTAGAATGATAGGCCTCCAAGAAGGATGTACGCCTCCTTCACGCTCATATTGATCCACTCCTCGAGAGCCTGGATAGGATGTTTCAGGAAAGCAAAATAGCACACATATGTACGCCGCCAATGCAAAAAAGGCAAGGGAAATATGTAAAGCTCTCCAGGAGAAATGATGGGCAAAGAAGCCTGAATAAACGGGCCTCAGCTGATTGACTTCGGAATGGTTTACGAAACATACCACCAGTCAGAGGTGCCAATGCAAGCCCCAAGAGCGTAGCCTGATATGGAATTATAGGTTGAAAGAGGGAGATTTTCCTTAAGAATACCACTCACCCCGTAATAACTTCCCATGGCGCGACCTCGTTCCTCGAGGCGATAGATATCACCTATAACCCCAAAACCAACTGACGTCCCGGGGGAAGCTCCCATGGCTTGCAAAAATCGAAAAATCAAGAGCTGCTGCACCGACTGCGCCCTGGCTACTCCAATGGAACCTAGAACCATCACTGGAAGCGAATAAAGGTAAGCCGGTCGGCGACCATCTGAAAAAGCATGAGTATTGATAGAAGAGATAGAACATATGTATCAGTCAAAGAACATACAGAATGATGCATATGCAGACCCTATAAGAGATCCAAGAGCAGCAGCTAGAATATATATACTGACGGCGAAACTATGCGAGGCGTGAGGGATTAATCTTCAAACATTGGTGGAATAATCACCTCACGGCTTCCCCAGTTGTGTCGAGCTCCTTCGCAATTTGAGGTATTGATGGGATAAACGTGCCAGAAGTAAAAACTGTGCAACACATCAGCAAAAAGATGAAAAGCAAGTTCGAATACTCACAAGGAACCAATCCTCCCCACGACACAATCGCAACTATAACCTTCTTCCTCGATGATGAGAACCTTTCAAATTTGCGGTCTTCTTCCCCGATGTCATGCTTCAACAACGGTGTCCTATCGTCAATTTCTGACATGGTATTACAGATATCGAACAGAATAGGAGGAATTACAGATTAAGAAATGAAATAACAAACGAGAGTTACGGAGGGTTTGAAATTATGCGTAACTTGAGCGGGCAGGGGGTAGACGAATTGCGAAGGATGGAATGGTCAATTGGCCAGTGGATGTATATATAAGGTTCCTAAGGGAGTAAGCGGAGTTGGAGATCTAGAAAACAGCGTAAACACCTTCAAACTTTCAGGCGGAAGGCTGCGACGCTAGATCCGACGCCATCACCCCGCTACCCAACACTTATCCTTGGAGAAATAATCTCCTACTCTTCATTTATGTTCCGCTCAGAAGACGCGGGGTTGAATACCTTCTGTAGTTAAGTCAGAGACGTCGTATGCGACCTGCTCGGGACTCCTCAATGTTCTATAATCAATCTAGAAAAATATGTATCTTGAGAATGACGTAAAAGAAATGCAAAGGCCTTTTCTTTACTCCTTGCCTCGGATCTTCGCGTCGATCCTCATAGTCGCACAGTCATGCAAATCATTCCTTCACACACCAAGGGGTTTTGCTTCGAAATATCTATTGTGTCCCGACCCTAGACATAGAAAATGACAAACCGCGAGAATAGTATTCTCTAATCTGGGGAAATCGTAAGCATCTTCTAGATTATCAACGAGTGGAGAAACCAAGATTACTTCTCTCGGTTCTTGGAATTTAAGGGTTACCCAAGGCTTGAGTCATGGGTACCGAAAGGCCCTTTGAGATCGGGCCTCTGCTCAACCTGTTTCCCAGGGTCAGTTCCCCATCAATCCATATCATAATACAATTACCATGATAATACATCAATGCATCAAATGCGGAGGAACTAGAACATCCTCTTGAAGAAGAATTAGGTGGGTAGAACAAGAGAGGTATACAAAGTGGGTAACTCAACGGGGGGAAATTAAAGCCGCCGCCGCCGCCCTTTGACTGAGTCTTTGACAGTGCGCATTCTTTTGTCACATGAACTGGAAGGGGTTCTGTCTTTCCCCGATCGTCTTCGCGTTACAGACCGTGACGATGGCGGCTTATATGCCTCGGGAACACCCCCAAGTTTTCGATTTATATTGAGCTGTTTTTGCAGATGGTTATGGAGGTTCCTATAAAAAATAAGACTATCGTCAGTAGGCGTATATCCCGAAATCAATCGGTTAACCTCGGAGACGAAAATGCGGGTCACAAACTACGTGCCAATTCGTACGGAAAAGGGGCACAAAAGCTTGCTTACTGTTGTTCTCCATCTAGGCAACTCTCTCCCTACTCTGTCTCCATGACCCGCCCTTTCACTTGTATTCCTTGACTCATTCGCACTCTTGAGGCCACAGATCCATATCGTTTCTTCTATTGCCACTCATTTCCGAACCGGATCCCACAAGTTAGAGTCATTGACTCGAAACGTTGACTGGGCGACGTGCTCAAAATTGACCCTAGGTTAGGTGACAGAGATAGCGGGGGGAGTATTCGGCGTAAATCGCTTCGCTTGAACCTTTGAACACCAGTGAGACTGATTGGGCATCGTACCTGACGTAGAAACGGTTCGTTCGTTCGAGTTTATCGGCAGTGAGAGGAGACATTTATGCGCTGCTTAAAAAATGTTGCCAGGACCTCTGAATTGATTGATGGATGTTAGAGGGTGTCCTTGTGGGCGTTTGTGGACAATTTGTGGACGTACCTTGAGCTGAAGTTTCACGTGATCGTCACACGCTTGCAAGTCAACGAAATGTTCAAGTCTATTGAACCCCCTGTAGTACATTCTCATCGTGCTATGTGAATCTATCCAACTCTCTCGATGACCCATAGTTGGTTTGGGGGGTAGCGAGGAGGCATAGTAGCTGTAGCAGCCAGCTGCCGGACTCGAACCTGGTATAACGGTGGTCAGATTTAAGGCCCAGCCTTGATATAAAACTCACGGGGGTATATTGAGGATTCTCAGTGGGCATAACCCATCCCCAATACCCGTTCTCCGATTCAATCCTGAAATCAGAATGTCAGAATTGACTCCATCTAAGAGATAACGTGTTACATACGTGTATATATCATCACCGTGTTGTGGCTGCCGTTGAATTATCCATCGGGGATTCACGAAGTACTCGAATGGGTCTTCCGGGACATCACTAAACACCGCAACAACTTTGCCTTCCATCTCAACTACACGTCCACCATCCCTTCCACATGAAATAAAAAATGTATCTCCTCCCACGCGTCGGAATAGAAATGTTGTATTGTCGTTGATAGGCACTCCTAGTGGTTGACCATTTATGACTTTCGGGTTGTTCGAATCTTCTTCTACGATATTCCGGCCCACGATTTGGAGAGAAGGGACTGTGCGGACAGTGTAGAGACCTGTTGATAGTGGTGGTTCTTGTTCATGTATGACGGATTCGACGACCTGCAGTACGTCGGACATTAGGGAGATGGTTGAAGTTGAGGTTGAAAGACGTGATGATGATTGCCGAGAACTGAACAAATGATGCCGAAATGGGCGCTTGTCACTGGTGATAAAGCCTATCATTTATTCAAAATTCTGGTATCTCATCTGGAGACATATGAAGTCAACTTTTAGCCTTGCATCCAAACCGGCATCCTAGAGAAATCGAACTGGAGAGAAACGAAATAATGTTGTTATCACGTGACCGTGAATGGCAATGACGCACAAAGTGTTTGACAAAGTTCTCACTCTCCACCAACCATGAAAAAAGAAGAACTAGCCGAGGACGAGCAAACGGCCAACTCTAGCTCTCATTTATTATTCAAGAAAACCATCACCACATACTCCTTTCAAAAGGCGACTTCGCTTCCTAGTACTTCACCTGCAAAACGATCTCACATTTCTAGTAACCCCGACGGCAACCAAACCGGATCAAGTTCATCAACATCATCAACTCCGATCCTGACCGCGGAACCTAGCAACAAAAAAGCAAAATTATCAACCTCAACCCATCCTGAGAAACCATCAAAAGGCAAAATCCGCCAAGTCAAGAGAGGCATTGCCCCTCCAGAAAAATACAGCCATTTAAAACCTCTTCCCGATTATCTAGGGACGAAACTGGATAGTAATACCTTGTTATCTCATTCTTCTTGTCGTACCACTTACTTTCTCATTTATATATATAGTTGTGTTTTGCGGAATAAAGTACGTTTTCGGTTCCAATCATGATCATTAATCTCACGCATCCAGTAGTCCAGGACAAAAATCAGCTCAAATAGGACATCATTTCGGTGGACCGACGAACCATTTCTGGATTTGTTTACATGAATCGGGTAAGACACTTATACCTGCCATCCACTTTCCAACCCTCCTTTAGAAAACAGCCGATGTTAATGATTTCCAGGTCTTACGACTGAACGTTTAAAACCAACTGAAGATGCCACTCTTCCCGAACGATTCTCCATCGGATTGGTAAAATCTACAAAATGTTTTTGTCAGTTAATCTGACAGCTCGGAATAGACAAATCTCGTACCTAGACCAACAGCTGAAGTATATCTATATCTCTCTCTAAAGCAACTCACGTTAAAATACTTCTCAACATCCCGTAGCAAAACGAACTGTCCCGAGCGGAACGGACCTCCTCAGTTCCCGACCTCCTAGAAAAGATCTTAGAAAGTAAACCCCGTATCTTATGTTTTGTAGGCCTCGGAATCACTCAAATCATCAAATCGCAACTTATCCCAGTTTGTATTTCTCGAAGTCTTATTGCTTCTGTCCTTATGTTGAACCCGAACTTCAGAAAGTCAAACGCAGAAACTCGAGAGGCGATGGCAAGTCAGAGATAAAAAATGATCCTGAATCGTCGACCACAACAGCCACTTCGTCATTATCAACGCCCACGTATGGTATACAGCCTTTCAAAGCGGTTCATGACACCTCCGGTAAAACTCGTCTTTCTAACCCCTTGAACGACACAGTTTATAGTTTCCAGAAACTCTATTTTTCGCAGTAGCTAGCACATCCGGTCGAGTGGTCCAATATCAGGTCAGTTATAGTCGCAGATCACGAAAAGATCTCAACTGATTGAATGCCGATTTCTTTCTTTTCCATTTCTTTTTTACGAAGAGAAAGGATAAGATCGAACAATTCAGAGAATTGAGAAACCTGCTCGTGAAGGTCAAGAGTGGGGAATTTGATTCAAGTGGGATACCGCTTATAAAGAAGTGATATCACCTCCTTGATCAACTTGAGCTGGCGCTATCGCTGATGTACAAGACGGAATAGGTTTGAACGAATTCCAAAATTTCACTGTTTTTATGTCGTAGATATTCGTCGATCGTCGTTTGATCTGGATACGTACCTACAGATCATTGTTTCAATCAGGAAATGTGACACCTCTACAGCCTCGGCCTTTCAATAAGCCCAAATGTTAAGGAGGTTTTCCCTCTTTGTGAATCATTCTGGAATCAGCGCTATGTAATTCTTAAATGTGCGTCAAAGTTCGAAGGGAGTAAATGAGAGAGACAATTGCGGCCGCCAGCAGATTCTGTGCGCCTGCGCTCAGTCCGAGACAAACCCGTCCGTAGTTCAGCTTACCTTTAAACTCTTCGACTTCACACCAGCAAATGTATCGGGCCGTTCGGTTTGAACTTTGAGATCCCATGGACCATGGTAGATCTATGCAGTTTGCAGAGGGGGGCGCGTATGAAATCTGGATTATACTTTGAATCCAGCTCTCTACGGGAAATTATCGATTATCACCCACGGAACACTCATTACACAGGGGCCTTGACACCAGGCTTGTGGATAGAGAAAATGTAGCCGGATGAGCTGATATCGATCACCCTGAGTTACGGTCAATTTTAAATTAGACCGGCCGGAATGTCGACCGGCTCGGCTTTCTTACCCTTGACCTTGATCAATCAGTTTTGTGCGGATTTATGTTCGGCGCTGGCAGCTGACATCCTCCACTACCACTGCCCAACTCCCTCATTTCTGATATCGGGATGGCTACTGAGGAGAGCCCTCTTCTAACAGAGGCGCTGGCTAGCACCAAGCATGAAATCGTATACCAACGCTTTTCTCCGACTTACAAAAAATTTCTTGTCGCCATTGTCTCTTGGTGCGGCTTGATGCCCTGTATGCGCTGTCATTTTCTTGGCAGAATTTTGGGCTTATTACTCTGTCTTTAGTATTCATTTCCGGGACTTTTTACCCCACCATACCCACCATTGCGCGTGACTTGAACACGTCAGGGCAGAATATTAGGTGTGCCTTCTCTCACTGCGTTTCTCGAATATTTAATTTATCGAAATGAAGCCTTGCAGTTAGTTTATCAGTCTTTGCTGCCGCTGTTGGAGCGTTCATCTCCGCTTCTTACTCCACATTTTGTAAGTGTCATTTTAGGTAGACGTGCCTTACCATCAGTCGAACTCATTAACTTGCCAGATGGACGACGACCAATATACCTTTTCGCTCTTCCTTTATCGGTTGTCGGGTCAATTGGTGTAGCAACTTCACAAACTATGCCGCAACTTTTGTTTTGGAGATTCTGGCAATGCATTGGAGCGTCTCCTGGATTGGTAGTTGGTGCTGGCGTTATAGGGGATATATATAAATTGGAAGAAAGAGGTAGCGCCATGGGTTTTTTCTTCGCTGTGAGTATCGAAGCACTGCGTGTTTATGACGATATTCAATTCACCTATGCCGCCTAGGGTATCCTATTAGGTCCAGCTCTGGCACCTCCAGTGGGAGGTATGTTTGAATATCTGTATTTCATTTGCATTGAGTTAATGAATTGAATAACAGGGTTTATGGCGAGTTATGCTTCTTGGAGAATTATGCAACAACTCCTTGGATTATTCTGCCTTGTCGCTTTTGTAATAATACTCCTCGCTTTTCCTGAAACGAGTCACCCTGGTGCCCGTGGTATCGATAAAGTTCGTCAGTCCGGTGAAGTCAGGCGTAGTTGGCTACCTAGATTCGTGAATCCGCTCAAGCCGCTCGATTTACTACGCAGTCCCAATATCTGTTGTGCAGTGAGTCTTCTGTTTCGGAATTTGTTCTGTTCTATGTTACTTTCTATAACGTAACCTTCAACTCTGTTGTTATCAGGTTGTTGCCGGCTTTTTCATTCTACTTACAGATTATGGTAGTTATCAAAGCTTTCCAAACGATCGAGTTCACGGTGCTGACGATTCGCAGTTTTAATTGTTCCTATTGCCTACACAATTGTCAGTCAATTCTTCAATAACTTACAAAGGTTCAAAACTGACCAATTCGTTCTGTAGGGAAAACGTTACAATATTGTCGATGAAGCCTTGATAGGGGCATGTTTCCTTCCTTCAGGTGTTGGTAATATGAGTATGTCATTCTATTCCTGTTTACGTCGTTCGCCTCCTTAACAACTGTATGAGCTAGTTGGCGCGCCTCTTGCGGGACGTATCTCGGATAGAGTCATCGTTCGCTGGAAAAAGAAGAGAGGTGGTATTTGGTACCCCGAAGATCGATTAAGGGCAACCCTGTTGGGTGGACTGCTACTGGCTCCTTTGTCTGTTCTTGGGTGTGGTTTGGTTACACATTACGTCCCGGGGAAAATAGGGTTGGCCTTAAATATGCTCTTCTTCTTTTTCAATGGGCTCGGGGTATGTCTCTTCCAGTTCGCTACTATATATGTCTGACGATATCTTATAATCACAGGTCGATATTGTCCTGAGTCCAATAGCGGCATATAGCGTTGATATAATGCATTCACGAAGTGCTGAAGTCATGGCCTGTGCAAAGTAAGTCCTTGATAAAAGTTCGTATGTGTGAGCTTGCTTTCAACTTAGCAATAGTGGTTCTCGTTCACTTCTTTTGGCTTTCGCCACAGCTGGAATAATGCCAATGATTAATGCTTATGGGTTCCTAGCAACCACTGCTCTGTCAGCAATATTGACATGGATGGGATTTGGGTATGTCTCATCCCGTTGGTTACGTCTCTTGAGTTTGACAATTCATCAGGCTTCTCATTTTGACCATGTATTACGGCGAAGAGATGAGAGCTTGGGCAGACGTCGGCTATTCTACGTCTGAAAACAATTAAGGTACATATTGAATTGATATTCAGCAATGTGTCCGTTCGTTTGACATGCGGTATCAAAAGATTCAAAATTGCGTAAATTAGGGTTAAATCCAGTTGCGCATGTATCATGACGGTGGTGAGAGGAGGGAATCGACTGCATAGTGATCTGAGGCTTGTCAGGGAAAGCGCGTGTTCTGAGGGACGGTTGATTATAGTATCGCGCAATTTGTCAATGACTTTGCTCTTTACAGTGTCACGAGCTTCAAGCGCCGCTGCGACCAGTAGGTTGCCAACAGCGGCCTTGCTATTTCTTCGGTATTTTACAATTTATTATTGTGGGAGAACTCCCGGGAGAGATCAACAGGCACCATAAGGCAGTGACTGAGTGCTACCAGTTCTAGCGTTCTTAAATAGAGCCAAGTCTTCAATGGAATCTCCCTTCGCTTTTGGGAACGGACAGTCGATGGAGAGCTTTCGGTGCCAGTATTCTCCCACGTGAATATTGCTTATCAGAGTCGAGGGTTACACGCATATTAGTCACATATCATATACAACATAGAACATTGGTAGGTGAAATATCTATGATACAATTTCTCCGAGGTTTCTTCTCATCCGGAATTAATAGCATCAATGACCACGGGTTTACAGGTTCGCTTGTGAGACTAAGCCCGCGCCGTCTAGCACTTGCACTCATCAGGCTTGCATCCGCAGCTACGACGTTCGGCAATTAGTACAAGGATCTCACATGAGAACTATCTTCACTCACCTATCGCCACAGCCGCAAGAGGACATGCCACAGTGTTGGTTCTTCGGAACCTCATTGTTGCTGCAACATTGGCAGTTGTTGGCGCAGGCACATGCCTCACCGCATTTAGATGCACACTGGATGTTTGTATAAATAAAGGCTTTCCAAGCTATACCATATTGCAGTGCTCACCGTGGTAGCCGGCATTGTCAAAGTCTTAGAGATAGTAGTAGGTGGATGAGTGATGATAAAAGTCGCAAAGAGTAGAAAGTCTGTTGACCGTGAAGACTACTTCTTGAGTTCGACCCGCCTTTTATATCTACCAGTCACGCATCGCTTACCAAAAGAGTCGGACTGTGCTCTGTCAGCGAACAGTCATTGCGCGAATTTATGGATGACCACTATTTATAGACGCCACCGCGAACAGCCAATCAGGACGTTGAGTGAATTTGTGGATGCATCCGAATTTGGCACAAATGTCTCGGGGTTGACATACGTGGTGCAAGGTGGTGCACAAGATTTGAAATGCGGACCACGGTGGCCTGAAATGGTCTAGTGAAGCATCCACAAAACCCCTCAACGCTATTTTTCGGTCTCGTCTCGAACTTTCGATCACTTGCGTAGGATCTATTAATAATGCTCATCCGTAAAATCGCGCAAATGACTGTTCGTTGGTTTTGCTGACGCAACGATGCCTGGGCTGAGTGTGTCTGACTCAGAAGAGCCTGTGGCCTTTAGATATAAAAAGGGTCGAGCCTTGAGTTAGGTTTCTACAACCGGAATCAAACTACTGTTATCACCCAAACTTTCATATCATTTTAAACAATGCCCGCTACCATGGTATGTGCCACGATTCGCAGCTAGAAATTCTCAGGCTTTTGACTAATTGTTGTAATCAGTGTACTTTCAAGTGCGGTGAGGCATGTGCCTGCACCAACAATTGTCAATGCTGCAAAGACAACAATAACTCTACCGTTCCGGTGAACCAGGGCCACTGCGGCATTGATGGCTGCAATTGTGGAGACGCGTAAGTATCGCCAAATTGAACATCCCATAGTGATAATTGACGGTCCATAGATGCGCTTGCACGCGTGAAGGTTGCAAGTGCCACTGAACAACTGTATTTTGGACTAAACCCGAGCCCATAATTTTACTTCTATTTTCGCTTGCAAAGGAGAAGTTGTAAAGTATTACTTTGGTTCATTCATGGCGAACATGTAGATGAATTTACGCGAGCGTTCTTATATGCGTAGTTGAGGATTTATGATATAGATACTTCTTTATTTAATGAAGTTGAGGAATTGTATTTTCTCAATGATGAGACCGAGCGCTGAGAAATCAATGGCACAGAGAGCTCTTTCAACCTACAAATGGCATAATGATATAACCGTGAATGCCGATCCGAGTGTTCACGAATTTGACAGAATCATGGCTCGTATATATCTACCCGATGAACTCCAAACGTCGTCTGATGAAAGGGTTAATGGCTGCCAGCAATGGACTTGGTGGTAAGTTCGCTTTCAAACTTGGTATTAAAGGGTGGTCCGAGTGTTTATACGATTATATAAATCCTGATTATTCAGAGTTCGATAGTAAAAATCTCAAAGATCATCCATTCATATCTGTGATATTCGTAGCAAACACAGCTGGACCGAGGTGCGTTTTCCCTCGAAGAGTGGAATACTTCAACGACAGGTTGTGTCCAACTTGACTCTTATAAGTGTCGTATGGTGTCGACTTTCCCCTGGTTTCGTCTTTCGATTGTCCAAATACTGGCCATAATTCTCCTCACGGGAGCTGATATTAATTCCCGAATGCGGAGAATGCCTAAAACTGAAGAGGGATAGACGAGCCTCGAAGTAATAGTATCTTTAGTCGCCCATCCTCATAAGCAACTATAGATTATCGCAAATGAAAACATAACGACGCGCGCCGTGGCAAACCCAGGTGGAAGAATTACACTTAACTCCTCCGACCTCTAATTGATCCAATATGCATTGCGAGTCCCGTCGACGTTGCTGCTACGCGTGACAGAATCAAAAAATCCCCCGCAGTTTCTTCGCCGCGGCATCATGAGCAAGATACATCCATCAGCAGGCACCGATTCGGATTCATCGGCAACACTTTCCAATCGACTTGGCGCCACGTCTCTACAACGTTGGTGCCACGAAAAGACGAAGAATGCGGAGTAGTAAATCGGGATTCGGAAATGGATAATGTATGAGGGCTGAGCATCGCTGACGTTTCTGTAATGGGTACAACCGAAGATAGTCTCTCTCCCCCGGGTTTACTTGATTGTTGATATAGAAACCTGTTCCATCGGAAGCCTTTTATTATTGCTGGGCATACGGAAAAACGCTAGTTGATGTGATCGCAGAGCGCGCTGCGGACAAGCGGATGTAGCATCAGGGAGTTCGCTGAGGGAGTACAAGCGCAGTCTATATATGAAAGCAACGAGTGTCTTGGGTAGAATTTTGGTTAGCAGAGTCCAGACAAGCTTTCCTTCAAACACGTACTGTTTAGTATTTGCCGATGATTCATTGCTCCATATCTACGGCCATTTCATTGAGATGATAATTGAAGCAATAAGATTTTGCGCTGCCATACGAGTTCAAGGAGCCTTCTCTGCGGTACCAGTGGTATTTATTACGATACTCCGGGGAGTAGCGAGAGATTTTTTTGGACCAGCTCGCCAGAATTCTTCGCCAAGACCGGTAACAAGCATGTTCGTCGGATACAAAACTTGCCGTAACACCCCAGAAAAAGCTCGAAGCCAAGATGCTGAGGATGTGATTTTTGCTCAGAACAGACAAGGCTAGCCGGTGGTGAAAGACCCGGATCCGGAGACCAAGACATATTCGATATTGACCGATAGTGTGATTTTAACGTTGAACGCTCAAGCACTCAATATCAACAGTGGGACAAGTTGTTGTACCCGAGGTGAACCAAGATCAGTTCCGAGTTCCGGCAACTTCATTGCCGGGTTTGCCGGCTGGTTTGGGTATCGAGCACGGCTTGGCCTTACCGTTATCGTATGCTTGCTCTTATGAGCGCTACGGTGCTCGGGTACCTATCATGACGCGGGATTTAACGCAGAAGCACGTCATGAGCCAATGAAAACGGGGAGTGGAGAATGGTGTTTCAAAATCAGGCAGGTGGAATCCTGAATACTCCCCTACACTCCGCTAACCCTTTCCGTCTCTCAGTGCATTCTAATCGAGCATAAACGTCCTGTACCTCACCAATCCTTCTTCTTTTCTCATGTATCACCCACCTAGACCCCTGCAATTACGCCCTGAATACTTTGGCAAAGGCACCGTCGACGTTGCGCCGGCCAAACCCAACGAGGGACCTGTCCGTAGACTTGCTGTAACATCCAGCACATTCGTCGAAAGACCCGCAGAAGGCATTGACACGACCTCTGACATCGTCTCCTACGCTGCAAAAAAGTACGGAAAGCTGAAAGCCATAGGATGGCGGGACACCATCAAAATCCACGAGGAACAGAAGGAAGTCAAGAAAATCGTCAGTGGAAGCGAAACCACACAGACGAAAACGTGGAAGTTTTTCGAGCTCAGCGACTACAAGTATCTCAATTACATGGAGCTAGAGGAGGCCATCTCTCACGCAGGACGTGGTCTAGCGAGCTTGGGGATCACCCCAGACCACGTCTTCAACATTTACGCCTCGACTGGGTTAGTGTCGCCCATCCTCTACGTTTGGCTGTGTTGACTTTATTCCAGGCCGTATTGGCAAATCATATCGCAGGGCTGCGCCCTTATATCAACTCCTATCGCGACGGCATACGACACGCTTGGCGAGGCTGGCCTCGAACATTCGCTAACCGAGCCCGAGTCCATCGGTCTATTCACTGATGCTGATCTCCTCCCCACCGTCCTCAAAGTTCTTCCTCGCACTCCCACTGTCAAGTTCGTCGTCTACGGCGGCTCGCCTAAAAATGGCATCATCCAACAAATACAGTCTGTCCGCGACGGCGCCATCAGAACAATCCATGTCGACGAATTGCTGGCTATCGGCAAAGACATTGATGTCGCGACAATTCAAGACCGCCGCCCTACAAAGGATGTGATAGCTTGTATAATGTACACAAGTGGTACTACTGATGCTCCCAAGGGCGTTTGCCTTTCACATAGCAGCCTCGTTGCCTCCGTTGCCTCAGTTCACTTTATGCTCGAACCTCACTTTTCCCCCGGTGACAGATATCTTGCCTATCTCCCTCTCGCCCACGTACTCGAATACGTTGTTGAAATCGCTGCGATGTTTTTGGGTCTCACTACGGGATTTGCGCGTTCGAAAACCCTCATGGACAATTCAGTCAGGAATTGCAGAGGCGATTTGCCGAGTTTCAAACCGAATATCATGGTCGGTGTTCCAACTGTATGGGAAACGATGAAGAAAGGGATCATCAGCAAGATTAACGAGTCTGGGTGGCTCGTCTGGGGAGCTTTCTGGGGCGCGATGATGTTGAAGAGTGCTAGAATACCTATGTTGGACAGCCTCGCGGATAGATTTGTCCTTGGATCAAGTCGAAATGTCGTAGGCGGTCAATTGCGATTTGCTCTTAGCGGGAGCGCATCTCTGAATGAGGAGACACAAGATTTCTTGACCAAGGCCGTAGGACCTTTAATGCAAGGTGTGTCTCGTTTTTTCCCCTCTCACCATGGTCAACTGCCTACACAATATTCATATTGAATGATCTATGTAGCATATGGAATGACCGAAACTTCCGGAATGTGTAGTGTTCTTCCGCCAGAGCTGTATCGAACCGGTTCTGTTGGGCTCCCGGCTCCCTCGGTAGAAGTGAAATTTATAGACATACCGGAGGCGGGGTACTCTTCTCGAAACAATCCACCCACCGGTGAGATCTGCATTCGAGGACCATCGCTCTCGAAAGGATATTTCAAGAGACCGGACTTGAACTCGGATGAGACGATCTTCGCGAAAGATGGGTGGTTCAGGACAGGCGATGTCGGACAATGGAATGAAGATGGTACTATTTCACTCATCGATCGGTGCGCCTTATTATTTGTTTTATTCGTTTTTTGATACATCGTTTGCTATAGCATCAAGAATTTAATCAAGTTACAGCACGGAGAATATATTGCTCTGGAGCGGCTTGAGTCGATCTACAAGTCTTGTGAACTCGTGTCCAATATCTGTGTATACGCTTCTGCGGAAGCGAAGCAGCCCCTCGCAATTATTGTTCCGCACGGCCATAATCTCAGACATGCGCTATCGTCCATGAAATTTGCTCCATCCCCTTCGACGTCTCTGCCGGAATTATGTGAAGACAAGACGGTCAAGAATATGATATTGGATGAATGCAATGCGATGGGAAAGCATTGTGGATTGCGACAGGTTGAGGCTTTATGTGATGTCATCCTGACACCGGAGGAGTGGACGCCGGAGAATGGGTTGTTGACGGCTGCGCAAAAACTTCAGCGGTCAAAGATTTCGAAGGCGTTCCAGGGCGAGATTGATGTGAGTGTTTTTTTTTTCATATTGTTGTTATTGTATTGAAGGGCGTTTAGATGGTTTACAAGGGCCAGAATTAGACGGTTTTCTTTTGTGTACTTGTATACTACCTTTTGCGTCATTATAGTTTGGGTTTGGAGCTTTTCATTATCATAGCCGCATCTGCGCGGGTTTGGTCGGAAGAGAGGATATTTTCTTTCTTTATTGTCTGAGCCTTGTGGGTTCAGTGTAGACTGTTGGTCGATAAATAATACCAATTTGTATGGTGGTAATCCATTCACCAAGCCTCGGTTCGCGAATCCTCTCGCTCTCAATCATTCCTTAAGTAGCTAAGTTGGGACATGGGACATTTCTAATGGTTTTGACACAACCAATGACCTGAGCGTTCCGTCGCCCAAGTTTCTAGAAATTGACTGCCACCCAGATTCAGCTAGATCACTCAAGTCGAATTTAGTTCATGCCGGATGTGAGCGCTGAGCTTCCACCACTGAATTGATAACGTTCATGTTGAACATGTGATACTTATGTTGACTATTTTCGGCATTGAAATGAAAAGACTCAAGACTGTCCCTATAGCTATTATTTGGGTATGTTAAAACGGGAAGCCCGCGCTTCAGTCATTGGCAACCACGGTGCGCCCACAACCCAACCAAAGGTCTCCTCAGCAAGGTTCCCGAATGTCGTCGCCGGAACTTCTTCGAAACTGCGATTATCTTCGTGTGGATAATTTTCCATACAATTTCACAGCCAAACTGGCAGGGCTGTCTCGTATCAACGAACAGGTCGCCCAAATCGACAATCATATTGACGAGTTGCACAAATTGCGTGGCTCCCTCCTCCACCGGTCCAACCAGTTGCGCTCCCCTGTCTATGCGTTACCAGACGAAATCGCCTCTTCCATATTCTTTCAGTCAATTGGCTCAGAAGCGAGTGGGCCTACGTTGCTCCGCCAAGCCATTATATTGAGTTCAGTTTCTGCTCGATGGCGCCACATCGTATCGGGAACACCAGCTTTTTGGAGGAAGATAGATTTAGAAATCGAGAGGGGCCAACGGCCAGTCGACTTCATCGCTTCATTGATCGAACATTGTGCTTTACATACTAAATCCCTCGACGTTTCCCTTGTCAACCACGTCACAAATGAAGATGCTGTGGACTATCTTCACCCAATCACCAAGGTCCTTTCCTCTCCCGACGTAACACAAAATGTTAAGACTTTAACCGTGTCTGGTATTCCAACCCACTGGGCGCCCTTGCTCTCTTCCTTCTCGTTCCTTAATGCCTTGAGCATAAAGGATGGCATAAAGAAACCTCGCACATCTAGCCCTGTGATCGCGTTGAAAGCGGTCGAATTGGGAGGGCTCCGTTCATTGACTCAAGTCCATATACACGTCAACACCATTCATTCGATTACTTTGCCTCCTAGCGTGGAAATCCTCCATCTAGTCACCTCAAATCCGGACTTGATTATACCCGTCCTTTATCAGTGCCCGCACCTGCGTGAAGTAGAATACGAAAATCGAGACTCTTCCCGTGCAATTTCGTTTCCTGAGCCTCTCAACCTCAGGAACCTCAAAAAAATGGTCTGGGTGGCAAACATAGGTGTCGAGACCATGGATTCTGCGCAAAACCTGGGGATATCCGCCATGGAGAATCTGGAGCTGACCCAATTTTCGGCGCAATCCAGCGTAGTACCCGCCGCCATTATCGCCTTTTGTCATCGAGGCGCCGCGAGCCTTTCGACACTTATCCTCCATAATTTCTCGAGAGAGTGGTCAGTGACCCAATTACGCCAATTGTTCCGACACAGTCTCCCGAATCTTCAAAAATTGGAGCTCCGTCGTTGGTCATACCAACCTTTGCTTGAAGCTGTTTCTGCACTGGGAGACGAACATGATAATCCAGCAATCGCATATACACCTGTCCTTCAGTACTTGACTCTAGGTGACGATATGAGCACTGAAGGCGGATTCGATCCAACTCCTTTTTTCAGGGCGCTTGCAGCCCTATTGAAACATCGGAAAGCAGGCATCAACTTCCCGTTCCACCTCACCTTATTCACCTACTTTACAACGGAGAATGACCTAAAGAAGTTACCCCAATCATTACGAGACGAACTGAAATTAATCGTTGATACTCGTCAAGTGAAAATCATACGATGGAGGAGACATATACCGTGGCTGGTGCCACCATCTATGTGAGGCGACGCCGGAGTGGTAAATATGGTTCGTTCCCCACACGTTCTGGTGGTGGATTGGCGTCTTGGAGCCCACTGTCGATGCTCTTGGACAATATAACCAAGTAATATCAAGCTTGATAAGGTAGAACTTTCAATGTACTAAATCGTTATTGAGCTGTCCTTCGCTTTCTAACTTGCAACATCTCCATCAAGGAAAGGGGAGGCGAGGATTGGCAATGATATTATCTCTCTGCAAACGCACCGTAAACAATTGCGACAAAACAATAGACAAATTCAATTCTTAGCTCTCTGACCTTAAGTCTGTCATTTTATAATATCATTGAAACAAGCAACACAGCATTACGACAGCAAAAGCAACAAAACATGACGACAAGGATACAGTACATGAAGAAGTGAAATAGACGGCAGTAACTGGGTGGACCTAGCGGGGCCTTCTACCCGCGCTTATAGTCAATGAGTTTACTAATCCAGCAATAGTCAGATCCAATTCAATCGAAATATATAGATAAAATCAGAACTTACGGAGAAATACATCATCTTCTTCTGGCCGTCGTGCAGTGGCATAAATTGGCTTCTGAATGATTCAACAGAACCAGCCTCGGAGACATCGTCGCTGAGTCGGCCGGCGAATTCGGGGGGGAAGTGATGTTTACCGCGAGCACAGACGATATCGGCATCTTATATCATTCAAGATCATCAGCAGTACAAACGATCAATCTTGAAGTTCACTTACAGTAGACTGGTGCGGGGATGGATACAGAGCGCGTAGCACGGGCGTAAACATGGCATAAGGCGAATGAAAGACTTTGCATGGTATCGGCACTAGATGAGTGGAGCCCGAGTTAGATCTGCTATCAGAAGACAACAACGGCGGTTTTCGACTTACTTGAATTTATTTTCCTATTCACCCCAAATATTAACATCAACTTTAATGAGGCAAAATATGTCCGGGAAGACTTACATCATACAGAACCTTGATTAAGCAATAAGTTAGTTCATTTTCAAATAGAAATCAAGAAACAAACTTACAGCGTAATGGGAGGGTCGACTTGTCCCAAGGAGTCCACCGTGACTCTGCAGATAAAAGTCAAACTCAACGGGACTCGTGATACCGGTATCGACAACCGTTCCAGCAGGACAATTTTGACTCCTATCAGCCTCCGTTATAGGATTGAACCTAGTCAGAGAAGCGAATTAAGATCTTTGAGCATTCCTACACAATGTGTGACTGGGATATACAAACCTAATGTGATGACGCTTGATGACGACACAGAGGGTTATCTGGGGTGAAATCTTCATTTCTTTACAAGCATCTATTCAATTAAGACACAGAAATATCAAATCAGTATCGCGATTAGTTTCGAATAAGAAAAAAAGATATCCGACCTCGTATTAATGGTAGCTCTGGAAATAAAACGTTAGATTCGAACCTAATCAAAAACGAAGGAGGATAACTAACCATGCCTCAAAACCTGCTCGAACTGTCCTTCAGAAACACCATCTACGTGAAAATCCATCAAACTTCAACGAACGGAAGCAGTCTGATATATCAAGTGACATACCGCGGAAGAAGATAAGCTTTCTCGGAGCTGGGTTCTTGGCCTTCTCCTGATGAGTCCTATATTCCATATGCAACTTCAAAACATCCTGCAGAAGAGCGACAAACTTCGGTTTCAAATACAAATAATGAATAGCAATAGCAAACACGCACCTTGACCATTGTTTTCAAATCGTCAATCAACTCCTGTCTTCCGACTTGCAATGCATTTGCAGCAACATATTTCGACGCCATCTGGTCTACGCTTCCCACGACGGCAGTAAACGAGGGCCTTCCCTCAGCTCCCGGTGCAGGATGTTGAACGTCGGCGCCTTTGTCCATTCAGACCATCTTACGAAAGGAAAACAAAGCTTATGAACTCACCCATGATAATGGTGGCATTGGCCGGGTCAGACAGGATGGGCACAGCTCTACGTTCAGGTGTGCAGTTTATTCCGCCGATTTTGACGTTCACTCTAGCGAGCAGAATTTCAAATAAAAAAGACGAAAGAATGGGAAAATGAAAGAAAAAACATACTTGAGAGCGACATTGGCCCAGTACTGAATGTTGGCACCTCTACATTTCTGTGGTCTCAGGCATTGCGTTGCTACACCCATCTATCAAAAAATTAAGAACTTTATAGAGATGATACTAAAAAATATCACGTACGACAATATCTCCGAAGCTGTAAACGAAGAGAGAAATCAAAAAGAGGAGATAACAGAAAGGTAAGTTGACAATATCTTACTGTTTGATGGCCGAATAAACGGCAGCGTTCCCGTCGTCAGGCATGATTATGACAATCAGCTGAGGGGGTTGCCCTCTTTGTTTGAACACCTCCATCCCAGCCGACTTCAGTATCTGAATAGACATACCGTTATTACAAGAAAGGATTCAGCGAATTGAAATGCTTACTTGAGGGATATTTCCTTGAGGATCACCGGGCTTAATCAACGGAGAGTGGTTAATTGTAATACCTGATTAAGGCATCCATTCGACATAAGCAACTCAATGATACAACGGGCAAGATAATGGAACACTTACCAGTACTCTCGAAGCCTTGGATAAGATTCCGGACTATGTTTTGCAAATCACGCTCAAAAATTCTTGAGAGATTGACGAGCAGCCAACGATCGACAGTCATAGGCCTAACCAGTTTCTTTTCGGCCCTGTTAAGCAGGTATAAGTTGCAGCTTATAGGGAAACAAGATAAAAGAAACCATCACATACATATTCCACGCTCCGAACCTAGGAACCTATAACAACAAAGTTCAAAATGAAATCGCATCAATTCGACAGAGTAGTACTTACAACCACAGGTTCCTTACTCCCTGGTCCATATTGCAACTTCGGTGTCGGTAGAATTCTTCCTTTCAACGACATCAGCGTCGGGTTGATATTCAGTCCAAAACTCCTGATGTATTCTGACTGTCCATATTGCAAGTCCCGCGCTCCATTTTCGATAAGTTGAAACCTTTGAGGAGGTTTGAGCGTTGAAAACGAGACCATCTTGCTAGTCTTGTCGCTCGGTAACTGCTTGCGCATGATTTGGCCTGGTTGCACTTGGCAAAGTTCCAAAGGAACGAGAGCACCTCCAGGTCGGAACTACGTGATGCAAAACGAAAACTGAACCAACCATAGGATGATGATGAGTCGAAGAAAACGTACCTCAACACAGTGCAAATTCGGATGTTGAAGGCGGATTCCGAGTTGCTGGAAATATTTCGCCACCGTAGTCTTCTTGCCATCTTGATCAAACGTTATTTGATCAGCTCCTCTAGGTGCGACCCCCTTTATAACTCTCCTCTTATTCTTCGTCGTAGCTGGGACGGTCACAGCCAAATTCGAGAGAAACTTTCCCAACCTGATACGTTCACGATCGGAGTTTGCTAGATAATTGGCGAGATTTCGCGCAGGGACATTGTTGTCGAAGAAATCGACACAGACTTCGAGAAGGTTTCCCGGGCGATACATCATGCAAGTTGCGATGTCGACATTGAGAAGGAGATACCCTGGACCAGGACGCATGGATTGAAAGAAACCGCGCCAAAGTTCGATACCTCCTCCAATTCCTTCAAAACCGAACTTTCGGTTGAAAAAACTGCGAACGTTATGGACACATTCTAAATTGGGTACCATACGAAGGACCGTGTTGAAAGCCTGGGAGATGTTCAATCAGTAAGTTATTGAGTTTGAGGGTTGAGAGATATAAACTTGCCGCTAAGCTCGTTGAGACTGCGTCATTCATACTTTGACTACCAGCAATGTAGCGACGAAGCACCCTAAGAATCCGAAATCAGCCAACTATTCTAGAAGAAGCGACAGACAAGGAATTCATACTCGGTATTGATAATGGCGGCTTCGCTCAACTTCAACTTATAGACCCGCGGTGGGCGTCCTCCAGGTTTCTGAGTCACTCCTCCATTCTTTGGAGCTAACGTCACTTCGAACTGTTATAAATCAATAAAAAAACAAACTTGAAAATATGAAGACGAAACGGAACTTACAGTACGAGACGTGCTCCCCATAGGCACTTGGTATGTCGCATACGCGATCTTTTTCCCATCGTAGGCAAGCACTTTGTGGAAAATGTTTGCGTAGTCTTGTTGGACTTGCCTGAATATTTCCATGTTGACACGAGATGGCATCGAGTCGGGGTCAATCGCTAAAAAGAAATCGAACATTATAGGGGGAGGGTTAAGAGGGTTAGTTGAATTTCGTCGACTCGGTAGATCTCATCAACCCACCGACTAGGAAACGTATTATAAGTGGCAAAAAGAAGAGGAAATATTAGAACAACATACCATCATACTGATAAACCGGGATGTCGATAGCTTCCGCCTTGTAACAATTCACTTGGATGTCAATCGAGCGGCCAACCGACCCGACGCCAGGTCTTTTAACCCCCATCGCAGTAACATGACCTAATTATAGGACAATCACGATAAGACCGAGAGATCCACACCCAATTAGGATTGGATGCGCAGCGCATCCATCAAAACCATGGAAGAAAGACGATAAAAACGCGATGAGCACGATATCCAATTAGAAGGACATCCAACACGTCCACGAGACAGCCAACACAGTATTCACACAATGGAAGGCATCATGACAAAAATCGCATCAAAGATTAGTTTCAAAAAAAGGTTTATTATTTTCTGCGGGCGGGCGACAGGAGTCCTGTGGGCTCACCTGCCGGGGTGATAGTACTACCAGGTACAGCTGGAGCAGCAGCTGGTCCTCCCCCTCCAGTTGGCGGTCCGCCGCGGGAGCTACCGCGAGATGAAGGCCCACCTCGAACAGCTCCCGAACCACCACGAGAAGGGCTTGCACCACGGGCTGGGCTTTGGCCACGAGCCCGTGAGCCGCGAGGACCAGGGGGCACTCTGCGAGACATGACGAAGGAGAGATTGGGATAGTAGATATGGTGATGACGATTTTGCTGAAGAACACAGGCCTACCAGGAGAGATGCTCGTGGTAGGATTGAGGCCGTCGACCCTGTGGGAGAGTTCTACGACTTTTATATATTCCCAACAGTAGCATCACGGGACTGGTCGCATTTTCGCCGAAGTTCCTCCAGCATCCAGAACATATCAAATAAACTTCTATTCAACTAACTTGATATAGTCAGCTAGCTAGCTACCCCCAGGCATGCCTCCAATCGCAGCTAAACTCAGTGCAAGCGCAGCCACCACCTGCATCATCCTCATGAAACCCGACGTGTTCCGTATCCGATCCAGCTGTTGCATCTCCTCTTCATCTTTCTTCCTCGTCCCTCGTAATACGTCAGGATACGATTTCGGAGGGGTATAATGTTGTCCTCCACCTGTGCCATAAGAGGAACTGGCAGAGGCACCACGATTACGCGGAGGGGTATATGAATAATCAGGCGGCGGTTTGCGAAAACCACCAGGAGTTGCTCGAGGATGTGCCCAGGCATGGGTAGCTTTATGCCCGGAGGTAGGGGGTGCCCGCGGCTCATAGGAGTGCGAGTGCATGGGCCTGGAAGATCGATGTAACAGACTCCTATCATAGGCACGCCTGAAACGAGGAGCAAAAGTCCATATTTGAACGACCAAACGTGGGTGTGTCGTCATAAACCCGGATACTTACCGTTGTCTATCGTCTACGAGGACAGAATATGCCAGACTGGCATTAGAGAATACTTCTTTAGAAGAAGGGTCTTTGGAAACATCAGGATGGTGTTTCTTGCTCAACTGACGAGAAAACGAAACGCTCAGAGTTGAGCATAGGTGAATGTCGGATGCATCAGCTCACGGACTTGGTAGTAATGTGACTAATTGTAGAAGAATGTCAAAAAATTCATAGGCAGAGCAAAATGATATACTTACCTTGATCTGGGCTTTGGAAGCGCTGGGTGTAACTCCGAGGGTTTTATAATGGTCAAGCCTGCATGCAGATGTTGAAAACGATTGCACACAACACTTAAATGATCCCAAACGACAAGAAGACGACGAGGCTATCGGCCACGAAGACGATGAAGAAAATGCAAGCATGGCGGTCATCAAGTCGGCAGTAACAACCATTGCGTAGTTGGGGTACCACAATCATGTGACATGAAACCTCAATCGGGGTTAGGGTTTTCCTCTCCACTTCCACCACTTCCAGAGTATGTCCAACGTTAGCCCTACATTTCCAACAATCACTATCGACCTGGTAAGTCTTGTCCGAATCTTTCAAATCTGTCTTTTCCCAACGTTTGTTCAAGCAGTTCTAGGGGCTTGACCGTCAGACATTCAAAGATGTTCTAACCGGCGTCCTCCATTCTATTCTCTTTCATAGATTATTCGGTCTTATACGACCGCAAGTATTTGAGGTTCTTGACATCACTATGGTGTGACACTCGATTCTTTCTGCTATTGTCACCGATTTTTCTGATCTGCTGTTGAAGCCAGGCGTTGATGACCCGGGAATGGAACATCTCATTCAAGATAAAGTAGACACCTTTTGGAGAGCCATTCAAACCGATACAGATAGACGTGGTCAGGTACGTCTACCGCATGTGTTTAATTACCGCCAGTCACCGCTAACTTATTACCCTTAGATCGTTGTAACGTTCTCGATGAAAGGGCCTAAAAAGTCATGGTATCAACTTTATCAAGTCGAAGAAGATATACCTTGGGAACAATGGTTCGCATTATTACAGCATTCTCTCTATTCAATCCATCTTACAGATCTCCATTCTCAGGATTATCAATACTGAACTTCGTCAGTATCGAACGGACCAAGGTACTGCCTGGTTTTTTTCCGGTAATCCAAAACGAATTCACTTTCATTTATAATCTGCTGTAGACCGTCAAATGTTTTATACAAATCTTACTACCGCCCTAACGAAATCCATTCAAACCATGCTCAGTCATACATCTTCCGAACGCGGTCGAACGGCTGTACCTCCAATAACTCAATCTACAGGCATATCGCCTTTCCCTTTCAAAATCACCGTCAAAGTCGGTGGTGAAGATTTATAGGTCTTGACGTTTTGTAAGAGCTTAAAAGTATAGACATTTGTATATTTGTAAAATATCATGGGAGACGTCAGTCCAGTTAATCGTTATTTCCGAAAAACTGAGCCTGGCGACACGGCTGATTACCGATTTCCCGTCAACCTCGAGAGATGTTAGATACAACGTGCACAGGTATCATGACCGCGAGACGGCTCGGAGAGCTTGCGTGAGCTAGAGCGACTAATTTGGGTCTTCCCATTGTATCAAATATCGGGTGCTTAATATCTGAAGTAGTTCCTTCAACTCCTTTATCCCATCATTCCTTCCCGTTTCTTATCAGATTTATGCCACTGATCTCTGGAGGTGTTAGGTGTAGTCTGGAGTACTACACCATACATATCCATGAATTTCTAGCTCTTTTCTAACTATTCAGGCGAATAATCTCAATTTTCCTCTTTAAAATCACAGAACTGTGCATTCTACTCACCTGCACACTCATTTGAGCTTTCCTTATAAAGGAACTCGAATGCATTCAAATCATTGGCATATTCTATCTCCGACTCTACAAAGGGCTAATAGCCTGTGAGATTTGGGGGATCTGGGGGGGACAGCAAAGAAAAACTTTGGAGTAGGCAAGAAGGCGAGTTTGACTCTTCTACAAAATGTGAGATCGATGAAGTGACTTCCAGGATGAAAAAAAAAGGTGAGCAGAAACACTGTCACAGTCGCCCTCTACTTTTGTATCTAAAACTACGTCTATAACCGCTTCGTCTTCTGTACCAAGATCACGTACCTCCCATAATAGTCTACTTCGTTACCCGCCTCTACTCTCTCTCCACTCTGCCAACGTCACTCGTCTGTAACTTCTCTCCTGTCTCTCTACTACTCCTTCCTTTCCTCTCTATCTCCACACCCCTCGACGTCTTGCATAGGAGACCAAGCGTCTCCTTACAGGCGTGTGCGATAGATAGCCTTTGAATTTAATGCAAATAGTGAGTTTCGAGTGGCGATATGTGGCATACATAGCCTCTCAAAGAAGTTATGGATGGCACATTTGTGTGACGGCATGCTCTCGCAGTGACTCTCAGGTGGCTCTCGATAGCCTTGCTTGGTCTGTCATTACCATGTACTCATGTCAATAAGTGTGAGCGGCGTTTTTGCCTAGTACTTCCGATGTCGAGTGTAACTGAACAAGATTCCGCAGTCTCTACGGCTTGATAGGACTTTCCCGGATTTTTCCCGTACGAAGAGACTCACCGCTTAGCCACTGCCCTGATCTGCATCTCTGAGACATCATCTAGCTGCCAAGCTGGGGTGCTGAAGATGAGATGGTCGAGAGCCCCGGTCTGTGACAACCGCCTTCGATTTTTGACGTAGATAGCAAAGAGTGAAATTCTAAGTCATGTCCACAAGCACACCGGCACTCCATACTCTCTTAATGCGGTAGTACAAGGAGATGGGCAATGTTGCTAGTGAGTGGTTTTCCAAGTGTGGAAGCTGGGCTTAGCCTCCGACTCGGAATCCTAACTTACTAAATGACGCACTGACAATGCCATCAGCTTCTCGTCCTTCTCGTAAGTATGTATCACTGAGTTACTTATTATGTAACGTAGTTAGCTAACTATCATATCATTCCGACTTCAACACTTCGGGAGTTGTTGTTGACATATGTTCCAAACTATTATTCACCGTCAGTAAGTTTCTTTTTCCTTTATTTTATGGTGCCAGTCAGTGTATCACTAGATGTTTGCTTTACTTCTCGTCAACCCTCCTGAGTCTAAGTTGGAACTTTCACAAAGTTTAACACTAACACCGATTCATTTATATATATACTTTCCTTCAAGATGATGATATTACTATATAGTTTCTATTTGCTTCTAGAGCCGATCTCCATTTCTGGCCTGTCGGATCTGTATGGCAAGGGGTAAAAAGAGATAGCAATTTAGTATCGCTGAGCGCTGAGGATATAAGTGTGGGATCAGTTGGAGTGATATACACTTTAATTCCACCTGCGAGCTCATTGATTTGATCATCCAAATCAATGATATATATAACTAGCTAGGAAGATTGATCTAGTAAGACTGATAGACTATCATGATCATGAGGTTATTATTGGTTATTAGCATCGTGGAGAACGTGGGAAGTTTAAGTCCATAGTAGGAGGTTGGTTTGCACTACTATTTAACAGTGAGTGTCGTCGAACAGCTTGTCTTGTCCACGATTGACGGGTAGCGTTGCCGGTTATAGGTAAGTCCGATGAATAGGTCGAAATTTATAGCCTTCTATTGGAGGACTAATGCAGGGATATCCGAAATTCAATATTTTGACCTGACTGATACAGACAATACCCTGGATCTCGGCCCGGACAAGTTTCCACCGCGCGCAGGGGAGATTGCAAGGCTGAAACTGGCTAATGGATGACAGGTCTCATGCCATGAGAAGTGATATAAATGAGGTCGCTCGAAGTCCTTCGACGGCCACGTCACCCCAGATGTCTCAGTCTTCTAAAACGCGAGTTGCCATCATTGGTGCTGGGTACGTTATGTATTCTATTCTCAGTGCTCGATGATGTTCATTCGGTCAAACTTCGAAGTACTGGTGGTTTGAGTCTGGCGATCAAGCTCAAGCAACAGCTTGGTTATGATAATTTTACTGTTCGTCACCGTCGTCGCCTTCTCTTTTTGCCACAGGCGCTCATCTTTCTGTTTGCAGATATTTGAAAAAGGCCACGATGTTGGCGGAACATGGAGAGTGCGCGCAATTCTGTTCTGCCATGATGTTCATGAATAATTGATGAGGCGAGCAGGACAATACCTACCCTGTACGTCACCTCGTACAGAAAGCTATCGCTGGCTCATTTAATCTCCTTAGGGATGTTCTTCTGACGTCCATATGGTGTGGTTTTCTCTCTCCACAGACAGCCATGATTGGCCCCATTCTCATGGATACTCTCCCGATATACAAGCCTACTGGGTAGGGCTGACTCGCAAATATGACCTCTATCCTCGTATTCGACTCCACACGAAAGTATCCTTCGCAACTTGGGATGATAATGCGAAATTGTATCATATCGATCTCGAGAATGTCCTTACAGGCGAGAAAGACACTTTCGATGCGGAAGTGGTAGTATCTGCCATCGGCATCCTTGAAGTCCCGAGATACCCAAGTATACCCGGCCTAGAGTCGTTTAAGGGAGAAATGTGGCATTCCGCTCGTTGGAATCATGAAGCTGATTTGAGAAATAAAAAGGTTGCTGTCATCGGCACTGGGGCGTCAGCGTATGCGAAGTTTCTTGTCGTTGACTGAAAGATCCCTCACTGATTTCATGGGTTCGTCCAAAGGACACAGCTGGTTCCCTGCATTACAGAAGACCCTACGGTCCAGGTTACTGAGTTTTGTAGAACTCCAAACTGGCTTCTGCCGCCAGTACGTCCATCGTCCTTCTGACTTTACACGCGTTACACTGCTCTTGATAGGTTCGCGTCAAATACTCGAAATTTCACCGCTGGGTCTTCCGCAATATACCCCTCGTTCAGCGATTTTCCCGTTTCCTGACTTTTTGTCAAGTGCGTGAGCCCATGTTATTACCATTCTACAGCTCCCTAACCAAAATGCCATATCACAGTCGGACCTGCTCTATTTGATGGTCTTCGCCGGTTACCCTATATTACGTCGTATTTTTAGAAAGGCAAGTTGTCATCCCTTCAAAGATGACAAAGCACTCACACATTTTTTCCGCAGGTGTCGGAAAACTATATAAAATCAAATGCTCCCGCGGAATACTGCGATCAACTGATTCCCACATTTCGTGAGTTTTTTATTTCCGCAATGCGAGACGCGCCGGATCTTCTCAAGATACATTATAGCCATCGGATGCAAGCGTGTTATATTCGATACGGGCTTCCTTGATGCCTTGCACAGGCCCAATCTTAGTCTAATTGGGGATGGGATCGACAAATTTGTAGCTGATGGAATTGTCACCAAGAAGGGTACATGTGATTCTGCCCCCCATTTTTACTCACCCATACAATATCCGTTTCAGGTGATAAACTTCCCTTCGATGTCATCATCTTTGCTACCGGCTTCGCCGCTGTAAGCCCACCCTCACACACATAATCCACTTGAGAAGATTAATCACATCAATTACAGGATAAATTCCCTCTCGACTTACGAGGCACGAGCGGAACGATTCAAGAGTACTTTGATGAGAAAGATGGTCCACAGAGTTATCTGGGTACCTCTTATCCTGACTTCCCCAATTTTTACACCATACTTGGTTCGTCTCTCTCATATTTTTCGTTTCAAAGATGGTCTGTCTGATATGTGTGAAAAGGCCCAAATACCGGAACTGGTCATACCTCCGTGATTTTCACGAATGAATGCCAAGTGCGTCTATTTGGAGCGATTTATGTTATAGTTCTTTGAACGTAATTTTTATCTCATCACAGGCCGATTATATCATTCAGCTTATTACACCTATCATTCAACGCAAGGTCGTCACGGTGGAAGCGAAACCCGAAGCTACGGATACCTATAACGAGAAAATCCAGAAACGCCTCTCTGCTTCTGTTTTCACTGGCTGTCACTCCTGGTATCGTGTAGGAGGAACTGGAAAAATAACAAACATCTTTCCTGGGTGCGTTTATCACTATATTTGATACGGCAGAGCACCGGTGCTGACCGAACGTCATGCAGTCCGACTATATTGTTCTGGTTATGGCTGCGTAAAGTGAATTGGGACGATTATACTGGTCTTGGGCTTGAGGGTTGGATTGAAAGGAGACGAATATCAAGGAGGAAGAAGATATTGACTCTGGCGTTGGCAGTGATTTTGATTGGATCCGGGGCTTGCTTTATGTTCCGTATCCCTGGGATCTCCAAGTATTTGCCAAGGTGGAAGCTTGGATACTGATCGTCGTTGAGCCAGTACTAGCTTTACCTAGTCTTGAACGGTTCTCATAGAGTCCCGGTTCAGCTCAAATCATGGAACTTTCTAGTATCAAAAATTTTCAATTTCCTGACGTTTTTGAGAAATCTCTCGGCTCGCACACGTCCAACATTGCGTTCGCCAGCATAAGGATTATCACCACCAAGATCATCCCACCATCCCACGTCTTCACCCAAATGCTGCCAGATGCTGCCTAGCTAGTAGCGCCGCTCATCATGATTATGATTAATTATTATTATCATTGGACAAATAATACTTACGTCATTCCCGAGCCGCCCGACTTGCCGGCTGCAAAGCAGTTCAATTTGGCTTCTGAGCACAATGCCATCATCACGGGGCAACCAAAAGTCTCATGCAATTCTCCCACCAAAATTATTCCAGGCCAAATCCATCAAACGGGAATCCCGCGTTTTCAAGGAAGACAAGACGAGTTACTTACTATAATAAGATCCATTCATTGGAGATGGAGTGACTTCGCACATCTTTGCTTTTCCCCGAGGAATATAGACAGGAGCTTGACTACAGCGGATAACGACGCCCACACACGATCCTTTCTTTGACTTCTCACACCATGTCGTCGAAATTCGAGATTCCCAAGACTCAGAGGGCTGCAGTTCTATATGAACGGAAGGGGGAATATCGCATCGAGAAAGAGTGGCCCGTCACGCAACCCCATGAACTCAAGCCTGGTCAATGTCTGGTCAAGATGGAATATACGGGCGTGTGTCATTCGGATTTGACCATAAAGAATAGGGATTCCGCACCCCCAAATATTCCGCTTATAGGAGGGCACGAAGGCGTAGGAGTCATCGTGGCTATTGGTGAGCATACGCAGGACCCGATTATCAAGATAGGCGATAGAGTTGGGCTGAAATACATCGCTAAAATTTGCGAGACGTACGTATCATTTCGAACTCTAACGATTAGGAGCTGACGAAGGTGATAGATGTGAGATGTGTCGTTCTGGCAAAGAAAGCTGTGAGTGTGCCAGCTTGGGGTCAATCTAAACGAAGACCCATGCTACATTGGCCAGTATGCATCTCTGATACCGAGAAATTGACTCATGGGTACCAAATTGGTGGCACATTCCAAGAATATGTTGTCAGTCGATCTCTCTGTTACCCTCCGAAATCTTTGTGCATACGTCCTTTCAACTTCAGCTATCCTACACGAACTACGTATCAAAAATACCGGATGGTATCGATAGCGCGGGAGCTACGCCTCTCTTCTGCGCAGTAAGAGTCCCTTGCTTCTGCACTTGAATCTTGAACTAACTTATCTACCAGGGTGTGACCGTTTATAAGGCCATCAAAACCTTAGGCGGTCGCTTGGGACAGTGGGTTGCTATTTCTGGTGCTGGAGGTGGATTAGGGCATTTAGGTATCTATTCATCTCGTTTCGTAGTTAATACCTCTCTGATTTTTGTTTATAGCGGTTCAGTTTGCTGTAGCGCAGGGTCTTCGCGTCATCGCGATTGGTCAGTTTATTATCTCTATCGTTATGAGTAAATCTTACGCCATGATAGATACTGGAGAAGACAAGAAAGAACTGGTGCTTAGTCTCGGTGCCGAGAAATGGATTGATTTCAAAGAATCCAAAGATTTAGTCGCCGACGTGCAGTTAGCATCTGGGGGACTTGGTCCTCACGCAGCTGTCATCGCCACTGGAAATGTAGGCGCTCTTTGATACCGCCATTACTCCGGCTGAGCGGAACAAATTTTAGCCTCAACCATTTTTCCAAGCTGCCTTGTATCTGAGACCTACTGGAACGATTATGTGCATCGGTGTGCCAGCTGGATTAGCACCTTTGGCTGTCCCCATCGCTTTGATTGTCCTCAAGGTTCTTTTTTTACTTCTATAGCTATTTATTTAAAGCTCAGGTTTGCTTGCTAGGGCCTTAATATCATCGGAACACTCGTTGGGTTAGTATATCTTGCGCCATTATTGGTAAATATCTGATCGTTTTCACACAGTTCTCGCCTCGACATTGAGGAATTGCTCGCGATTGTTGCCCGTGGCAAAGTCAAATGCCACTATGAGACACGTAGCTTGGAGGACCTGAATACGTCAGTTGACCATATCCATCTGCAAAAGCAAAGCATATCCTTATTCTTTTCGACAGGGTGTTTTCAGAATTAGAAGCAGGGAAAATTACTGGCAGAATCATTCTCAAGATCTGAGCGTGTGAGATATCACACATCGTAAATCGGGAACTTTATAAGATTTTTGTAACTTTAGCTGTGCAACAACAGCAAACGAAAGCAATCTATATCATCAGTGAATATGAAGGTAGTAGGAAATGCAACCCGCGGTGTCTACTGGAAAACAAGAGTGAAGCTACAATACGTGAGGCCTTAGAAGCATTATAGCCGTCAGGTTCCCTCTCTCCTGATATCAAATCCATGATATTGAAGGCGACCAATTTGTCGACCGTATCAATACCTACAGGAATGAAGACCAATTAGATTCGGAGAGGATGCTTCCATAATCACAACCGATGGGAGAACTGTGGTGGTTCAACTTCATATACACTGCTCTATCGAGTCAAAAAATGGGACTGTCGAGTAGTCTTGGGTAACAGGGTTTCAGATACAGCGATGCGAGGACCGAGTAGGTGCCCGTGAACTATAATGATAGATTTCCAGGAGGAGGTAAGTATTAGTAATGCAGATGTGCCATCAATATTTCCACCTGCTTTCCACTGGGCCGGCGAGTCAATAAAGCGGCTGTATTATTGAATCATTATTTGATTATTATTATTCCCAGGAGCCAAATAAAGCGTGAGTGCCGCAACATCTTCGCACCTGAGATATTAGAGTTTAACTTTATGTGCCAGAGAGCTATTATTTGATCGCTATCTTGGTAATATTGATATTCTGTCACACTTACCTATACAGAACGTTACATTTGTCACGATAATGATTTGATAATATCTTGATAAAATGACTGCCTTTATTTGAGCTGAGCAAATAAATATTGATTTAATAATGGTTCAATAATGCAGCCGCTTTATTGACTCGCCGGCCCAGTGTTTCCACACCCAACGGTGATGCCGTTGAAAACTCGACATAATTCGGACAAAATACGATAACAGCAGCCTCATCCATAATGCTCAGAAGTGTTACTCCTACTTGACTTTCGATTCCGGATCCGACTCTGAATTTGAGCCAGCCAGCTACCATTCAATACGGACCAACTATCGCATTTTCGACAAGGATCTCTCGAGCCTCTAGTGACCAACGACGAAACTACGGCTTGCAAACCTCCAGGTAAGTTCTGTATATAAATGCTACCGTTGATTTTGGTGTATTGATTGCCAGTTTGGCTCAACACGCAGATAACAGCGCCATAGCTTCCAATTTCACGCCTCCTGCTCCCAGGGTCCCTCCTCATCATCTCTCATTTCATCCTATTGTCTCACCTGCCCGCCTACCGCCATCAGGTGCAGGTCATCTTTCTTGTTCCAACGAACGAGACCCCTCGGCCTTAGAAGAGAGGAAAGCCTGTGTGTAGGCGGTTTCGTATCATCCGCGACCCCCAACGCACCCACAAAATTGCATGAGCTCGTTCGTCGCTTCCGTTCGCTTTGTGGTGTCCAATCCGAACAGCGAAGAACGAGAAAGGGAAGTAGAGGGAGCTATGACAAAGGGATGGAAGTGCTCGAAGGAGCTAGCAATACGTTGAGGGAACAGGAAAAGAAAATTGAGGAGCAGAGCAGAGACGTGCTTGAACGATTCGCTGGCCTCTGAAGTCGGATGCAGTGGAAGCCCAGGTAATATGCGACGCCAACTTACAGACAACTCAAAGGGATTAACGTCTTAACAGTGGAACAAATATTATAAAGATCTACAGAATATACAGAAGATACAGAAGATACATAGCAAGTGGGCCCTTAGGCGCTAGATGCTTCAGGAACCGCCATCGATGCTTCAGGAGCCGCCATCGATGCTTCAGAAACCGCCATCGATGCTTCAGGTGATGCCGCGGCGCTGGATGCGGGGGCACTGGATGCGGCAGCACTGGATGCAGGGGCGTCGGATGCAGTGGCGTTGGATGTGGGGACGAGGTCGTCAGAGTAGGGAGGGAGGTCGACTGGGGGGAAGGGGAAAGTTCCGTATTCGGGGAGATCGACCTCGGGGAAATCAGGGTACGCGTAGTAAGCATTGTTTTTCCCATCCTCGAATCGACCGTAGGGGAAGATTTCGGTGCAACCTCTAGCTTGGATCGAGGTATAGAAGTAGTGGATGTTGGCCCTGATCGCGTCCAACAAGTTGCCTCTCGGGTTGGGGTAGAGCGTGCGCAGAGTGGTGTTGACGTGGTACTCGAAGATACCGCACTTGTCGTCAAGTCTGGGTGCATTACGGTCCACAGTGTAAGTGTTAACACCAGCGACGTTGGCTCCTGGCTCAAGGGGATGGATAGCATGCACGACGGCCTCGTTATCAGCGCTCATGGGGCGTGCAGCCCTGTGGAAGTCATCGGGGTAACGGGCGGCCTCGAAGAAGCTGCGGGCATGGTCGAGCCTGAGTTGTCCATCGTCTTGGCGTCCATCGACCCACAAGTTGATAGGGTTGACGGATTCAGAGTAAGCAGAGAAGAGTCGGGGAGCGACGATGGTGAAGGTGGGGTTGTTCTGGATACCGTCTTGAGTACGCTTGAGGCGGTACTCGCCAGCAGCGGTAAGGTTATACCTTCCACCACCGAATCTGTAGCTGTATTCAAGGAACTGTGAAGTGATCAGATCCTGGAAGCTTCAAAATATACAAAACAACATACTCCTTGGAAGAGGGTCTCGTTGAAGGTCTCGACATCGCCACCATCATAGAAATCAGCTAGAGGCAAAGTAAGTCATTTGATTAGGATAACTGTGGCGATGCGCGAAACTCACCTCGAGTCATAGAGCTGTCACCCTCAAACACGTTATGCGTGTTCAAACCACCAATAGTCGCCGGTTGATCTTTCGGGTCGGGTCCAGTCTTCTTGGACTTTTCACCGATACTGACCAAGTCGGTGACCATGTTTCCGTTGACAATGAAGGCAGCGTAGCAGGTGAACTTGGCCAAGTCGTTGTTCATGTTGAAACCTGCGCAAAGTCAGCGAATGAACGTGAAGGAAATGCTGAAGCACTGACCTTCCATGGCGGCACGGACGATGTTTGAAGGTGACTCAATACCGTTGCGGCTGATGTACTGTGAATTGGGTCAGATATTAAAGCGAGAAGCAAGGTCGAAGAATGGCACGTACACCATGGTTGGCGAGAGTGTTCAAAGCCGGGCAAGGACCACGGATATCACCTTTGCGCGGAGGCTTGAAAGGATGTTCGGCATCGTTGACGAGCTTGACACCACCATATTCGAGAGGTCCTGGGGGTGGTGGCGGTCTCTTGTATTTGCCGAAGGCACTCATGGCATCATCCAATTCTTGCCTCGACAATCCAGCTAATGAACCATGTGCTGGGAATGCGGCGGCGGGAGCGACCAAAGCGACTGCGAGCACAACGAAGGAGATGAAGCCAACCATGACTGAAAAGCGAACTGATTTTTCTTCCCTCTTGCCAGGCATCCCTTTATACCTTTCGGGTTATGATACAAGTTTCGCAAACATAAAGTTCGCGTATCCTAAAGGACCTACGTCGTATTGCTGGGTGAGAAAATAGCGATAAGACATCAGGTACAGCCCGACGTGCCCTCGCACCCGGTCCTGCAGGGTGAAGCGGGAACATTTCTTAATAAATTAATCAGTACGGAGTGACGTATTTTGGTTGACATGGCATGTCCTCAACAGTAGGTTGTAATCGGGCCCTTGCCACATATCATATTCGTCTCAGTTGACTACTATTGGATGTTATCAGCCTACAGTGACTGGTAGCTTCTATCTGCCCGTTTATGCCAATACATATTATCTAGTATACGCTGCAGTTTGGTGCATGAACGAGCAGGTTAGTATCGTGATCCGTAACAACAGGCCAGTTTCACACATTCATTCTTACTGCCATGCCATAAACATAGTCAGAGCCAAAAAATGGACTTACCTGGGACTTGTCTATCACGTACTAGTATGATAGCCATCCTCAATTTAGATCAGTTGATCTTATACGGGTCCGTATTGCCATGTGAAACCAGACGACCGTCGACAACTCAGTGACAGCACTGCTTTCAATAATCACACAGTTAGATGTGGTGGAGAATCCAAATCGTTGGATCACCCAAAAGGTCATCCTACTTTCGAGGACTAAATTGCTGTTAAATCAAATATCTTTGCAGATGTTGACCCAGTTGTAGGCCAATGACTCACCCAGAAACTTGAAGACCTAAGTCATGCCTGCACTCGGGGACGGCTCCGTGCATATCAGCGCCTGTCTGCCACCTGTTTGAAGGAGCTAACGCCACTAATACTGTGGGTGATTGATGGCATGCGTACGGTTGATCCGTATTACCCTCGGGACAGTATCTGAAAGAATTATTCTTGATTCATCCGTTTCGTTCCAACGAGTTCCCTTTGACCACAAAATCCTGTAATGCCCAATGCTGGTGTATGTGGCCACATTTCGTATTCATATTTTCTGCCTCATCAGAGCCGCTGCTCCCACTAATAATCTTCCGCTAGCTACTAATATTTTCGCTAATCGAGTACGTTTAGGCACCCCATTGGTCGACAATCAATGTCCAAATGGGTTTTTTCAATTCTCTCAATTACATGTCAAAGTGCGCTTGAAACACTCTGCCGAGGAACGTTCAAAATTTCTTTCAAGTATGAGCATTCCAGGCCCCCCCACGTCCGTTTTCCAACACAAGTCCATGGAGTTTGTGTCTTCCCATCTTATCTACATATTCACTCCGGGTCATTGAAAGTACTGTCCTTTCAAAACCCATCATTTACAGCTCGAATTCAGACTCCCTGACTTGCCACTGCCATTTCTTGTGGCGTGAGTTTCGGATGCTCCTTTAGTTGAACTTGGTCGGGATGTTTTATTCTCAACCTTAGATCAACCATGATTTCCGGTGCGTTGAATAAACGCCTGTTTTGAACAGTGTTTTGAGCCTTATCATAACGTTATTCAGCCTACTTGGACTAGTGACACAGCACAGCTGGCGCCTTTCCAAAGCCGTTTCAACTCATTTATAGATGTAGTGATGCATGATCATGAAATGATCATTGAGTTCCCGCTCGGGCTCGACTGTCGGACTGCGTAGCCGTATCTACTCTGCCCCGCAATCCCGTTCCTGCCATTAGCTGTCCCCAACTCCTTATCCCCACATTTTTAGCCACATATGTCCCGTTGTGCTTTTCGCTTCCCCATCATTCCATCATGCCAAAGTTCGCCCTGTCAATGCTGATTGGGCAGTTTTACTAGTGTCCGTAAATACACTTTTATATATTGTTATTGCCGAGGAGGATGATTTCGGTCGTTGAGTGTCTGGTACGCACGGTCTAATTCTGAATCCATAATTCGGTGTCCGAGATTTCTAATAATACACTACGAGGCTTATTCGAGCACATATGACTCGGTGGGCGTTTTTCGGAGTGACCCGAACCCAAACTTGACTAGCTTGACTCATCTGAGCAAGTGCTACATGATGTGACTAGTTTCATGCCAAGTTTCTCTCCTCGTTTTTGGGGCGGTCCTAGTACGAATCCTCTCAGCCTCGTACCGGGGGCCCGGACTGTCCTCCGAGACAGGTGGGCGAGCTTATTTGGGTGTCCGACGCACCCTTACTTGGTATAGACAAGAATCCGCCCCCAACCGTCCAAACCTTTAGTGTTGGTTGTCTGATGACTATCCGACGGCCCTAACAAAGATCCAAAAAAATTATTTTAACTTAAGGTAATTTTCCCCGGTTTATGAATCGCAGGCCAGCTCTAATATACAGTGTGTGTATGTGATAGGGCCAATGACGACAATTGGGAATTCCTGGAAATGCTACGCACTATCATGCTCGACTCTTCTCAATGAACTTTCCTGCGATCGTGGGTTAAGCACTCGTTGATACACAAGGAACGACGTCAAATACTCTCCATGGTTACTAATGCATCTTGAAACTATGCCTCTCCTGCACCGGAATCGCATCCGGGTATGAAAGGTACACAATATTCCACTACCTCCATTCATGTGGCACGCAAGCTACAGAATTGAATCATTTCACAAGTCGTTTCACACTCATACGTTGTCTACTGTCATAATACTTCATTTCCGACCACTGCGGCTTCAGGAACCACTTCACTGTGCACGTCGAAATCCCCCTATCTACCTGAGGGACCTAGCAAGTGGTCAATGTCGTTCAAAACTATTGGATAATTTGAACATGTTAGTTCGATAAGTATTTGTTAACTCATGTCATGCTGCGACAGCCGTCTGATTCCTGACATTGTTACTCAGCGCCAAATTACCGATAACAGAAGATAGAAGATAAGAGTGACCCGCGCCATGAAATTGTCCAACTCTACCTTCATCACAAACATGTACTACTACAAAGATTACTTTGCGCTTTCACCGCTTGGATCCGCCGGATTACATGATTGACCCCGTCCATCAAGCCACCCTGTCCGTGACTACTCAATATCAATCACCCTGACTCCACGAGCTAATTTTCCGGGCCTGCCCCGCGTTTATTATCAGGTCCAGACGCAACTTAGGGGTCATACACCGTGATACACGTCCTCATGGCTCGCTTATTACCTGCTTGCTCGGGAAAGATGTAGACTGATGTAGACGGGTCATTCAAACGTTACCACATGGCACAGCTTATCTCTTCGTCACGACCCACGCCACATGCAGGGTCCTTATTCATCCTTCGCTTCATCAACGGGGAGTTAACGCCACTTATCGCTCGAAGCTTGATTAGCCACAGGAACTGCATGTGACCTTCGTCTTTGAATAACCTTCTATTCCCGAAGGTGGTCAAAACCTTCCATGCTCTTTGTGCTCACCATAATGGCAGTGCTGGACATTTAGGTTGGGAACTCTCGACGTCATTATCGCCTTTGATAGTCGATTCATATGACCGCTATGCTAACCGTAGAAGCTATGAGGCTCACATTGAATTGAAAAGCATTTTCTCTCTCACACCACGTCTATTCTGAGTTGTACTTGTCATATGTCAAAGCTCGAAGAACGCGATTTTCAACACAGAAACAAGGCTTGTTGACCGCAAAGTCCATAGTTGCAATGGTTCGGAACCAAAGAATAGAAGAAGACGCTCCGATCAACAACTCACAAGATCCGTCGCACATCTACACCGTTAAGGCGTAGCTATCCCTGTTTCAAGCTCACTTTGACATGTAATTGAGAGAATTGAAAAAACCCATTTGGACATTGATTGTCGACCAATGGGGTGCCCAAACATACTCGATTAGCGAAAACATCAGTAGCCAGCGAAAGATTATCAGTGGGAGCAGCGGCTCTGATGAAGGAGAAAATGACCATATCGAGTACGGGATGTGGGCACATACCCCGGCATTGTGCATCACAGGATTTTGTGGTCAAAGGTTCGGAACTCGTTGAACTGAAACGGATGAATCAAGAATAATCCTTTCAGATACTGTCCCGAGGGTAATACGGATCAACCGTACGCATGCCATCAAACACCCACAGTATTAGTGGCGTTAGCTCCTTCAAACAGGTGGCAGACAGGCGCTGATATGCATGGAGCCGTCCCCGAGTGCAGGCATGACTCAAGTTGCTGGGTGAGTTATTGGCCTAAAACTGGGTCAAGTCCTGCAAAGATATTTGATTTAACAGCAATTTAGTCCTCGAAAGTAGGATGACCTTTTGCGTGGACCAACGGTTTGGATTCTCCGCCGCCATATCTAACTGTGTGACTATCGAATATTGAAGCAGTGCTGTCACTGAGTTGTCGACGGTCGTCTGGTTTCATGGCAATACGGACCCGTATAAGATCAACTGATCTAAATTGAGGATGGCTATCATACTAGTACGTGATAGACAAGCCCCAGGTAAGTCCATTTTTTGGCTCTGAATATGTTCTTGGGATGGCAGTGAGAATGAATGTGTGAAACTAGCCTATTGTTGCGGATCACGATATTAACCTGCTCGTTTATGCACCAAACTGCAGCGTATAGATAATATATGCCTCTTAAATGGGCAGATAGAAGCTACCAGTCACTGTAGGCTGATAATATCCAATAGTAGTCAACTGAGACGAATATGATATGTGGCAAGGGCCCGATTACAACCTGCTATTGAGGACATGCCATGTCAACCAAAATACGTCACTCCGTACTGATTAATTTATTAAGAAATGTTCCCGCTTCACCCTGCAGGACCGGGTGCGAGGGCACGTCGGGCTGTACCTGATGTCTTATCGCTATTTTCTCACCCAGCAATACGACGTAGGTCCTTTAGGATACGCGAACTTTATGTTTGCGAAACTTGTATCATAACCCGAAAGGTATAAAGGGATGCCGGGCAAGAGGGAAGAAAAATCAGTTCGCTTTTCAGTCATGGTTGGCTTCATCTCCTTCGTTGTGCTCGCAGTCGCTTTGGTCGCTCCCGCCGCCGCATTCCCAGCACATGGTTCATTAGCTGGATTGTCGAGGCAAGAATTGGATGATGCCATGAGTGCCTTCGGCAAATACAAGAGACCGCCACCACCCCCTGGACCCCTCGAATATGGTGGTGTCAAGCTCGTCAACGATGCCGAACATCCTTTCAAGCCTCCGCGCAAAGGTGATATCCGTGGTCCTTGCCCAGCTTTGAACACTCTCGCCAACCATGGTGTACGTACCATTCTTCGACCTTGCTTCTCGCTTTAACATCTGACCCAATTCACAGTACATCAGCCGCAACGGTATCGAGTCACCCTCTAACATCGTCCGTGCCGCCATGGAAGGTCAGTGCTTCAGCTTTTCCTTCACGGTCATTCGCTGACCTTGCGCAGGTTTCAACATGAACAACGACTTGGCCAAGTTCACCTGCTACGCTGCCTTCATTGTCAACGGAAACATGGTCACCGACTTGGTCAGTATCGGCGAAAAGTCCAAGAAGACTGGACCCGACCCGAAAGATCAACCGGCGACTATTGGTGGTTTGAACACGCATAACGTGTTTGAGGGTGACAGCTCTATGACTCGAGGTGAGTTTCGCGCATCGCCACACTATCCTAATCAAATGACTTACGTTGTCTCTAGCTGATTTCTATGATGGTGGCGATGTCGAGAGCTTCAACGAGACCCTCTTCCAAGGAGTATGTTGTCCTGTATATTTTGAAGCTTCCAGGATCTGATCATTTCACAGTTCCTTGAATACAGCTACAGATTCGGTGGTGGAAGGTACAACCTTACCGCTGCTGGCGAGTACCGCCTCAAGCGTACTCAAGACGGTATCCAAAACAATCCCACCTTCACCATCGTCGCTCCCCGACTCTTCTCTGCTTACTCTGAATCCGTCAACCCCATCAACTTGTGGGTAGATGGACGCCAAGACGATGGACAACTCAGGCTCGACCATGCCCGCAGCTTCTTTGAGGCCGCCCGTTATCCCGATGACTTCCACCGGGCTGCACGCCCCATGAGCGCTGATAACGAGGCCGTCGTGCATGCTATCCATCCCCTTGAGCCAGGAGCCAACGTCGCAGGAGTTAACACTTACACTGTGGACCGTAATGCACCCAGACTTGACGACAAGTGCGGTATCTTCGAGTACCACGTCAACACCACTCTGCGCACACTCTACCCCAACCCGAGAGGCAACTTGTTGGACGCGATCAGGGCCAACATCCACTACTTCTACACCTCTGTCCAAGCTAGAGGTTGCACCGAAATCTTCCCCTACGGTCGATTCGAGGATGGGAAAAACAATGCTTACTACGCGTACCCTGATTTCCCCGAGGTCGATCTCCCTGAATACGGAACTTTCCCCTTCCCCCCAGTCGACCTCCCTCCCTACTCTGACGACCTCGTCCCCACATCCACCGCCCCTGCATCCAGCGCTGCCGCATCCAGCGCCGCGGCATCACCTGAAGCATCGATGGCGGTTTCTGAAGCATCGATGGCGGCTCCTGAAGCATCGATGGCGGTTCCTGAAGCATCTAGCGCCTAAGGGCCCACTTGCTATGTATCTCCTGTATATTCTGTAGATCTTTATAATATTTTTTCCACTGTTATGACGTTAATCCCTTTGAGTTGTCTGTAAGTTGGCGTCGCATATTACCTGGGCTTGCCCTGCATCCGACTTCAGAGGCCAGCGAACCGTTCAAGCACTTCTCTGCTCTGCTCCTGAATTTTCTTTCCTGTTCCCTCAACGTATTGCTAGCTCCTTCGAGCACTTCCATCCCTTCGTTATAGCTCGCTCTACTTCCCTTTCCTGTCCTTCGCTGTTCGCATTGGACACCACAAAGCGAACGGAAGTGACGACCGAGCTCATGACAAGTAAAAATGGGATGCAATTTTGTGAGCGCGTAGGGGGTCGCGGATGATACGAAACCGCCTACACACAGGCTTTCCTCTCTTCTGTAGGCCGAGAGATCTCGTTCGTTGGAACAAGAAGGATGATCTGCACCTGATTGGGGTAGGCGGGCAGGTGAGGCAATATGATGAAATGAGAGATGAGGAGGAGGGACCCCGGGAGCAGGAGGCATGAAATCAGAATGTTATCTACGTGTTTAGCCGAGCTGGCGGTTAATACACTATAACCAACGGTAGCATTTAAATACAGAACCTTACCTGAAGATTTACAAGCCGTAGTTTCGTCGTTAGTCACTAGAGGCTCGAGAGATCCTTATTGAATGGTAGCCCGGCTGGCTCAAATTCAGAGTCGGATCCGGAATCGAAAGTCAAGTAGGAATAACATTTCTGAGTGTGGGTGATGAGGCCGCTGTTGTCGAATTGTGTCCGAATTGTGTCGAGTCTTCAACGGCATCCCCGTTGGGTGTGGTTGAAAGCAGGTGGAAATATTGATGGCACATCTGCATTACTAATACTACTTAGTACCTCCTCTTGGAAATCTACTACACGGGCACCTACTCGGTCCTCACATCGCTGTACCCCAAAGCCTGTAACCCAAGACTACTCGACAGTCCCATTTCGTGACTCGATAGAGCGGTGTATATGAAGTTGAACCACCACGGTTCTCCCATCGCTTGTGATTATGGAAGTATCAGGCTCGAATCTAATTCAATGGTCTTTAGATAACCTTTTGTTCCCGAAGGTGGCGAGACCTTCCATGCTCTTTGTTCTCACCATGATGGCAGTGCTGGACGTTTAGGTTGGGAATTCTCGACGTCATTATCGCCTTTGATAGTCGATTCATATGACTGCAATACTAACCTTAGAAGCTATGAGGCTCACATTGAATGAAGAGCACATTCTCTCCCACGCCACGTCTATTCTGAGTTGTACTTGTCATATGTCGAAGCTTGAAGAACGCGATTTCCATCACAAGAACAAGGCTTGTTGCCCGCAAACCCGCAAAGTCCATAATTGCAATGGTTCGGAACCAACGAACAGGATAGTAGAAGAAGAAGCTCCGCCCAACAACTCACAAGATCCGGCGCACATCTACTCAGAGGCGTAGCTATCCCTTGTGTAAGTGTTTCATATAACGTGTTCTTGATCTTCCATTTTCTAACTGGTATTCTTTTTGCCGCCTAAAACACTCGTTCCTTTTCTTATCGTTCTTCTATCTTGTTCATAGGTACCGAAGAGGCTGTACTCGAAATCAAGAGTCCATGCCACTCCAGCGTTACTTGGAGTCAATGATTCCTTCACCGGCTGCTCGACAAGTTTCCCATCGTTACGGATGCATGATGTTTTCCATCACGGTCCCTCAGCATCGCTATCACTTCTTCCTCTGAGTAAGCTTTTTTTCGCTTCTTCGCCCTGGAAACTTCCGTGACTGATATCACGCATTTGAAACCTTGTGCTAAAATTTCAAGATCTCTTCCTTACAACAAGTTCCGGAATGACGATTAGTAACTCTATGTCACTCCAACGTTAAGAAGATCTGCCAACTGTTTCAATAAGTAAGGCGAGAATCGGACATTTCATGTCAGGTCTAGGTCAAATGACCTTTGGAGGCTACTAAATATGGTGCGCTGATTTATGTTGAGAAGAACAGGGCTCGTGCTTTTGCTCAAGAAGAACGTTATCGGTGACACACAGAGTTTGTACAATGTGCGACCCTAACAAGTCCCGTACCGTAGTTTCTCGTTATTCCCCCCCTGTGTCGTCATAATGATTCTGGTCGACAATAGTCTTTAATGTTTTTTGCTTTCGTTTTTTTCATTTACCCCAAGGTGGGTCGACGAATACAAGCTCTTTATATTTTTGGTATACAATATCAAGGCTGCTTCTTGTTACTAATCACTATAAGGGATAGCATATCAGAAAAGCGAAGCACATCTGATAAGTACCATTGTATGAACGAAACACTTCGCAGCCGCAACCAGCGGCGTGACGCTTCACTTTGTATTGAAATCACAAAGTATCAACTCCACGCTATACATACAAAGACTCCGTGACTTAGTTATATTCAAACGACCCTACAACTCTTGAACGGGTTAGTTATCCTTGCTCATCGCCGGAACTTTTTTTCAGAAGTCTACATTTTGTTTGGATCTCTCATGTTGTGTTGTACTAAGTAAGTCCTCGTTGTTCCCACTATTCGAAGCTCTCCGCAAAAATTTTTCTAATGAGGTCACATGGATAACTCATTCTGAATCTGCAAGGGGGGATAATTCCGCAATAACCGCGCTTTACATTTCTTATTATGGTAAGCTGCCACATACAGTTCAGAGATTGCTTTTGGGTGGGCAAAAAAGAGATCTTTGGAGTAAAGTGGAACGATGATGCTGATCGATCGGTCGGTGGGTCTATAGTTGGACGTCTTCTGTCCTCTACTGTGATACAAAGTCTTGAGTGATTTCTTTTTAGTAAGTCTGAGAGACGTCTGACTGAGTGGGTTCTGATGCGAAAGTCATCTCTATCTGATATTCCCAAGAACGACTCGGACCGTCAAGTACTTACAGTCCAAAATTCTACTCGAGAAGAGATCAAATTAGTCTTGCTAAGATTGTGTAGCGCTAGTCGAGATCAAGACGAGAATTCCAATTCATAAAAAAAAAAAAACGACGATGATCCCTCAAACGTTTAAATTCCATTCAAATTCCAACTCCACATCTCTCCATCACTTCTACTCTCTAACAAATCTTAGCGCCATCGCTCGCAATAAAGTGAACATTTTTCGCTATCACCATAATTAGGTTTTTCCGAGCGTAATGGAATTCATTCAAAAAAAGAAAAAAAACTTGGCTTATTACTACCAATGTATCATCCTTAATAATTACCACATACAGTACATACGTAGTTTATGTAGGGCTGTGTCTCTCTCTCGATCTTTCTCTTATTTGAAATAACGCAAACGATCTGAGACATAAGGGACGTATGTACTGTATGTGATCAAACACCACCAACCCTCATGACGTTTCGAAAAAGATCGATCGAATGTATTGTCACGTATGTTACATACAACTATGGAAGCCGAAAATGGGGTTGTGGCTCCGGTGTTTTAGGAAGAGGCGAAAAGTTTTCGGAGAATGTTTTGGAACATTACTCTGTTTAGTAGTTCGAGATATCAGTAAGTCATTCAAGTGTCTCAGAATACGCTTGAAAACGCAATCTATTCGAGTTGTTTTTACCGTGCTTTCTCTGTTGGAGTACATATCAGCGGCGTATAGATTCCGTTGATTTCTAACAATGAACGCTAATCATGTAACACCCCTCGCGATCGTTTGTCCAGGTTCCATCATGCAATCAAGACTCCGAGAAGACAGTAGTTAAGTTACTACACCGTGTTTGACCTTGGCAAAAGAAAGTCTGCCAAGAGGAGAGGGAAGAAAACGGATTATGTTGGAGTGAGTAGGTATCAACTTCGAATGATTACCGGTTTAGACGAAGAGCAAAGATATTATATATGCAAACGCTTATTATTAAAACCCGAGGAGGTATTATAGGGTAGGTAGTAGGTACTTGGGTAGCGATCGTCGGTTTTTCAATTTGTAAGAAAAAATAATTAGTGTGGGGATGGGGGATATGATGTACGCTGTTCTTGGCTTGACTTTTGAACGACAGAACGAGACCGAAGAAGGCCTTGGGGTTTCTTACTTTGCGATGTTTGATCAGACGAACGTTTTTTACTCTGTCGCTGTCTGTTTCGGTAACATTTTAGTATTATACCTTCCGGCGACCCTGGTCCAGTGAGAGGGGGGTCGAGTATCAAACATTTTTTCTTAAGCGATTTCAATTTTCACATATTGTCGAACTGAGGAATTTGAAAAACAAGGAATGGAATTCTCTCTTCGACATCTCAGCAAGCCGTTAAAGGTTGCTCCGAGATTCTTATATTCGAGGGGTGGCATTCATTAGTATACACTGAGGATAATTATGATCCGCTATATATATTATTAGTTGTAACTCCTCGTAGATATGCGTCGGCGGATTTAATTTACCCTGGGGATATACCCCTCACCCCACCCCCAAGAGTTAATGTGGTTATTGTCATGTTCTTGAGATGGGTCTGCTCAATGAACCCACTTGTTCGAAAAAAGAGTCAATCTCGCAGATCCCCCTGAAGAAAAAAAAAGGAACGGGAGTTGTAAGCGGGGACTTTTGAGTGGGCTACGTCATCCGATGTCGAGCAGTTATTGCCCGTGTTCCGCTTAGTAGTACTAGAAGTGAAAAGCCTAGTCAAGGATCGGGTGGTGATAAACTGTGCCTCCAAGAGTTATCCTTTCGCTCTCGTCGTCGTCGTTCGTCGTTTCGCCCGATGATCCGTGCGGAAGGAGAGGTGGGTCACTGGACATGGAGTGGCAATATCCGGGGCGTGAGAGTGGCGGATAGGGGGGAGTGTGAGACTGTGACGGCGTGACAGACGATGGGATCTGCAATATAAGCGGGCTGAGAGAGTGCAGAGGCCATGGCTGCTGCTCCTGCCCACTACATCCGCACCATCCACACCTCCTTCACCGCCTCTCCCGCCTGGTCTCGGGATCCTTTCTTCGTCCGTACTCCCTCTCTTCGCAGAATCAAGTTTGACCCCTTTGCCGACGAACTTTCCTACCACCCCCCGCTCCCCTACACCATCCATATTCCCCCGGCGGCACCTGCGGACATCCAGCGCCACCGTCGTCGTCAGCAGGAGTCTTTTCTGCGTCGTAGCTACCGCAGCGCACCACCACCAGTGCCCACCACCACTACCGCCGTCGTCTATCCTACCCCTCAACCCAAGTCGACGGCCACTGCCCTGCAAGAACGTGAAGCACGTTCTAAAATCGTGGCTGGCATTCTTCTCAATCGTGTCCATGCTGTAGGCAAGCCCATGCGTCGAAGGGCTTCTGATACCCCAAGACCTTATGTTCCGAGTGGTCTATCCACTTGCGTCAGCATCGAGGCATGACTCACTCACTTGACGACGACTCAATTCGCTTCTTCGTCTTCTCGAACCGCCGTCTCATCCATTTGATTCCCGATAATCTTATTTCTGATGCATCCTTCTCGTCTCTCTCAATCGCATATTCGTCGCATCTCTCCACGTCGTCCCCCCCAACTTACAATCCTCTAACGTCTTCCTCAACCCAAAACAAACGTCTTGTTTTACGCTATAGCAATTGTACAATCAAGTTATCCAATACCAAGGTTTTTCTACGTAGTTTCTTTTCGATGAACGTTGGAGCTTTTTTATAAAAAAACCGCCTCTCCCCCCCGCACTTTTTTGTTTTCTTGGGTGTCTTTTTTATTACTCTCTGATGTTGTTTAGAAGCTCTATGTTGTTATTCCTTTTTGTGTAGTTTTATCATACCGTCGTTCATAAAAAATTTCGACGTTCCTTTTTCTTAGATTGTAGTGTTAGTGTTTCAAATCTTTTTAAGGGATAGTCTACTTAAGCCCACGAGGCGGTGTAGAAGGAAACAACAAAGTATAAAGTATTATATTAGTAATCGTTATCGTCTCAGCTTGACATTTGTGCCTCGCTTCGTATTATGTATTCATACTAACCATACTTAAGATGGTAATCCTTTCTTTTTCTGATTGGAATGGTTTCTGATGTTGAAAGAAGGTTGTTGTTGACGTATCAGAAATTGTTGTATAACGTGTTATGTAAAAAAGATCAGCGCGCATGTGGTGTTTCGAGTCGGAAGCGAGAGTGTGATGTAGGGAGGCATCCTCGGGGATACGCTCGGGCTAAGGATTCAGGTTTTTCAGGATTCAGGTTTTCAGGAGAGAATGAATCAAGGGTTGTGGTAAGGTAATTTATTAGAACGTTCGACGACATGCGTTACTTTTCTGGAAGAACCTTGACACGGCGGTTGAGGGGGAATGATATATCGCCGCTTTTCTTTGTTTTTTCTTTTTGGTGGGGCCTTACTAGTACTACTGGGTTTGCGCATTGTACATAGTCGTTAATAAAAAAAAAATTCGAGGTACCTTTTTACCGAGGTCCAGTTTTGATTCTTCACCACGCCATGTGTTGTTTGGTGTCAATTAACAACTTAAGTTCTTAGTACGACGTAGTCATCAGTGGCGTTGTTAATTTAGTTGTTATTACTTCTTATCGGGTATGTAGTACGCCTTTGCGGCGTTGTTGGAATCAGTGACCTCTTTGCCATTGTGTATGTTGCGTGTGTTGTAAGACTAGTGAAGAATTCGGTCAGTTTATTTTACCGGTTCTTTCAATCCTCCTCCGCCGGTTCATCTTCATTCTCATATACACGGAGATTGTAAATTACAAGTACGAAACAAGGGTTCGTTATTGTTTTTTTACCAATATCGGAATTGGAAAGAACGTAAAAGTCTATTTCAGTTGAATGTACATGTTGCACATGGACAATGGACCCAGGTAGATTTAAAGATTCTTTCTTTTCTTTTTTTTTATAGAACTTTACTTGTGTGGTCTTTACGCGCAAAATGCCATAATTTTTTCGTGGCGAAAATACAAGCTTTCTATAAGTTTCTAGGATACATCTAACATAAATTGGGTATCCTCCTCGCAGATGAAATTTTGTTTTTTTTTTCGTAGTCGTTAAGGGTTTCGCATCGAGGTGGAAACAACTCTTGATCTATATATATATATAATATAAGATGAAGCGTGTGTGTCTTATGTCGGTTTTTGAGATTGTTGTTGTACTAAGTATGTGCAGATGTGGAATTTGTTGAATGTATGATTAATGACACCGGTTGTTGTTGTCCCTTTTCTCGGTAAAAACTCCTGGAAAAGATAAATACTTATGGGGAAGCTCGGAGGGTAGGAAACCTCGAAAAAACAAGTTTGGTTTGCTGTATCTAATGAGTGTGGCAAAAGAAGCATGAAATTACTTTTTATTGGTTGAGAAATCTACTAGTATGTACTTCCTGCTACTAAGTATTTCATAGTTTCCTTCTCGTGTGCGGTATCCATTGGTATATTTGTTGTTTGATGTACTGATGTTCAAGAGAACCCAATTTCCTCCGCGGAGCGACAAAAAAACCGAGAGAGCAGATCAACTTTCTTTATGAGGAAAAACTGCTCTTTGTCTTTGCAAAGTTTGCTCCCCTCTGATCACGAGTTCTTTGTTATAATTAACGTTTTATGACAAACTTTATCATCATGACTTCAGGGAGGTTCATAAAAGTTCTTCCTTTTCTTTCTTCTTTTGTTTTCCCCTTTCCGCCGTCTTTTTAGATGTGTCATAGGTCACTACACTATACCATATACAGTTTCTATGACGAAAATTCGGAGTTGTGGCGTAGATGTTGCTTAATCTTTGTGATGCTTCAATTCTAGGCTCGTTTCGTTTGTCTTTCAGGGGACTTGAAGGAGTTGCGGAGAGTTGTCAAAAGTTGGTTCCAAAGTTCTCTATTTCTTTTAAATTTATTTTGCATCGGGGTGTAGGGGCGTGAAAGAATAAAAAGTAACTTGGAGAAGTGGGGAGCCCGAATCTCTAACGTTTCTTGAGACTCACATTAGTAATAGGGTACCACTGCTAGGCTCACCGACTTTAGGGCTCAAACCTCAGACTACCGTAGATCTATTCAAATGAAATTAATCTTCGGATAAATCAAGAATGATTGACAGATAACACCTTTGGCGTTATCATTTTTCACCCAATATAAGACTAACGGGCCATATGCGCATAGTCGAACTCATGTTCCTAAACGTGAGACGAGAGAGTAGAGGTGTAGAAGAAGAGTTTCCCAGATATTGTCGACAAGCATGGGTAGTCGGTGATTTTTTTGGTTACCTTGAACACGACCGAGGTCCCTCTAGATCTGTTTTCTAACGATCCCTTCTGACGATCCTGAAAAGTTTTTAAAAAGGACGGCATCTCGGATAAGTAAAACGGGGGTGGAAATCTTTGAATCTGTTTAGGACATAACAAACTTGGAAAAAAACCGGACCAGGTGTCATGACTCACGAGGCTGTTAAGAATTTTACCGCTGGAATGAAATGAAATTAGGCTTGCCGTTGAGGGGTCTCGTCCTGAAAGTTGACGGTTCCGCCCTACGCAGCCGTTTGTGGCTGTTCCCGCAGGTCGACTTCTTGATCCAGCATTGCATTGCTGTCCTGCATGGGGCAGAGAATTTTCAATGCCAAACGGAAACTCCCTCCGGAGCACGGAGTAACGCGGAAGCTTGAAAGTTGAAACGGGTCTCGACTTGGTGCCTACGGCCACTAATGGATGGATCTAGCCTCTATCCGATACCAAGAGGGTAATTTGTACTAGAGTCTAGTCAAGGCGTTTCAGTTATATATAATCACACCCCAAAGGACGATTCAACTCATGATCAGATTCAACTTCTCGTTGCTAAGTACGATTCTTCCACTTGGCCAAGATAAACCAAATTTTGCTTCCATATATCCATCCTGTGAATGGTTGCTGGCTGCGAATTGAATCTGAATTCCGCTGTTCGTGTCGCCGGCTTCCTGATGTCACTGTGGCCTTTACTTGTCATGGTAGTATCATTGGGCGTAGGATATCCTATGATCGTCACGGTCCGGTTTTACCATGCCGTTTGACTTGAATGTAGTTTCTTGACGTGGTCTTGACGTTGACAGAATGACAGTATATAGAGAAGGGGTTATCAGTTTCCGACCGGTTTGGCGGAGTAAGATCGTTAGCTGAGCTTTACTCAATCGATCCTCGATGTTTGACCCTGGCAGTCTTTGGGGACTCATGATACCTATCACAGTGATATGTATCACTGTTCAAACTGACACTGGGCTAGGTTTGAAAAGGGGCGCCACCAGTATTTTGATTTGTTTATTTCGGGAGAACTCGTGATGGTGGCTACATGATTCTCGGGCCGGATTAAACGTTCTCCCTTTGTCCATTACTTTTGCTGTTGGCACCAATCTATTGACCCGTTTGTGTCCGGATAGCAGAGCGCATTCCTCAATATCCCGACGTTCGACGGCTTCGTTTGCGGCCCGCTGCCCTTTCGAGATCTTATGCATCGGGATCCTCGATTACGAGTCTTCAATGCAAGTGCGGCGAGCTCGAGCCTCGAATTGCTTTTACATCAATAACAGGTACTTCATGTCAGTCCTCGACAAATTTATCATTCTTCTCGGCAATCCGTTGCTTTCTTGACAAGTCGCGACGCCACTGCGGATTATCGTTTCGTGAACATGTCTGATTTGGCACACCCAAATTCAACACCCCTCATTCTTCCCTCAACGCAGCTGATGCTCAGCGTCACTTATCATCGAAGACCGATCATCTATAGAGATTGCATATGGCCACATCTCGGTGCCCTTACCATTGCCGAAGATGCCACTTTCGACAAGTTAAGGCCCGCTTTCTTGAGCAAGGTTTAGAATGGAATTACACTCTCATCATCATTGCCTAATTTTCATGTTACCTCGTCATGTCTTGCAAATGCCGCGCCTCATTATTTGAAGTTGAAGCCTGATAGTATCTGCGGCCCCCTATGCACCCACGACTAAGAACTGGACTGGTAGATAAAGAGAGATAGTCATGGGAGTGCTCAATCAGGTGAGTAATATGTCACGAAATGTTTGACTAATGGAAAGGGATGAAAGGTTTCAGGAACATAGCAGAGGAGCGTTCAGAAGTATCATGTCGGATGGAAATGGGAGCCTAGGTAGCTATGCAACGCGATCTCACAGGCAACTCAAAAGGTATTATAGCAATACACTCTAACTTGAATTTATATGACAGTCGCAAATAACAATTTAACAGGTGTACAAAAGATATATATCAAGAATACAAAAGAATAAAGGGCGCTTTAGGCGGTGGTGGCTCCGGGGCCGACGTCTACGAGGGGGTCAGAGTATGTAGGGAGCTCGACTGGGGGATAGGGGAAAGTTCCCAGCTCGGGGAGCTCGACTTCGGGGTAATCGGGGGGAGCGTAGTAAGTGTTGCTTTCACCATCCTCGAATCTACCGTAAGGGAAAATTTCTGTGCAACCTCTAGCTTCCATGGCGGTGTAGAAGTAATGGATGTTGGCTCTGATTGCGTCCAACAAGTTGCCGGTGGGGTTGGGGTAGAGCGTGCGCAGAGTGTGGTTGACGTGGTATTCGAAGATACCGCACTTGTCGTCAAGTCTGGGTGCATTACGGTCAACAGTGTAAGTGTTAACACCAGCGATGTTTGCTCCTGGCTCAATGGGGTGGATAGCATGGACAACGGCCTCGTTGTCAGCACTCATGGGGCGTGCAGCCCTGTGGAAGTCATCGGGGAAACGTGCGGCTTCGAAGAAGCTGCGGGCATGGTCGAGCCTGAGTTGACCATCGTCTTGGCGTCCATCGACCCACATGTTGATCGGGTTGACAGCTTCGGAGTAAGCAGAGAAGAGTCGGGGAGCGACGATGGTGAAGGTCGGGTTTTGCTCGACACCGTCTTGAATACGTTTGAGACGGAACTCGCCAGCAGCGGTAAGGTTGTACCTTCCACCACCGAACCTGTTGCTGTATTCAATGAACTGTGAAGGGAATCAGATGCTGGAAACCTCGAAATATACGAAGCAACATACCCCTTGGAAGAGGGTCTCGTTGAAGCTCTCGACATCACCACCATCGTAGAAATCAGCTAGAGACAACGTAAGTCAAATGAATAGGATAACTGTGGCGATGCGCGAAACTCACCTCGAGTCATAGAACTGTCACCCTCGAACACGTTGTGAGTGTTCAATCCACCAATGGTCGCCATCGGTTGTTCTTTTGGGTCGGGTCCGGTCTTCGGAGACTTCTCACCGATACTGACCAAGTCAGTGATCAAGTTTCCGTTGACCATGAAGGCAGCGTAACAGGTGAACTTGGACAAGTCGTTGTTCATGTTGAAACCTGCGCAAAGTCAACGAATGGACGTGAAGGAAGACCTGAAGCACTAACCTTCCATGGCACCACGGACGATGTTAGAAGGAGACTCAATACCATTGCGGCTGATGTACTGTGATTTGCGGTCAGATATTAGCGAGAAGCAGGCTATAAAATGGTACGTACACCGTGGTTGGCGAGAGTGTTCAAAGCCGGGCAAGGACCACGGATGTCGCCTTCACCCGGAGCAATGAAAGGATGTTCGGCATCGTTGACCAGCTTAACACCACCGTACTCGAGGGGTCCTGGGGGTGGTGGTGGCCTTGTGTATTCGCCGAAGCCACTCATGGCATCGTCCAACTCTTGCCTCGACAAGCCAGCCAATGAACCATGAGCTGGGAATGCGGCAGCGGGAGCAGCCAGCGCGATTGCGAGGGTGACGAAGGATAGGAAGCCGACCATGACTGAACAGCGAACTGATCTTTCTTACCTCTTGCCAGGCATCCTTTTATACCTTTCCGGTTTGCAACACCAAGATCGCGTACCGTAAAGGACCGACGTCGTACTGCCGGGTGTGTGAATGCGATAGGACATCAAGTACAGCTCGACATACCATCGCACTCGGTTTTTTCAGGGTGAGGCGGGAATATGTTCTTGATCAACGAATCAGTTCGGGAGTGACGTATATGATTGGCATTTTCTTGGTGTTTAAGTTGTACGCAGGCCCTTGTCGTATATCCTCCCAGTCGACATACCAATAGACGTTATCAGCATACCGACTCATATGCTGTTCGTGAGGCATATTGACTCTTCTGTGCATGAATGAGCAGGCCGGTCTAGTCCCCACCGACTCACCTCTAATGCACTCGAGTTCTCAGGACCGTCCTACAGTGCCAAGAACGTACTCAGAGCCAATAAAAAATGTATTTACCTGGGACTTGTATATCACGTATGACTCTTACTGTCACCAATCTATTGACCCATTTGTGTTTCAGACAGCAGCGCACATCCCTCAATGCCCCGGCGTTCGACAACTTCGCTTACCGCCCGTCTCCCTCTCGGAATCTTATGCATTATGATCCTTGATTACGTTCAGACTCTTCCATGCAAGTGTGACGACAATGATCCTCGAATTGCTTGTACATCAAAAAAAGGGACTTTATATCTACCCTCGACACGTACTTGTTCTTCTTGGCAACCCGTTCCTTTCTTGGCCACTCGCTTATGGTTGAGGTTTCATATTACAAATCCCACCACCTAGCACTTTCCAGGATGTGGCTGGAACTTTTTCGAAGGCACTTTCGACCACTCTGCCCAAACAGGTTACAGCAGCGATATCTTTCTATCATCTGTCCCTTTGCTGAACACATGCAAGTTTGGAAGGAAATAGATTTAGACCTTTATCATCGTCCGGGTCGTGGACATCTCCATCAGTATTTTTGTCACTATTAGGCACCGAAGCACCGCCTCTGAAATCCTTAGCATTCAACATTGATTTACAGCCGATTTCATAACCCATATCTGAGAAGCTTGATGAGTAATCTTCTCACCGGCATCGTAATAATCTTCTTTGGTCACAGCTCACTCACTAAGGCTACACTTCGATGTGGCAAGATATGGAAGAACTTCTTCAACTTATGATCCATCATTGCCAAGCTCTTCACTCTTCATGTTGATTTCTAAGCAATCCGATATTTGATCCGAAATGTGGCCTTCTCCCGTACTCGGTGACATTGTCTGTGGCTTGATTTCCCATCCACACAATTTCAGGGTAATTTTTACTCTGATTCGATTTCCGTGTCATCAGCATCTACACCTACCCTCTCTACCAAAGGTGTTTGTAGGCCAAACGCGTGAAATGCGAAACTCGGGCCCGGAACAGATTCAGGATAATGTCTATGAACTTCTCACCTCTATTCAGTTCCTCGGAACTCCTCCACTTTGCTTGGTTTATTCGTCCTGGAGTTGAGAAGGGTAGATGTTCACGTTCTACAGCAATCGATGCTTGCCACAAGCGTCTTTCCAAATCTGGGCAAATTGAATATCAATACGAAAACCATTTGAGCCAGTTGCTCTAATCATTGATAATCCTTGAATATAGTTTCGAGACTAAGACTTTGCCTCTTGATATCTGGTTTCGTGGTCCTAAAATCGGGATATACTGCTGTCACGGATATGATATCGGGGCAAAGGAATCCGGACAATCTCCATGCTACTACTGCGAGGCACTATGTAATCCATTTAAGAATGAAGAGACGAGCTCCGTTCATCGATATTGGCAAAACCACCTCCAAGAACAATTTTGAGTCAACCTCAAAGGTACAAGTACACCGCGCAGGCCGTCATATCATTAAAACTATCCTGGTCTCGTCAAAACTAACGCCTGGTGGGTCGTTCCATCACGGGGAGAGCCAAAATATCTACTCAAGTACAAGCGAACTAGTTAAATAAGCTTAAATACCTAGGAAACGTCTTCAGCTGACCACACGGTGGAAATGAAGGCTATCAGGTGAGATTTCAGCGTCGAGTCTCTGGGATCAGGTTGAATTCTAAATACTATGCAGACAAGTAAAACAAAAAAACGATCACAAAAATAGATGAATGTTTCGGGCATAGCCCGATCGCATTCTCAAAGCATGATTGCTTCTGAATCCTTACTACTTTCTGGCTTTGGAAATGAAGTTTTTGTATCCTTAAATTGTTTGCGTTCGTCGCTGTGAAATGGTTAATGTCGCCATTCCCATACAAATTCTGTTTAACGCTGAATAGCGACAATCTCGAAGACCATACTAACTTTTATCCTTTCGGGGAATCAAATAGACTCGTCCACCAGACTTCCCACGAGTTGTCTCCTTCCTGAATCTTGGCGAAGGAAAAGCGGTGATATGTTGAAGCCGTCCCCGAGTTCAGGTATAACTTACGTCTTTTCAAGCGATGTCTTGGCCGGAACTTGGCCTGATCGAATGTACCCGAGGAGATCGTTAGGGACTGGATACATGTAACTTCATTTGATACTGTATGGTCTTACAGCGCAAACGGCTTAATTTTCGTGGCGAAACACAAGTTTCTGTAAGTTTCTAGGTAACCTAACTAACATGAATTGGCATCCTCCCCCGCAGGTGAGATTTGTTTTTCGTAGTCGTTAAGGGTTTCGCATCCAAGTGTCAGAACAACTCACTTGTGTTTTGATCTATATATACTAAATATGGGCGTGTATATATTATGTCCGTTTTGAGATGTTGTATGTGCAGATGTGGAATTTGTTGAATGTAAGTTATGTTTATGACATCGGTTGTTGTCCGTTTCTCGGACAATTGAAGTTCCTGGAAAAGACAAGTACTTATGGGGAAGGATGGGTGGAAATACGAAAACAAGTCCGTCTAGCTAGACTTACACATTCGTTGCTGTATCTAAGGGTGTGGCTAAAGAAACGTGAAAATTACTTTATCGGTTGAGAATCAATGTACTTCCTTCTACTCATCGTCAGACAAGTTTCTTCTCGTGTGCGATATCCATGGTACATTTGTTATTTGACGTACTAATGTTAAAGAGAACCATTTCCTCCTCGGAGTCACAAAAAACCGAGAGAGCAGATCAACTTTATGAGGAAAAACTGCTCTCTGGCAAGGTATATTTATATTAAGTTACTTTGTCTTTGCTCCTCTGATCACGAGTTTTTGTTATAATTAACTTTATGACAAAGTGCTTGTGACTTCATGATCAATGATCATGATTTCAGGGAGGTCTTTTCCTCTTCTTCTTTTGTTTTCCCCTTTCCGTCTTTCTAGATGTGTCATAGGTTACTACTGTATACCATACATAGTTTCTATGACGAAATTTCGGAGTTGTGGCGTAGATATGTAAGTTAATCTTCAAGATGCTTCAATTCTCTCGTTTCGTTTGTCTTTCATGGTACTTGAAGGAGTTGTGGAGAGTTGTCAAAAGTTGGCTCCGAAGTTCTCTTTTGCTTTTGCATCGGGGCGTAGCTACATACCAAAGGGGCGTGAAAGAAAAAATGTAGCTTGGAAAATTGGGGAGTCCGAATCTCTAACGTTCCTTAGACTCATATCGGTAGTAGGGTACTAACCGCTACTAGGCTCAGCTCCCTTAAGCCTTCAATTCTCTATTCAATCTTCAGTCTCACCGACTTCAGGGCTGAGACCACAGGTCCTATAGAACGACTAGTACGACAGATCTATTCGAATGAAAAGAATATACTTTCTTTCAGATAATCAAGCTCAAGTTTGATTGACAGATAACACCTTTGGCGTTACCAAATTTTCACCCAAGTTAAGACTACGGGCCATATGCACATAGTCGTACTCATGCTCCCCAACATTGTCGACAAGCATGGGCAGTTAGTGATGTTTGGTTAACTGGAACACGATCGAGGTTTCTCTAGATCTATTTTCTAACGATCCCTTGCGATGATCTTGAAAAGCTTGAAAAATCAAGATAATTCAAATAAGTAAAACGGGGGTGGAAATCTTTGAATCTGTTCAGGAGGTACATAACAAACTTGGAAAAAACCGGACCAGGTATCATGACTCACGAGGCTGTTAAGAATTTTACCGCTGGAATGAAATGAAATTAGGCTTGCCGTTAAAGGGTCTCCTCGTTCTGAAAGTTGAAGATTCCACGCTACGCAGCCGTTTGTGGCTGTTCCCGTGGCAGGTCGACTTCTTGATCCAGCATTGCATTCCTATAGGGCACGGAGCACGGAGCAACGCGGAAGCTTGAAGCGAGTCTCGACTTGGTGACTACGGCCACCAATGGATGGATCTAGCCTGTTTCCGATACCGCGAGGGTAATTTGTAGAGTCTGGTCAAGGCGTTTCAGTTATTTATCAGTTTCCCGCCGCTTTTGCGGAGTAAGATTATCAGCTTCATCCTCGAGCTTTACTCAATCGATCCTCGATGATTTCCGTGTCTGACTCTGGTGGCAGTCTTTGGGGATGATACCTATCACAGTGATATGTCACAATCACTGTTCAAACTGCCATAGGACCCCGGATAATCCCTACTAATGTTGGATGCCAAGTCGGACAGATTCTGGGCTTTTTGGCCGGGAGGCCGGATGCCATTTACTGTTCCGGCAAAACCCAATTTTGGGTGAGGCTGGATCCTCAGACCCCTATATTAGCCTGAGGCCGGATCTACCACACGCCTCCAGTCCGGACATAAGTGGCCGTAGTGCAGCGGTCAGGAGTTGACCTCAGCCGCCGAAACTCAACGAGGGGACGTAGGTTCGACTCTCATATGTGTCAGTTTTTGACAGTCATTTTGGCACTTTCAAATATCACTTTCCAAGTTTTTCGGCAATCCCGAGGCCCACAGGTAACTTCAAGAAATTACAGGAGTGTATTGTGACATTAGAGAAGCTTTAACAGAGCTGTCAAAGGACACTACAAGTCAGATTAGACATTTCAATGGGCCACGATTTTTTGCTGATTTTTTACGATTTTTTTTTACGATTTTTGAGCCATTTGAGGCCGGATCCCTAGATCCGGACAACATTTTTCGCGAGGGCCTGAGGCCGGGTGAAAATCCGGACAGAAAATCCCATAATGGCCAAAAAACGGTCTGGCCTGGAGCCCGGAAAATGACCCTCTTTCGGATCCAACATATATAGGGATTATCCGGGGTCCTACTGCCATTGGGCTAGGTTTGAAAAGGGGCGCCACCGGTATTTTGATTTGTTTATTTCGGGAGAACTCGTGATGGTGGCTACATGATTGCCGGGCCGAATTCAACTTTCTCCCTTCGTCCATTACTTTTGCTGTCACCAATCTATTGACCCATTTGTGTTCCAGATAGCGGAGCGCATCCCTCGATGCCCCGACATTTGACGGCTTCGTTTGCGGCCCCTCTCGAGATGTTAAAACTCTTCAATGCAAGTGTGGCGAGCACGCGCCCCGAATTGCTTGTACATCAAAAAAGGGACTTCATATCTACCCTCGACATATATCTATTCTTCTTGGCAATCATTGCTTTCTTGACAAGTCGCGACGCTCTGCGGATTATCGTTTCGTGAACATGTCTGATTTGGCACATACCACTTCTAAAGCCCTCATTCTTCCCTCAACGCAGCTCATGCTTTAGTGTCCCTTATCATCGGGGCCTGACCGTCTATGGGTATTGCATATGGCCACATCTTGGTGCCCTTACCATCACCGAGGATGCCACTTTCGATAAGTCAAGGCCCGCTTTCTTATTGTCACCATGATCAAGGTTTAGAATGGAATTCCACTCCCATCATCATTGCCTAATTTTCATGTTAGATCGTCATGTCTTACAAGCGCCGCGCCTCATTATTTGAAGTTGAAGCCTGCTAGTATCCACGGCCTCCTACACACCCACAATCACGAAGTGGAATAGAAGGATAGCCGGACAAAGGGATGGGAGTGCTCAATCAGGTGAGTAATATTATGTTGCGAATTGTTGGACTAATGGAAAGGGGGGGAAAGGATTCAGGTTCACAGCAGAAGAGCGTTCAGAAGTATCATGTCGGATGGAAAAGGGAGCATAGGCTGCTATGCAAAGCGATCTATCTCACAGGCAACTCAAAAGGTATTATAGCGATACACTCAAACTTGACTTTATATGACAGTCGCAGATAACATTTAACAGGTGTACAAAAGATATATACCAAGAATAAAAAAGATTAAAGGACGCTTTAGGCGGTGGTAGCTCCGGGGGCGGTGTCTACAAGGGGGTCAGAGTATGTAGGGAGCTCGACTGGGGGATAGGGGAATGTTCCCAGCTCGGGGAGCTCGACTTCGGGGTAATCAGGGGTCGCGTAGTAGTTGTTGCTTTCGCCATCCTCGAATCTACCGTAAGGGAAGATTTCGGTGCAACCCCTAGCCTCCATAGCGGTGAAGAAGTAGTGGATGTTGGCCCTGATCGCGTCCAACAAGTTACCGGTCGGGTTGGGGTAGAGAGTGCGGAGAGTGTGGTTGACGTGGTATTCGAAGATACCGCACTTGTCGTCGAGTCTGGGTGCATTACGGTCCACAGTGTAAGTGTTGACACCAGCAATGTTTGCTCCGGGCTCAATGGGGTGGATAGCATGAACCACGGCCTCGTTGTCAGCGCTCATGGGGCGTGCAGCCCTGTGGAAGTCATCGGGGAAACGGGCGGCTTCGAAGAAGCTGCGGGCATGGTCGAGTCTGAGTTGACCATCGTCTTGGCGTCCATCGACCCACATGTTGATGGGGTTGACGGCTTCGGAGTAAGCAGAGAAGAGTCGGGGAGCGACGATGGTGAAGGTCGGGTTTTGCTCGACACCGTCTTGAATACGTTTGAGACGGAACTCGCCGGCAGCGGTAAGGTTGTACCTTCCACCTCCGAACCTGTTGCTGTATTCAATGAACTGCGAACTAATCAGATCCTGGAAACGTCAAAATATGCGAGATAACATACGCCTTGGAACAAGGTCTCGTTGAAGCTTTCGACATCGCCACCATCATAGAAATCAGCTAGAGACCAAGTAAGTCATTTGATTAGGATAACTGTGGCGATACGCGAAACTCACCGCGAGTCATAGAACTGTCACCTTCGAACACGTTGTGAGTGTTCAATCCACCAATGGTCGCCATCGGTTGTTCTTTTGGGTCGGGTCCGGTCTTCGCGGACTTCTCACCGATACTGACCAAGTCAGTGATCAAGTTTCCGTTGACCATGAAGGCAGCGTAACAGGTGAACTTGGACAAGTCGTTGTTCATGTTGAAACCTGCCCAAAGTCAGCGAAAGGACGTGAAGGAATAGCTGAAGCACTGACCTTCCATGGCACCACGGACGATGTTAGAAGGTGACTCAATACCGTTGCGGCTGATGTACTGTCAATTTGGGGTCAGATGTTACCGAGAAGTATGCTGGAGAAATGATACGTACACCGTGGTTGGCGAGGGTGTTCAAAGCCGGGCAAGGACCACGGATGTCGCCTTCACCCGGAGCAATGAAAGGATGGTCGGCATCGTTGACCAGCTTAACACCACCGTACTCGAGGGGTCCTGGGGGTGGCGGTGGCCTTGTGTATTCTCCGAAGCCACTCATGGCATCGTCCAACTCTTGCCTCGACAAGCCAGCCAATGAACCATGAGCTGGGAATGCGGTAGCGGGAGCAGCCAGCGCGATTGCGAGGGTGACGAAGGATAGGAAGCCGACCATGACTGAACAGCGAACTGATCTTTCTTACCTCTTTCCAGGCATCCTTTTATACATTTCCAGTTTGCAACACCAAGATCGCGTACCGTAAAGGACCGACGTCGTACTGCCGGGTGTGAGAATGCGATAGGACATCAAGTGCAGCTCAACATATCTTCGCACCCGGTTTTTCCAGGGTGAGGCGGGAATATGTTCTTGATCAATTAATCAGTTCGGGGGTGACGTATACGGTTGGCATGTTCTTGGTTTTTAAGTTGTAAGCAGGCTCTTACCGTATAACGTCCCCGTCGACTTGCTCATTCGTCCATAAGAGTCAATATGCCTGACGAACAGCATACGAGCCGGTACGCTGATAACGTCTATCTATGAGCAGGCTGGTCGAGTCCCCACCGACTCACCTCTATGCATTCGAGTTCTCAGGACCGTCCTGCAGTGCCAAGAATATACTCAGAGCCAGTAAAAATCAATTTACCTGGGACTTGTATATCATGTATGATAACTCTTGCTGTCACCAATCTATTGACCCCTTTGTGTTCCAGGCAGCAGAGCGCATCCCTCAATACCCCGGCGTTCAACAGCTTCGCTTGCCGCCCGTATCCCTCTCGGAATCTTATGTGCTATGATCCTTGATTACGTTCAGACTCTTCTGTGCAACTGTGACGACAATGATCCTCGAATTGCTTGTACATCAAAACAGGGATGTTTTTCTTGGCAACCCGTTGCTTTCTTGGCCACTCGCTTGTGGTTGAGGCTTCATATTATAGGTCATATTACAGGTCACACCACTTACTACTTTCCAGGTTGTGGCTGGAACGTTTTTCGAAGGTAATTTCGATCATTCAGCCCAAACAGCAGCGATATCCTTCTATCTTTCGTCCCTTTTGCTGAGCACAAGCAAGTTTGGAAGGAAATCGGCTTTAACCTTCGGCCTTTATCATTGTCGTCATCTCCATCAGTATTTCCGTCACTATTTGGCTCCTAAGTACCGCCTCTGAAATCCCTAGCATTATTGATTTATGGGAGGTCTGGTACAGCCGCATATCATAACACATTTCTGAGAAGCATGATGGGCAATTCTCTCACCGGCGTCGTAATCATCTTCTTTGGTCACCGCTCACTCACTAAGGCTACACTTCGATGTGGCAAGATATGGAAGAACTTCTTTAACTTATGATCCATCACTGCCAAGCTCTTCACTCTTTTCATGCTGATTTGTAACCAATCCGATATTTGATCCGAAATGTGGCCTTCTCCCGTACCGGCGACATTGTCTGTGGCTTGATTTCGCATACACACAATTTCAGTGTAATTTTTACTCTGATTCGATTTCCGTGTCATGAGTATCTACAGCTACCCTCTCTACCAAAGGTGCTTGTAGGCCAAACGCGTGAACTGGGAAACTCGGGACGTCTATGAACTTCTCACCTCTATTCAGTGCCTCGGAACTCCTCCACTTTGCTTGGTTTATTCGTCCTGGAGTTGAGAAGGGCAGATGTTCGCGCTCTACAATAATCAATACTTGCCACAAGCGTAGTTACAAATCTGCGCATATTGAATATCAATACGAAAACTCGTTTGAGCCAAATAAAGCATTAATAATTCTTGAATATAGTTTCGAGACTAAGAGTATGCCAGGCTCTTGATGTCTTATTTCGTGGTCCTAAAATCGGGATATACGGCTGTAACGGATATACGGCTGTAACGGATATAATATTGGGGGAAAAGAATCAGGACATTCTCCATGCTACTAAGTACTGCGAGGCACTTTGTAATCCATATGAGAATGAAGAGACGAGATCCGTTCACCGAGACTGGAAAAATCACCTCCGGAATCAATTCCGAGTCAACCTTAAAGGTATAAACACAACGCGCAGGTCGTCATATCATGAAAACTATCCTGGTATCGCCAAAACTAACACCTGGTGGGTAGCTTCATCACAAAGGATAGTCAAAATAACTACTCAAGTACAAGCGAACTACTTAAATACCTAGGGAACGTGAGAAAGTAAAGCAAAAACGATCACAAAAATAGATGAATGTTTCGGGCATAGCCCGATCGCATTCTCAAAGCATGATTGCTTCTGAATCCTTCCTACTTTCTGGCTTTGGAAATGAAGTTTTTGTACCCTTAAATTGTTGCGTTCGCCGCTGTGAAATGGCTAATGCCGCCATTTCCATACAAAATCTGTTTAACGCCGAACAGCGACAATCTCGAAGAGAATACCATACTGATTTCCTTCCGGGGAATCAAATAGACTCGTCCACCAGACTTCCCACGGGAGCTTTGTCTCCTTCCTGACTCTTGGCGAAGGAAATGCGGTGATATGTTGAAGCCGTCCCCGAGTTCAGGTATAACTTACGTCTTTTCAAGCGATGTCTTGGCCGGAACTTGGCCTAATCGAATGTACCCGAGGAGATTGTTGGCATTGCATATTTATTTAGGGACTGGATAGATGTTTGATTTGTTGTAAGTTGACTCAATACCGTGACATTTGACATGAATCGGCCTAGCCGCAGGTTCACAATCGTCATTTCACCCAGCCAACGGAAACGTCTCCTTGGCATTGCTCAGACATTGCTTCGCGGGTTTAAGGGATTTGCATGGGATTTGCAATGGCTGATTACGTCAAGAATATTATAAAGTGTTGCCCGCGGCCAGGTCCCAAAGAGGCACCAGAACGAGGTACTGTCGAGGTTGTCGTAACTCTGGCGGTGGAGGCCTCAGGGTATGGAATGTGAGGGGCTCCGCATCGACATTCACTGGCATCAGAGGATCATTGCTTTGTAAGCAAGATAATTTTTACCTGAAGGGGTAGCCCGAGCTAAGCATTTGGGTGGCAAAATCTGTTCACTTAATACTAGCCAATATCTTTACGGAAGCAATGCAACTTCTAGTCTCTTCTGGTGCCTTATTTCGAGCGGACGACCCCTATCGTTGGACTCACTAATAATGCATATGGGATAATTATCTTTCATCATCGCATGCCGAAGATTTCGTTGTCCATTACCTTCTCTCATCGCACCGACTCACTTGAAGGGTTCAGCAACACATCAAATGGCTCTACCGAGAATTTCCGAAGTCTGGTTTGGGAAACAAACTATGTAAGTAAAGTTGTGTAAATATTCCCACTGGTTTCCCCATATACGTACTTTCCTGGGCTGACTGCTTTAACTTCCTAAAAAATCGAAATCTTAAACTTCTAGACCACTCCTACCAGCAGCAGCTCCGAAGTTGAACAGTACTTGTCGCTGTCCTGTGGTCGCACAATTTTGCCAACATGTAGAATACCGCAGGACGTTCTAACTGAAAGGAAACTGTTGCAAACAAGCGAATGAAGTTGGAATAGTTTTTCGTTATAATCCGAATATGCGGATCAAGGAGTCTTGCGCCATCAACCCTATTACATGGCGGCGTTGGCTCCTTCCGGGTGAGGGACAAGCGCGGATATGCATGGAAACGTTCCCGAGTTGAGGCATCATTTACGCCTTTTCAAGCGATGTGCCAGGATTTCTGATAATGCAATCCGGATAGATTGTGAGTCACTGTATCTCAATTCTGGACATGAGAATGGCCTAGTCGATCGCATGGATTCTGACTTCTCCCGCTCCACCACAACTCGTTGATTCTACCCAGTGGAATTATTGATAACTGACTTCTGTCGTATAGTCAGATTTGGACTTATCGACAGCCCACCAACTCGACTTGGCAGCACGAACCCATATAACTTATCTGAGTCCTCCGCTTCTTGACAGTACGGACCCGTATAACTGATCAACCCATCTAAATCAAAGATAGTTATCATACGTGATATACAAGTCCCAGGTAAATACATTTTTTATTGACTCTGAGTATATTCTTGGCACTGTAGGACGATCCTGAGAACTCGAATGCATGGAAATGAGTCGGTGCGGTCTACACCGACTTGCTCGTTCGTGCACGGAAGAGTCATTATGCCTCACGAACAACATATGGATCGGTATGCTGATAACGTCTAACTATTGGTAAGTCGACAGGGATGATAATATATCGGTAAGGGTCCGCTTACAACTTAAAACCAAGAACATATTAACCGCATACGTCACTCCCGAATTGATTAATTGATCAAGAACATATTCCCGCCTCACCCTGCAAAAACCGGGTGCGAGGGTATGTCGAGCTGCACTTGATGTCCTATCGCATTCTCACACCCGGTAGCACGACGTCGGTCCTTTACGGTACGCGAACTTTGTGTTTGCGAAACTGTATGAAAACCGGAAAGATATAAAAGGATGCCTGGCAAGAGGTAAGAAAGATCAGTTCGCTGTTCAGTCATGGTCGGCTTCCTATCCTTCGTTGCGCTCGCAGTGGCTTTGGCTGCTCCCGCCGCCGCATTCCCAGCTCATGGTTCATTGGCTGGCTTGTCGAGGCAAGAGTTGGACGATGCCATGAGTGGCTTCGGAGAATACACAAGGCCACCGCCACCCCCAGGACCCCTCGAGTACGGTGGTGTTAAACTGGTCAACGATGCCGACCATCCTTTCATCGCTCCGGGTGAAGGCGACATCCGTGGTCCTTGCCCGGCTTTGAACACTCTCGCCAACCACGGTGTACGTACCATTTCTCCAGCTCGCTTCTCGGTAACATCTGACCGCAAATCACAGTACATCAGCCGCAATGGTATTGAGTCACCATCTAACATCGTCCGTGGTGCCATGGAAGGTTAGTGCTTCAGGTCTTCCTTCACGTCCTTTCGCTGACTTTGAGCAGGTTTCAACATGAACAACGACTTGTCCAAGTTCACCTGTTACGCTGCCTTCATGGTCAACGGAAACTTGATCACTGACTTGGTCAGTATCGGTGAGAAGTCCCCGAAGACCGGACCAGACCCAAAAGAACAACCGATGGCGACTATTGGTGGTTTGAACACCCACAACGTGTTCGAGGGTGACAGTTCTATGACTCGCGGTGAGTTTCGCGTATCGCCACAGTTATCCCAATCAATTGGCTTACTTTGTCTCCAGCTGATTTCTATGATGGTGGTGATGTCGAGAGCTTCAACGAAACCCTCTTCCAAGGCGTATGTTGTCCTGTATATCTTGAAGCTCCCAGAATCTGATTCTCTTCACAGTTCATTGAATACAGCAACAGGTTCGGTGGTGGAAGGTACAACCTTACCGCCGCTGGCCAGTTCCGTCTCAAGCGTATCCAAGATGGTGTCCAGCACAACCCGACCTTCACCATCGTCGCTCCCCGACTCTTCTCTGCTTACTCTGAAGCCGTCAACCCGATCAACATGTGGGTCGATGGACGCCAAGATGATGGTCAACTCAGGCTCGACCATGCCCGCAGCTTCTTCGAAGCCGCCCGTTTCCCCGATGACTTCCACAGGGCCGCACGCCCCATGAGCGCTGACAACGAGGCCGTTGTACACGCTATCCACCCCATCGAGCCCGGAGCAAACATCGCCGGTATCAACACTTACACTGTTGACCGTAATGCACCCAGACTCGACGACAAGTGCGGTATCTTCGAGTACCACGTCAACCACACTCTCCGCACTCTCTACCCCAACCCGACCGGTAACTTGTTAGACGCCATCAGGGCCAACATCCACTACTTCTTCACCGCTATGGAGGCTAGGGGTTGCACCGAAATCTTCCCTTACGGTAGATTCGAGGATGGCGAAAGCAACAACTACTACGCGACCCCTGATTACCCCGAAGTCGAGCTCCCCGAGCTAGGAACTCTCCCCTTCCCCCCCGTCGAGCTCCCTACATACTCTGACCCCCTCGTAGACGTCGGTCCCGGAGCCACCACCGCCTAAAGCGCTAACGTCCTTTATTCTTTCTTTTTCTTGGCATATATCTTTGTACACCTGTTAAAATGTTATCTGCAAATTGTTAACCATCCTCCGACTGTCATAATAAATTCATGTTTGAGTGTATTGCTATAATACCTTTTGAGTTGCCTGTGAGATCGCTTTGCATAGCAGCCTAGGCTCCCATTTCCATCCGACATGATGCTTCCGAACACTCCTCTGCTATGCTCCTGAATCCTTTCCCCGCTTCTCATTAGTCGAACATATCGCAAGGTCTTACTCGCCTGATCGAGCCCTTCCATCCTTCGTCCGATGATTCACTCTTTTCTGAAAGTAAGGGCACCAAGATGTGGCCTTATGCAATTTCTATAGATGATGTCGATGAGGCTTCGAATGATCAGTGACGCTGAATTGTCAGCTGCGTTGAGGGAAAAATGAGGGGTGTTGAATTTGGGTATGCCAAATCTGAGATGTTCACGAAACGATACTCCGCAGTGGCGTCCGGCCTGAGAACACAGAGAGATAGTTGTGTGATAGCGCAAATGTTTGGTCTATATTTCCACTGAACGGAGCAAGCTAGTAGTGAACGAGTCGTGAATACGAGTATGGCCCATAAGCCGCCCACTGGCTAGTCCTCGAGTTTGAGGCCTTGAGGCCTTGAGGCTTGAAACAGCTGAATGGAGCCGCCCGCAAAGAGTCGACATAATGGTTAATGGTTAGGGACCAAAATAAACTTTGTACATATTTGTTATTTGTAACTTCGCAAGTCACTGATGGCCTTGTGTCGTTGCTTCAAAGTAGCATGTATATCATGTGCTGGCAACTTGCACTGGTATCCGAGTCTTTCGCTCTTAATCATACCTGCATGCCTCAGCCAACATAGATCGATCTAGCCACAGGTCTAGACTCACTTCTACCTGAATCAAGTTCGGGATTATATGGATGGAGTCCATGGGTCTCTGGGTCTTTTCCATCAAGGCGTGGACAGCTACTATAGCTCTCGAACTTACTCGAAGCACAAGCTTTATTTTCGCTTTCTATGGTTTGATCTTTCTTTCATCTCCGTTCTGAGAGTTCTTTATCTTACTAGTTTGTCCCTGCATGCCCGGGGGTCTTTCTCCTTTGCGATTATCTGTCTCTGGTCGTGCATCGCTTCAAAAACTTCTGGGCCCTGGAGTCTCGAGTGTGTGGGATCTAGCAAAGTAGTACCTTGAAGCTATTGAATTCCTTCATGCTACTTTCGCCGCGATTCTTTGTTTCTGGGTCACATGCTTTCTGCGTATTCGAAACATCTTGCTACTGGTATTGACTGGCCACTTTTACTACGTAAAAAATGTTGAAGTTGGGAAGTGTTGTTGGCTTCTCCCGGTTTACTACGGCCGACTGTTTCTAAAACTCTCTTCTCTCTTCTCTCCTTTTAGTTCCGTTGTTTTGCTCAACCATCGAGGCAGTGACACTTTATACTGACTCGATGGTAATTCAAGGTTTTCATCGTTTGGCGGTCTCGTCTTGGGGTTCAATTCGGATCATTGCGAGGGACTTTTGTCGAATTTCAAGATGTACTTTGGTAATGTCGGTAGCGATATTCTTCAATCTGAAGGTCGTCTGGAATTTGAAGCTCATAGACGAGGAGGTCCTGCGGTTTTGGACTAGTGTGGAAGAGTTGTCTAGGGATGTTGAATTTAGATGATTTCGTATATGTTACAGGTGAGGACTTTATCGTCTCGTCGTAGGACAATACTAATACTAGACAGAGAAACTAGTTGATTCTCCTGAAAAAACGATCAACTGAAGGACATATAGATCCAAAATTTAATGGCCGTAAAAGGCAAACTCTCTGTATCAACACCGTACTCCAATCATTCATTCAACGAAATGTTGATTCGATCCACGGAAGAAATTGAAAGACGAATTTTTGTTAAAGTTGGATATGAATGATGGTAGACCGATAGGAATCCCTGAGTCAATTCGAGCTTCAGTTTCTTTCGTTTGAACTAACTTGGGTAGCGTGGATCCAGTTTAGGGTGGATGAGAATGCCGGGAGGAGTAGTTCTGCTGCGTTCAATGAAAAACTGGACCGAATGTTCATGTGTTGGTGAACACACATGTAACGCGTGTTTTACCTGCGATCAGCGACAGTACGGATTTCATAAAAGTAAAACTCGCGAAGGGGTCGTAATATTGAACTCTGGAATTGGAAGTCGTCAAGAGTAAATTGAGACTTTGGTAGATAATTCGGGGAAGAATTTGACGATGGTCCAAGCTGCTTTTGCGACAAAGATACAGGACACAGAGTAAGTCGATGAATATCCATCATATCTCATATAGTCATTGATGCCCAACAGCTATATCATGACATAAAAACACGGCGTTGGCAGATTGGAATGGAACTCGAAAAGGACCATTGGCGCTGCCAAATTACTTTGAATCATATCACTTGGGTCCGCTTGTCAACTAACGCAACACCTTAATTCAGTAAAAGACGGCTTTCCTGATGCCGCGGCAAAGATGCCAAATTGACCACACATTCAAATGATGCCGCTATAAATTAGCTCTCACTGCTATCAAGATGCCCGCAGTCCCACATGGTAAGCAGTGCCTGGCTACCGAGTAAAAATGGTAACAACTGTCGGCATCCAGGTTTTGGTAACATTGCAGCTCCTGGTGAGCAAACCTCAATTCCATTTCCCGTCAGTTTCCTCGGATCGAAACTAAATTTGGATTTCACTAAATTTGGAGTGCAGGCGGCTCTATCAGCCTCTAAACGTCAAACCCGTTCATGCATCCAAATACCGATTTCAATCTACTAGGTTGATATTGCGATTATGAGAGAAGGCATTAGGAACGCTCGAAGATTGTGTTTCGCGCCTGCAATTAGGGGTTCTGTGTTGGGAACAATACTGCCAGGAGAGGATGTAACTTCCGATGAGGATCTTGATGGATATGTACGAAGCATGGGGGCAACGTTTACCCATGGTGTTGGGCCTGCAGCAATGTCTCCTCGTGGTGCAAGTTGGTAGGTGGTTGACCCAGACTTTCGAGTCGAGGGGACAAGCGACGCATCTATGCTGCTGATTGCTAGCCATTTGTTTGGAAGCCGTCAGTGCCGAGCGGGGGCCGGTCTACGGGATCGCGGAACGAGGGAGCCGACGCTGTGGGAAAGGCATAAATTACGTAATAAATGTAGAGAATGGATGGGAAATATTGAATTTGGGCTTGTCTCCTGCCAGTGCGAATGGCTGCCCGTAAGTCGCTTTTTCTACCGCAAGGCTGTGTTTTTCTGATTTTTTCTGCTCAGCGCCGCCGCCGACGACCCTGCCGTGCGTGTCTCCCACAGTCTGCGCCGTATCTTGACTGATCCCTATCCAGCACGGGCACCTCAACCACCCCGACCTTGGCCCCTACAACTCCATTACCGCCGCCGCCGACGACTACGACCACCCCGACCCCCCCACCAACAACCTCGACTACCACGCCCATCCCCGACACAACCTCGACTACTAGCACAGTCTCATTTCCACCCACTACCTCCACCTCGTCGACAACCTCAACAACACTTTCCTTGCCTGTTCCCACGACTACTTCCAGCACCACTTCCACCACTTCCACCACCACTTCTGAGTCCACAACGGCCATTGTGAGCACGTCGGGTGGAAATGTTGTCACTATCACCTCCGTCGTCACTACCTCTTCCTCCCGCAACATCGCACCCACTGGCGCCCTCAGCGGTGGCGACACCAGCAACACGGATTCTTCCAATGGGCAAGTCACATACTCTTTCAGGCTTACTATTACTCATTCCGTCCAACAGATTCTTCGACAACAGAGGCGCTGTCGCAGGTGTTTTTACTGTCGTTGGACTTGTTGGCCTCGCCATCTTGATCGCTCTGATCGTGACGACCATCCGTCGCCGAAGAGTAAAAAGATTTGATGACGAGACTGCTGCTGCCGCTCGCGATGCTGCCAATACTCAAATACCCAACTTTGCAGCATATGCAGACGACGACGACGATTTCCGGCCTGGAGCTTATGGTACAAGCGGTGCTAAGTTTTCAGATGCATCACATGGCACATATGCCCAAACTCCGATGGCTGTGCCAGAGTCATATGGCATGCGCGAAATGTCACCGCATGGACCCAATCCTGGCGAGTATTTCGATCCTACAACCTTGGAGGGTTCTGCACCCGCAGGTGCGGCCGGTATCGGTGTCGCGAGAGCGAGAAGTATGCGTGATGGCGGTTATGCTGCCGGCCTGACTGAGGGCGCATCACCATATGCCGCTTTTGCCGCCCCTGGTTTGAACCCCGCCCAATCACAATACCCCCACGGCATGATTCGCGGTGCCGGTGGCCCCGAATTTGACTTGGAGCGACGACCCTCGCAAATGACCCAACAAACCGATTATTCTGGGATTTCGAGGAACAAATCGTACAATGCCGCGTCGAGCACGGTCGCCCCTTCGTACCAATCCGATCATTCATATATCCCTTCCAGTAATGACAGTGGAAGTTTGTATTCCCAAGGACAACAAGGTGGATACCCTAACAGTTTCAATGCCTTTGCAGCAAGTGGACAACAGAGATTGCAAACTATACCTGCCGCGCGATCCGAAGAGGATCTGAGCGCGGCATATGGTGGTTATACCACTGAACCAGTAGAGACGAGGGCGGCTTATTCTCAATCGCCCGCGCCTGGACCGTTACCCAACCCATTCTCGGCAACGCCAGGTCGCCCTGATGAGTACGATGGTCATTCAGATGACGAAGAGGAACCACCTAGGCGGATCTTGAAGGTTTGTTTTTCTGAGCTTGCCGTCTCCCACTAGTTGCTCACCAAGTTGATTGATAGGTTGCAAATGAATAGTTGCAGAACAAATGTTGAATAAGGATATGAATGCAGGTAACCTAGTAACGGTGTATGGTCTTTTTCTTTGCTCTCTTTGGTGTTCTTGTCGAATGCGTCGATGCCTTTATTGCTTCATCCGACTTTCTTTTCGTCGCTCCTTAATCCTACAAACGCCGCTCCTTCCTTCCCTCCTCTCTTGTTCAGATTCTTATCTATATTTTGTCCTTGGAGACGGTTGACTGTATGTCCCTCCTGAAAATTATTATTCGACCGGGTTTATATTTCTCTTGTTGTTTATCTTCTTGTATGTATAGCTTGCCTACCCTGTTTATGAACGCCCTCCGTTAACTTGGTATATTTGTGTATATCCTTTTCTTTTTTCTATGACTATTTATATCTTATTATAGGAGTCTCTTTGTTCTTGGTGTGTGTTTAGTTGGTCCTTCGGTGATTTCGAAACACCGTAAATGGAGGTTGGGGTTATATATATATAATAGTTTTGATATTATATTTCTTGTTGGGTGGTTGCTTGAATCGATTAATTGAATTGGTTGGGACTTTGTATTGTCTTTTTAACGGAGTGGGAGCTCTGGTGGGAATAGAAGGCGTCAGGATGCCTACTCGGCGGCTAATCAAAATGAGGATTTGTGTGGTTGTTGTCTAGGATGTAATAGGATCAAGCGTCGCACGAAGGTGAGAATGAAAGATTTAAACTTGGATGTGATTCGAGGCTGATGATGATGATCTCTGCCCGGCCCTTACGGCCCCTTACGGCCCTGCTGGACGTGGGGACGCCGGCAAATTCCGTTACACTCGAGACGTTATCTTTTTCAACCATGTGATGATAAATTCTTCGAATTCGCATTCACCGCTACTTGGACTGTTCATCATGCGCAATATTGGACTTTTGTCGTCTTTCCCCTTCATTTTGCGCTGTCAAACGAAAATAGTGAAGAACTGGAAGGGTAGGTGAAGAGGGTTATTAGGACGAAGAGATGGAAGAGCTCTCGATGAGGCGATTAAAATGTGGCGGAATGTTTGATTAACGAAAAGGTTTCAGGAGCAGGTACAGGAGCGTTCAGAGGTATCATGTCGGATGAACTCGAGGAAGTCAAGGCTACTACGCAAAGCAATCGTACGTTGACAGGCAACTCAAATAGGTATGATAACGATACAGTGAAAGTTGAATTTATTATGACAGTCACAGCATGGATAACAATTTGCAGATAACAAGTTTACAGATGTACCAAAGATGTATGCCACAAATAAAAAAAGAAGAATACAAGAGGTTAGCGCTTTAGGCGGTGGTGGCTGCGGGGCCAACGTCTACGAGGGGGTCAGAGTATGTAGGGAGTTCGACTGGGGGGAAGGGGAGAGTTCCTAGCTCGGGGAGCTCGACTTCGGGGTAATCGGGGGTCGCGTAGTAGTTGTTGCTTTCGCCATCCTCGAATCTACCGTAAGGGAAGATTTCGGTGCAACCCCTAGCCTCCATAGCGGTGAAGAAATAGTGGATGTTGGCCCTGATGGCGTCCAACAAGTTACCGGTCGGGTTGGGGTAGAGAGTGCGGAGAGTGTGGTTGACGTGGTACTCGAAGATACCGCACTTGTCGTCAAGTCTGGGTGCATTACGGTCAACAGTGTAAGTGTTGATACCGGCGATGTTTGCTCCTGGCTCAATGGGGTGGATAGCGTGTACAACGGCCTCGTTGTCGGCGCTCATGGGGCGTGCAGCCCTGTGGAAGTCATCGGGGAAACGTGCGGCTTCGAAGAAGCTGCGGGCATGGTCGAGCCTGAGTTGACCATCGTCTTGGCGTCCATCGACCCACATGTTGATGGGGTTGACGGCTTCGGAGTAAGCAGAGAAGAGTCGGGGAGCGACGATGGTGAAGGTCGGGTTGTGTTGGACACCATCTTGGATACGTTTGAGACGGAACTGGCCAGCGGCGGTAAGGTTGTACCTTCCACCACCGAACCTGTTGCTGTATTCAATGAACTGTGATCGAAGTGGTCAGATCCTGGAAGCGTCAAAATATGGGAGATAACATACTCCTTGGAAAAGGGTCTCGTTGAAGCTCTCGACATCACCACCATCATAGAAATCAGCTGGAGACCAAGTAAGCCACTTGATTAGGATAACTATGGCAATACGCGAAACTCACCGCGAGTCATAGAACTGTCACCCTCGAACACGTTGTGAGTGTTCAAACCACCAATAGTCGCCATCGGTTGTTCTTTTGGGTCTGGTCCGGTCTTCGGGGACTTCTCACCAATACTGACCAAGTCAGTGATCAAGTTTCCGTTGACCATGAAGGCAGCGTAACAGGTGAACTTGGACAAGTCGTTGTTCATGTTGAAACCTGCTCAAAGTCAGCGAAAGGACGTGAAGGAAGACCTGAAGCACTGACCTTCCATGGCACCACGGACGATGTTAGATGGTGACTCAATACCGTTGCGGCTGATGTACTGTCAATTTGGGGTCAGATGTTACCGAGAAGCAAACTAGAAAAATGGTACGTACACCGTGGTTGGCGAGAGTGTTCAAAGCCGGGCAAGGACCACGGATGTCGCCTTCACCCGGAGCAATGAAAGGATGGTCGGCATCGTTGACCAACTTAACACCACCGTACTCGAGGGGTCCTGGGGGTGGTGGTGGCCTTGTGTATTCGCCGAAGCCACTCATGGCATCGTCCAATTCTTGCCTCGACAAGCCAGCCAATGAACCATGTGCTGGGAATGCGGCGGCGGGAGCAGCCAAAGCCACTGCGAGCGCAACGAAGGATAGGAAGCCGACCATGACTGAACAGCGAACTGATTTTCCTTCTCTTGCCAGGCATCCTTTTATACCTTTCCTGATTTGATACAGTTTCGCAAACGCAAAGTTCGCGTAGCCTAAAGGACCGACGTCGTACTGCCGGGTGTGAGAAAGGTTCGAGACATCAAGTACTCTCTGACATACAGCCGCACTCGGTTTTCTGCAGGGTGAGGCGGGGTCATATTCGTCAATAATCAGTTCGAGAGTGACGTATGCGTTTGACATGTTCTCTGTTGTAAGTTCGACCGTTACTGCATATCATCCCAGACGACTTATGATTGAACGTTATGCTGTTCTTGAGGTATAATATCTACACGCTGCTGTTCAGTGCACGAATGAGCCAATCGTTCTAGTCAGCACCCACTCACTTCTGTGCATTCGATATCCCAGGAACGTCTGGCAGTGCCAAGAATATGCTCAGAGCCAACAAAATATGAATTTACCTGGGACTTGTATATCACGTATGTATGATACCTATCTTTGATTTAGATGAGTTGATCAGTTATACGGGTCCGTATTGCCAAGACATGAACGATTCAGATCAGTTGTATGGGTTCGTGCTGCCAAGGCGAGTGGTCGACCGTGGATAACATTATAGGACGAGAGTTAGCTATCAATAATTTCACTGGCTGCAATCAACGAGTTATGGTGGGGCGGGAGAAGTCAGAATCCATGTGATGGATCATAAAAATGGCCATTCCCATGCCGAGAATTGAGATACGGTGACTCACAGTCTCTCCGGATCGCATTATCAGAAATCCTGGCACATCGCTTGAAAAGGCGTAAATGATGCCTCAACTCGGGAACGTTTCCATGCCTATCAGCGCTTGTCCCTCACCCGGAAGGAGCCAACACCCATCGAGAAAGGGTTGATGGGCCATGGCACCAGACTCCTTGATCCGCATATTCGGATTATAACACAAAACTATTCCAACTTCATTTGCTTATTCGCACCAGTTTCCCTTCGACCATAACGTTCTGCGGCATTCTACCGTAGGCGAAGGTGCGACCACAGGACGACGGCCAGGTCTGTTTACTTTCAGCACTGCTACTGGCAGGAACGATCTAGATTGTACGAATCCGATGTTTTAAAAACAGTCGGACCTAGGAAACTGCATACCTGGGGAAACCCAGTGGGTATAATTGCACAATTTGCTTACATAAAATGATTTCACAAATCGGATATCGGAATTTGTCGGTAGAGCCATTTGGATGTGTTACCGACAGGTTACCGAACCCTTCAAGTGAGAGAAGGAAGACGACCGTGACGCAGATCTTGCCTCAGTCACTTATGCTTCGGTCAAGGCACGTGATGATGAAATTGACAATAATCCCATTAATATTATGCATTATTAGTGTGTCCAACGATAGGGGTCGTCCACAGGAAATGGGGCACTAGAAGCTGCACTGTTTCCGTAAAAATATTGACTAGTAAGTGGACGAATTTTGCCACCCACCTTGCCTAGCTCGGACTAGTGTCACTAGCCCACTTCATGATCACTGATCAGGTAACGATTACGCACAGAGTCTGATGCCAAGCTCGTCTATCCGGAACTCCATCACATTCCATTCCCCCTGAGGCCTCTCCACCGCCAGAGTTACGACAAACTCGACTGTACCTCGTTCTGGTGCATCAGGACCTGGCCGCGGGCAACGCTTTATAATATTTTTGACGTAATCAGCCATTGCAAATCCTATGCAAATTTCAAAGTCCCTGAGTGACCGAGTCCGACGTGAGCGCCATCAGCGCATCGCCCTCGTTGAAACGAAGTTTTTAGGGCTGCGCTGCTTCGTAGAAATAAGTCAAGGGCTTTGACAAACCGATTGCTACTCTAATAGGATCGGCTCTGATCCGGTCTGGCCATTGCGAGCTCCCAGTCAAAGCGCCGCTTTAGCTACTGATCATTTTACTTACATGGAGACGAAATCCTTATTATCAAATACATAAAAGAACGAAAAAATATCTCATGGTTCAAATTTCAAAGTCTTTTTATGTGCCATGGACCTGCATATCCAATACGCTGACGGACTCACCGAGAGGTAAACCTACGCCGTGATAGATCCAACTATAACTGAAAATTAGTGCTTCTTCTATTTGATACATATGGTTCTGATGTCCGAGGCGAGACGAGATGCATCATGTCTATAATGGCAAAACTCTGAGGGAAACTCACATTTGCTGTAGCCCGCAAAACTCTCATCATTGATATAGCTGATGTGGATTTCTCCACGCACATGAGTTGTTATGCTTCCGAAGCTGTTGAAGCGCTGACTCAACAGTCTGTTAGAACGCTGGCGGAATTGGAATTGGCCAAGGAATAGTCTGCCAAGGTATAGCCAAGGATAAGAGAGAAGATTAGTGTAGATCCTGCCGTATTTCCGTAATGACACTGAAGTGACATTACCCTTATCTTGTTGCTTCTCTTCTACAAAAATAGGATATAGTGATCAACGCATTGACCACAATAGTTTGACACTAGCTCGGATGACACTCTGTCAGTGTCAAGTCAGTGTACCGGGTTTAAGCTACACCAACCCTTGAGAAAAGCGTATTTCTATAAAAAGGGACCGACGAAAGATGCTCGATATGGTAGCTTTATATATCGTCCATAGTCGTGCCTTATTAATTTAGGTTTTTAGACGAAGTACTAGGGTGAAAGATAGCAAAAGATAGAAAAAGGTTCTAAAAGGAAATGATAATATTGAATAGTATTGTTTTCTAGCGTCACTGCTCCCGTTAAGATAATTTTATGATACGCACTTTCTTTTTTCACAAAAACTACAAATGCTTGTCGTTTTGATGAACGGTTCTTCGGCCACTTGATATCCTTCAATCATCCCTCGATCGTTATCCACATAACCTTCAATCCCAAATCTTATCATGGACTCACTTTTTGATCCGTTCAACTTGCCTCCGACGCGTCTGTCACGCCACGCGCAGGATTATATTGCGCCACCAAAATGCGCAGTGCTCCATCTGCGATAGTGATCACACTATACACACCACGTTAGGATTATTTCTTCTCAATACATTTCGAATGAAGGTCTATGTTTGGTTATTAGGGTAGAGTTGTGTTAAGCATCATACCCTTTATCTCGGCTGGGAAGGATAAGGCGAATGGGTGCTCCACCGCTGTGGTAAAGTTCACATCTTGAATCACCGCCGTGCCATCCTTTCGCTCGCTTCAGCGCTCTACGGGGGGTAAAGGTCCTATCCCGTTGATGACCCTTCCAGTAATTGCTCGGATCATCATTGACTCCAATGAGATTGGATGTGCTGGCTGCTGTTAAGCTCGCTAGTCAGCACAATCAAGTCAAGCCCAAGCTAGTCGTCATGAATGTAGGGGGTAAATCGATTATTGTTCCTCACGCAAGCATGATTTACTTTTTAGCACCGGTGAGTTTGCTAATGTGATGATTCCGTAAGAGTGGACCGTGTCCGAAACGATCGATAGTTCACTATCGTCAAATCAGATGGTGATCATATCGTTGCAAATGCTTTCAATGGACCAAGACCTCTTTTTTACACCCTAGACGGTGCAAAATCTTGGGGCGTCGTCACTTTTGTCACGTACAAATCATGGAAATTATACGGCATATTTCCCCAGACATCCAGTGCCCTCATATAAATTCACACTATCACATTTTCAGATACGGCAGCAACAGTTGGTACTGTACTTATTAAGCTCTTCCCGAAGCTCACTGATGCCAGCTGGGATGAATAAAGTTCTCTTAGCAAGACAAATAGGCTCGTTTTTGCTTTGCTTGACCCGCCGGTGCCAGTGCTACGAATCTTCATTTTTTGACCTTGCTTTAGACAACGCCAATTATTCCGATGCTCCTGCTATTATCTTTCCTTTCAATAATCTCTATGAAATATTCAACGACCAAATCGGGCAGGAACAGGACTCGGTTGGCGGATCAGGTGAACTGAGTGAATTTAACTTCTCGCCTGAGAACTGAGTGAACCGTGAAACAGCTGAAATTCTGTCGATATGTCATTGGTCTCTTTCAAATGAGTAAATTTCCCTCATCTCAACCCTCAGAAACTTTAATCCATTATCTTGTCATTAACTTGGTTGCAGGTAGAGCCTGTCTCGGGCTGACCCTGAAACTGTTGCTCACAATCCGATGGTCCACGTATATACGGTTGGAGGCTGAGTGCATTTCACAGATATCGTTACATGTAACCGAATCAAGAAATCATCATGCGGGGACTATTACGAGAGACTGATAATTATCAAGGAGAAATATGATTCGAACTCTGTGTTTATAGTACGCTGAAAGGGTCGGATCCGAGGTATGGGATATCTTATCGAATAATCCCAAATAATGACGATTGCCATATACTTTCGACTTTGTCGTTCCGTTTATCGTTTCAATCTCTTAATGCCGTGTCACATCTTCGAGACAACTGCGTTAATCTGGCATTGGTCAGGTGTTGTTTTCGTATAGGACAATATTTTGAAGCTTGCAACATAATGGCAGGGACCCACGGATATTCGCATTTCTCCCTGAGTATACTCGGCGCTTCGATTTTCAACCAATGCTACCCCACGGGACTATTCAGTAAAATCATCATTAACAGGATCATTCTGAGTGCGGAATACATGGGGATGCGTGAGAGTGTATGAGGGACGCGTTGACATATAATCTAAGGAATAGCTGTCACCGAGTTCAGGCTCGACATATAGGAAGCGGTTCTTTGTTTGAAGGGACCTTGGGACCGAAAGGACATTTTGGCCGGAATCTAGCGAGGTTTTGTATATGTGATGAAGGCGAGTGTACCCGAGGAGATGGCCACCAACTGTTCAGGATCCAATGGGAATCCTGAATTATCGTGTCTCAATTACCGGGTGCATCCAGGTATGGGGAGCCGAACTCCCCATATCTCTCGGCTGTGCGCAATCAGTGTTATAAACGTTTGTCGCCCCGAGTTTTGAATATATAACTTAACGGCGGCACCCAAACATCAAAGTCACTTGAAGTCAAAGATAGTAATCATGCCAAGCCCCAGGTAGACAGTGAGGGGAGGGGTCTATTCTTAGCATAGCAGGAGATCTGTGGTGATTGCAACTGTACGGAAGTCGGTGGTGACTAGTCAGCTCGCACGTCGAGTAATTCTTGCTTGAGGACATCGCAGATGAATAGGCCTACGGGCTGACAGTCCATTTATCCATATCCAATCATAAATTCGGATTATAAATTGAAAGGGCCGAGTTTGCGGATTTATAACCCAATATATTCGATATCAACCTCGATACGTCACACTCATAACTGATCTATTGATTGTCTTTTCCAGGCCTGATGCTCCACTAATGTTTCTACACCCGCGTCACCCGGCGACCAGCGCATATCGAGCGCTCTATGGGGATTTTTTGAGGCCGGGATTACTTTCACGCCTGTTGTGCCAGGTCGGCTTTCGAGAAACTACATCAAAGCGAGCAACCTATAAAAGCATGCGAGCAAAGAGGTCAATCCCCAGATCCAGTTCGCTGTTCAGTCATGGTCGGCTTCCTATCCTTTGTCACCCTCGCAATCGCGCTGGCTGCTCCCGCTACCGCATTCCCAGCACATGGTTCATTGGCTGGCTTGTCGAGGCAAGAACTGGATGATGCCATGAGTGGCTTCGGCGAATATAAGAGACCGCCACCACCCCCAGGACCCCTCGAGTACGGTGGTGTTAAGTTGGTCAACGATGCAGAACATCCTTTCATTGCTCCGGGTGAAGGCGACATCCGTGGTCCTTGCCCTGCTTTGAACACTCTCGCCAACCACGGTGTACGTACCATTTTATAGCCTGCTTCTCGCTAATATCTGACCGCAAATCACAGTACATCAGCCGCAACGGTATCGAGTCTCCTTCTAACATCGTCCGTGGTGCCATGGAAGGTTAGTGCTTCAGGTCTTCCTTCACGTCCTTTCGCTGACTTTGAGCAGGTTTCAACATGAACAACGACTTGTCCAAGTTCACTTGCTACGCTGCCTTCATGGTCAACGGAAACTTGATCACTGACTTGGTCAGTATCGGTGAGAAGTCCCCGAAGACTGGACCCGATCCAAAAGAACAACCGATGGCGACTATTGGTGGATTGAACACCCACAACGTGTTCGAGGGTGACAGTTCTATGACTCGCGGTGAGTTTCGCGTATCGCCACAGTTATCCTAATCAATTGGCTTACTTGGTCTCCAGCTGATTTCTATGATGGTGGTGATGTCGAGAGCTTTAACGAGACCTTGTTCCAAGGCGTATGTTATCTCGATATTTTGAAGTTTCCGACATCTGATCACTTTATAGTTCCTCGAATACAGCAACAGGTTCGGTGGTGGAAGGTATAACCTTACCGCCGCTGGCCAGTACCGTCTCAAGCGTATCCAAGATGGTGTCCAGCACAACCCGACCTTCACCATCGTCGCTCCCCGACTCTTCTCTGCTTACTCAGAAGCCGTCAACCCCATCAACATGTGGGTAGATGGACGCCAAGACGATGGTCAACTCAGGCTCGACCATGCCCGCAGCTTCTTCGAAAACGCCCGTTACCCCGATGACTTCCACAGGGCTGCACGCCCCATGAGCGCTGACAATGAGGCCGTTGTGCACGCTATCCACCCCATTGAGCCAGGAGCAAACATCGCTGGTGTCAATACTTACACTGTGGACCGTAATGCACCCAGACTCGACGACAAGTGCGGTATCTTCGAGTACCACGTCAACCACACTCTCCGCACTCTCTACCCCAACCCGACCGGTAACTTGTTGGACGCCATCAGGGCCAACATCCACTATTTCTACACCGCTATGGAAGCTAGAGGTTGCACAGAAATATTCCCTTACGGTAGATTCGAGGATGGCGAAAGCAACAACTACTACGCGCCCCCTGATTTCCCCGAAGTCGATCTTCCCGAGCTAGGAACTCTCCCCTTCCCCCCCGTCGAGCTCCCTACATACTCTGACCCCCTCGTAGACGTCGGTCCCGGAGCCGCCACCGCCTAAAGTCTAACGTCCTTTATTCTCTCTTATCCACCACCTAGGATCGGTTAAAGCCGAGGCAGTGTATCCCTCAGTCCGTTTTAAGCATTGAATTAGATGTTAGTTTATATATATACTGTTACAAATATTGTTAGTATATATTTCACTCACTTGCTTGAAAATCAGAAATCTTTTTTTACTATCAAAGTGTGATTTATTATGTTTCTAGGATGCTTAAGTCAACCAGAAAGCCTTGGAGAGGGCAGTTGTAAGGGGGTTGATTTCACGGTTTGCTCAGTTGACAGCCCCTTGCGGCTATTCATCTTTTCACTGAATGCGAGCCTGAATGTACTTCAAGATCCTAGCTTCGATTCACTGATATTGAGAATGATATTTTTGGACGGGATCGCACTTGGCAATACCTTGATAATTGCTTACTATGATTTGCGCCAAGGAATATGAGCCGAGTAATCATTTTCACAGTTACAATCCAAGTGTGCTAACGTGCACAACACCCTGCTCATCTCGATATACGACATGTATCTCATCGAATGAATCCATATGATCCTTCGAAGTTCTTATAACACATAATATAAGTACAAGGTCATATTCACAACGCGGTCACAAGCCTCTCCACCCAAAGCCTTTCTCGACGTTGAATCGTCCAAGAAGTTCCTGTCCCTCTCCTACACCCTCCTCACTCGTAAACGCAACTCTGACATCATACGCACCATTCTCAACGACCCACTCCTTATCCCAATACGATACACTCAGTCTATCCATTACAAGTTCAACTTCTCGACTCTCGCCAGGTTTGACGTCCCTCATTTTCTCGAATCCACGAAGCTGCCAGCGCGGGTGAGTGAGTTCCGAGGTCTTTGGCAAGCCGATATAGAGTTGAACGACTTGAGATCCAGTTATGTTTCCGGTGTTGGTAAGCTTAACAGTGGCTTTGAGATCAAATTGGTCGCCGGAAACGATAGGTTGTGAGAGACGGAGGTCTGAAATATTGAACGACGTGTACGATAAACCATGGCTAGAAATTGCACGTTAAATACTTTCGTAAATCCACTCTCAGTTCCCACTTACCCAAACGCGAAGAGAGGTTCGATATTACGATGTTGATAATGTTTATAACCCTGAACCTCAATGTTAGCACGGAATTACGAATCAGTGCCGTTACTTACCACGTAAAGACCTTCAGCGTACGTCACCTTTCCTTTCTCAGAATGGAAATAGCCATGAGCAGGAACATCCTCCAATCGCTTCGGGAAGGTCAATGAAAGCTTTCCAGAAGGATTATGATTCCCAAAAATGACGTCGGCGATAGCATCGCCAGTAGCATTACCTAGATACCAGGTATGTAGGAGGGAAGAAACTTGGTCGACCCAAGGCATAGTTATAGCGGAACCCTGTTCAGATCATCAGGAGCCTGTACACATTGATGATTTGCTACGAACCGCTTGAGTGACGACGACAGCACGAGGATTTGCAGCAACGACTTTTTGTACCAATTCGTCGGTACGGCCGGGAAGGGCAAGGGTGGTACGGTCATTACCCTCTGTCTCCCAATCACCGTTTAAACCGACAACGATAATAACGGCATCAGCGTCTTTTGCGATTGAGACAGCGGAATTGAGGAGCTCATCAGGATCTTCAACTTCAGCGCCCCCAAGGCGAATACCAGGGTTACTGCAAAAAAAAAGGTTAAGTACATATTCTATAATGAACGGTCATCGACTTACCTATCCATGATTGTTTCGGTTTCATCACCATCAGCTGGCCCACGAACATTACAGAAGTCGACATAAATCTCATGCTTGACACCAGCTTTCAACTCAACAACGCCAGTCTCCTCTTCTGAACCACATCCAAAGAATTCTACACCGCGACGTTGACGCGTCCAGTTGTCAATTACCAGTTTTCCATCGACGAACAGCTTCATACATCAATAACAAACATGGCTCAGTCATGAGGATGACACGCGTAGTAGTTGCGTACCTTGGCTCTTCCAGCAGCGGTCAATCCAAATTCGAATTTACAATCACGCTCTCGCGGTTTCAAATAACCTTTCATACGAAGCGTCCACTTCTTGGTTATACCGGCAGGAGAAGAACTGCTGATGAACATTCTTGTCTCGTCAACATATTGTGTTTTTATCGGCGTAGGCAAGGCAACGAGGCTATCGTCATTTTCATGAGCATGCCAAGACCCAGTCCAGCCACGTTGGCCGGACTCAGTGAACAAATCGAAATCCAAAGTCGGTAACGTCTTGACCGCTATGGGTTCCATGATATTAGTGAATACCTGGTAATTCAGTTCAAATACCGTACCTCTAGCGCCTTCGCTGTAAGTAACCTCGATGTTTGGGTTGACTTCTTTCAGAGCCTTGACGATACCGTCGTAGGGAGAGACGAAGTAGGACGGCTTGAGGGCAGCAGAACCTCCACCAGATAGTACAGCGGCTTTGGCATTACCACCCACGATCGCAACTTTCTTTAAACTTTTACGGTCCAAGGGAAGGACTTTCTTGTCGTTCTTGAGCAGAACAATAGATTCTGCAGCAAATTTCCGCATGAGAGCATTATCTTCGTCTGAATCAAGAGTGCGTTCAAGGCCATCGCCGTCCAAAATCTTACAAAAATAAGCCATGAGTATACCGTTAACCTGAATAAATATTAAAAAATTACTTCAGGGGCGCCTTGAGCACATTTTTTGACAAGCTCGAGGACTTTTCGAGCACGCTCTTTGACTTTCTTGGCGGTTACTTTCCTAGATTGAATTGATCGGTTGACAGACTCGAGTGTACGCCATTTGTTAAGGCCGGGCATTTCAAGGTCAAGACCGGCATTTAAACCCACATCGACGCTGTACGTGCCGAACCTAGAAGAAAATCGTTGATAAAAGAGTTAACTTATTATTGCTGAATTGGTGCATACCAGTCGCTCATGATCTACATTTAAGGTAAGTCAGCTCTGTTCGATTGTATAGTTCACTTAAACTGTACCATGACATCTGATTTCCACTCATCGCGTAATATTTTCTGTAGAAGTTCGGGATTCTCGCAAACGTGAATACCGTTAACACGGTTGTACCTGAATGATATAACTCAATCAATCCTGGATAGAGTAGAGAAGCTAAGGCATATACTCACGCGGTCATGATCGCCCATGGAGAGGCATATTTCTGAGCCAGCATGAACGGAAGGAGATAAATCTCCCGAAGAGGTCGTTCGGCAATGATACTGTCATATCCAGTTCGATCATCTTCCTTGTCATTTCCCCTGGAATAAGGTTGTTAGGCGTAAATCTGTGAGATGAAATGAATTGGGTAGCTTACACGAAATGCTTGATAGTGGCGCCAATACCCCCTTTCTGAATTCCGTTGATGTAGGCACTGCAAAGCATACCAGACAGGAAAGGGTCCTCCGAAAAACTTTCAAAACTCTTGAGGAAAATGTCAATTACGGATAATTTCGTCGTTCGTGGTCACGGGTATGCTTACCCTACCACCGAGGGGATTCTAGATATAGAATGAAATTCACGATAATTCAAAGGAAAGATAATAATAAGGACTGACACGTTGGATGTTACAAGTTGGAGCGAGGATAACAGAGGCGGATCTGAGCTTTGCTTCTCTAGCGAGAAGCTTGAGACCAACTTCTTCAAGTAGGTCACGATCGAAAGTTGCGCCCATTGCAGTGGATGACTAGAAAGTTTCAGGAGCCGGTCCATAGGAATACATCTTTCCCGCTCACCGGCAAACACTTGGCTGGCGTGCCCATAAAGAAATGATTTCCTCGGATACCATTGGGCCCGTCGCTAACCTGATATAAGATCAATACGCCGGAATTTAGAGTAGTTCAGGGTCGTATACCTTCACAGCGGGAATCTGCAGCCTCTCAATTGCATGAGTATGCCAAAATCCAACTCCAGCACTCAAAAGAATGGCTTCATCGGTAGTCAATGCGTCGACAATTTTATCAATGTCAGCGTTGGCAAAGTCAGAGGGAGGCATCTTCGATGGTTCGTGTGGTGAAAATTCAATACATCGTCCATACTCTTTTATATGCAGACCGCGAGGTGAGAGAAAGATTATCCGATGTTTAGCCGATAATTTTCCAGGAAAACTCACCTGACATTAGCCATCTCACTTGACCGGTGACCACTCAATTGGATTGAGACAGGCCAACGTATTCTCCGGTCAATCAGGCTGTCGTCGCCCCTAGGCCTCACGTCTGCTCATCCCGGGAGTTGCTCCGAGACTAGTGGGACGTTGAATTCCGGAGGGTAGAATGTCGATCACGTTGGTCACTCCTGGGAAGAGAAGAAGATTCGAGTGGACAGCTGGCTTCGATGGATTCCGTTGAAAATGAGTTGAATTCTGATGGTGGATACGTAAGAATTGAATTACATCAGCGACTATAAGTATAGTGCGATCAACTAAAATTCCTGACTAGAATAGAAACCAAGTACACACGTCGTGCTGTAGCACCAATGCCAGCTGTGTGAAAGCCTTGTGGACGTCATGGAGTAGGAAGGAAGGTGCAATACTGCGAATGGATCAGAATTTCACGCTCTCTTCACTTCTTTCAAAAAGGGGCGTCCAGGAAAGGCATGTCAGCGAGTTGGACATCGAGAATGGACGAAGAAGCGAGTGGGGAGAGCGTGGGTTCTGTAATTCAGGGCCGTGGAAAGACTGAAAGGGGCTTTACCCACGAGCAATTTTTATATATATAACAGTCGAACGACTTCACTTGACTTTGGAGCAGTCCACTACAGTACAGTACAGTATGATTTTCAACGTCAAATTGGTTCTCCTGGCCCTCGTTTCCGTAGTGGCAGCCCAGTCTTCATCCTCTGATACTAGTGCTCCCGGTTCCTCGTCTTCCTCCTCTGCTGCTTCCTCTGCTGCCTCATCCCCGCCTCCTGCAACAACATCCTCTCCTGCAAATGTTACTACCACTATCAGTGGTCCATTCCCCTCTGGCGCCCCGGCTGATCTGACTGCTTGCATCCTCGACTGTGTCTCGACCGCTGCTTCACAGAGTGAATGCGTCAGCTTGTAATTCGTTTCTTTTTGTTCTGTCTTTCGACAACTGACTGTCTCATTACAGTACCAATCTGACGTGTGTTTGCACGTCTACGGCCTTCCAATCAGCTGCAACCAGCTGCCTGATGGCTAATTGTACTCAGGCAGACGTTACCGCAGCTACCAACCTCCAAATGACACAATGTGCCGCTGGTATGTGGTTATCGACCTAAAATCCGTTCTATCGTGAGGAATAACGTTTATGAATAGTGAATGGATCTTCTGGTGCCTCTAGTATGGCTTCTAATACTGTATCCAATACTGCCTCCGGTAGTGGCACGCCGATCGCCCCTCCCCCAACTGGGGCATCGGACATGACTTCTCCGGCACCCTCACCCACCGCTCCTAATGGTGCTCACATGTCCGCTGCTAGTGGTATTTGGGCCTTTGCTGCTGGTCTTATAGGAATCGCTGCGGCTGCTCTCTAGGAGAAGCCGCTAGGAATGACTTTCGCGACGACATGCAACGAATGCCTTATTTTGATACCCTACTACTCATACTTATTGATTGCATGTTGAATGTTGTTGGACTTTCATAAAAGGAGGGTCTACGTATATTCCTCCCGTGTCAGGTTATCGTCTTTCAAGTAAAGTTGACCTGTTTATCCTAATGGCCGTGTACTCGAAATCACAAGTAGAAACGATGCGTAGAGCAGTGACCGTTCAAGTCGAGTAAAATCGCGAATTGAATTCTGTGAGTCTAGATTGAAGGCCAGCTTGAACTTGGATTCATCGGCGTTTGGTCGCCGGATATGGGACTTTCCGAAACTCTTAGTGAGGTTGAGGCGGTATTCGAAGGCCGGCCTGGATATTTGAATTTAGCAGCTGATCTGGTGTCATCATCAACTCACTAGAATTGAAACAGGCTGTTCTATCAAGGTCATTTTCCAGTCCAGTTGTCTGCATAACTGAGGTGCTGGTTGGCCTCGGCTATCTCGGCTTTCCCACGTGCTGTCAGAACTGTTGTTGACATGTGGAATTTGACCAGAATTTGACGCGACCCATTGTGTTTGATGTTTTGATATTTCGACAACAAAAAATTACCGCCATGTCAAGTCTTCCTCAAGTATCTGGGTTTTCGTTTTCACTGTTCACTCCCTCCTCAATACGCTTTGGTCCTCGGCTTGGAGAAGCTATTCTCAAACGCGCTGAACAAACTGAGATACGGATTCAGACGCCTCATTTCCTGACCACTACCTCTCGCGGAGTTATTCCACATCTCTCGCGCGATCATTATGGATCCAGCGGCATCCATTGGGTAAATGTGCCCTTTGAAAGCTTGTGAGTTCTCTCAATGATCCCGCTGGTGAGCTCTCTGTTACTCAATTTCAATCACTTTGGTTTCATTACAAAAAGTTTAGCCGTTCCTCCACCTGTACCCACTCTCGTCCACGGAAGAACACCTCTACATACTTTTTTGGGCTTTTCTCCCGGCCAACATATTGTATCTATGTCTCTTAGGGATCCGGAAAATGGAAGAGAAATGCCAGCGAATGGAAATAACCACGTTTCCGCATATAGTCTTCAGGGCGTTCGGAAAGTGAGTTTGCCATGTTCTTCCTTTGCCGCTTCGTCATCTGAGTATTATCAGGTAGCACCTCGAGACTGGAAATCATACGTTTACTCTTGTAAACCTGATATCGTCTTTGCATTATCCGATACTCCATATACAGAGCCACCTTATTCCCAGAAACGATTAACAAAGAGCAACGACCGTTCTGCGTCATGGCTCGCAAACATCATCGCATCAGGTCCCGCCGCGGCAGACGTTGATATATCTTACAAACCTAGCATCTTTGTGCATATGGCTGGGTCGACCAGCATACCTGCCCGAAAAGCATTCGCAGAGGGCCTGCTAGAAAAGCTTTTTGGTCCCGAGGCTGAAACCATCAAGCCTCTCCAGACACTCGACCAGGGAGTTTCTGGCTACTCATTCGATCTCGTACCACTTCGCCTATCACTTGGAGCGCAACCCCAATATTCACCAGCGCCAACATCTACGCTCAAAGCCACCGTTTCCCCTTCTCTTTCCATTTCGGATTCCCAAAATGAACTCGAACCAGCGCTACCTTTCCATATGGATCAACTACCGCCTCTTTTACAAGTATCTCTCGAGGCTTTGCCGACGACGAAGCTACGACTTGTAAATACCATAAACTCCCCACATGAGATTCTTCGCTTGATCTCCACCGTTGGTATCGATATATTTGACGCCCGCTGGGCTCAACGCGCAGGAGACATCGGCGTATCTCTTGACTTCACATTTCCCGCTCCGTCTTCCCCGTCTACGAACCGACTCAAATCGAGGTCAAACGGGAAGATAGATATCGGACACAACTTGTACGACGACTCATACACACATGATTATTCATCTTTCAGTAGCGAGCATTGTGAATGTTCCGCTTGTTCGCCTGTCGCTCCTTCAACTCGGATTTATCATGGCGCGGATGATCCTTCTTACACTTACGAACAAGAACCTTCTCCACTTCAAAAGAGGATTAAAGCGAGCTTTACGCGGGCTTATATTCATCATCTCTTACATACCCACGAAATGTCATCTCATTCATTGCTCGTTATGCATAATCTCTCGATCTTGGAGTCATTCTTCTCTTCCATTCGTTTGGTGTTGTTGAAAGGGGACAACGGAGAATGGGAGAGGGAGGTCAAGAGGTTCATGGACGTGTATGATGAACGGTTGGAAGTGTTTGATGAAGCTAGGGATATGTGGCGAGAGGTTGATTTGGCTAGGGGTAAAGGAAGGTTGGCAAGAGAAAAGGCAAAGTTTCAGGAGGAGAATGGAGAAGTTGTTGAAGGTGTCGTTGCCTCATGAAGTCGGATGGAAGTTGTAATCGAGGAAGTTCGTCAAACTTGGAGACGAAAGTCAAATATTCTTATACGCCGACTGCTCTTGTCAGTATTCAATTTATAAATCTTAACAAATGATTATCAAGGTCTTGTCGGAGTTACCATTCTTACCACATACTCAAAGCTGATTTCATTCTAACAGTTGCGAGATGATCAACAAATTGCAAAATAATATTTCTAGTATACTCTATCACAGAGGGTGTACCAAATACAAGTGTTTCAATCTTTAGGAGATATCTACGCTGTCGAGGCGGCAGGTGCTGCAGGTGCTGGCGCAGCTGGCATGGGGCCTGCAGGAGCGGGAGTTTCTGGCTCTGAAGTTGCGGGCATTGTGGGTGCCGGCCCGGAAGCTAGGGGCAGTGAGGGTGCTGGCTCGGAAGCTGCAGGCATCGAAGGGGCGGTTGCCGGCATGGTGAGGACGGGCTCAGAGGCGGGCATAGAGGCTGCGGGCTCCGGGACGGGCATGGAAGCTGCGGGCATGGAGGCAACGGGCTCAGAGGCGGGCATGGAGGCAGCGGGTTCAGAGACGGGCGTGGTGGCAGCGGGCATGGAGGCAGCGGGCATGGAGGCAGCGGGTTCTTCAGGAGTCTCGGGCGCTGGGGCCGGGGCGTCAGAGTATGTAGGGAGATCGACGGGGGGGAAGGGGAGAGTTCCCAGCTCAGGGAGCTCGACTTCGGGGTAATCAGGGGTCGCGTAGTAGTTGTTGCTTTCGCCATCCTCGAATCTACCGTAAGGGAAGATTTCGGTGCAACCCCTAGCCTCCATAGCGGTGAAGAAGTAGTGGATGTTGGCCCTGATCGCGTCCAACAAGTTGCCGGTGGGGTTGGGATAGAGAGTGCGGAGAGTGTGGTTGACGTGGTACTCGAAGATACCGCACTTGTCAGCCAGTCTGGGTGCATTACGGTCAACAGTGTAAGTGTTAACACCAGCAATGTTTGCTCCGGGCTCAATGGGGTGGATAGCATGAACCACGGCCTCGTTGTCAGCGCTCATGGGGCGTGCAGCCCTGTGGAAGTCATCGGGGAAACGGGCGGCTTCGAAGAAGCTGCGGGCATGGTCGAGCCTGAGTTGTCCATCGTCTTGGCGTCCATCGACCCACATGTTGATGGGGTTGACGGCTTCGGAGTAAGCAGAGAAGAGTCGGGGAGCGACGATGGTGAAGGTCGGGTTGTGCTCGACACCATCTTGGATACGTTTGAGACGGAACTGGCCAGCGGCGGTAAGGTTATACCTTCCACCACCGAACCTGTTGCTGTATTCAATGAACTGTGAAGGGAATCAGATGCCGGAAGATTCGAAATATACGAAGCAACATACGCCTTGGAAGAGGGTCTCGTTGAAGCTCTCGACATCACCACCATCATAGAAATCAGCTAGAGACAAAGTAAGTCATTTGATTAAAATAACTGTGGCGATGCGCGAAACTCACCGCGAGTCATAGAACTGTCACCCTCGAACACGTTGTGGGTGTTCAAACCACCAATAGTCGCCATCGGTTGTTCTTTTGGATCGGGTCCAGTCTTCGGGGACTTCTCACCGATACTGACCAAGTCAGTGATCAAGTTTCCGTTGACCATGAAGGCAGCGTAGCAAGTGAACTTGGACAAGTCGTTGTTCATGTTGAAACCTGCTCAAAGTCAGCGAAAGGACGTGAAGGAAGACCTGAAGCACTAACCTTCCATGGCACCACGGACGATGTTAGAAGGAGACTCAATACCATTGCGGCTGATGTACTGTGATTTGCGGTCAGATGTTACCGAGAAGCAAGCTGGAGAAATGGTACATACACCGTGGTTAGCGAGAGTGTTCAAAGCCGGGCAAGGACCACGGATGTCGCCTTCGCCTGGAGCAATGAAAGGATGTTCGGCATCGTTGACGAGTTTAACACCACCGTACTCGAGTGGTCCCGGGGGTGGTGGCGGCCTTGTGTATTCTCCGAAGCCACTCATGGCGTCATCCAACTCTTGCCTCGACAAACCAGCCAATGAAGCATGTGCTGGGAATGCGGTAGCGGGAGCAGCCAGCGCGATTGCGAGGGTGACGAAGGATAGGAAGCCGACCATGATTGAACAGCGAACTGATTTTCCTTACCCCTTCCCAGCCTTGCTTTTATACCCTTACGACTTTGGTCTAGTTCGCAAAAAACCAGGTGTCGCATAGCCGACCGCCTCGAAGAGGAAGTCAAAATCTTGTCGGGTGCAAGAGACCCTGAATGAGATGATTGTCACGCACAGCGCCCGACACCACTGGCACTCGGTTGCTACAGGGTGAGCGGGAACGTCGACGAAAATAGAAAAGAAGCTATAACAGATCAATGTGAGAGTGACGTCGGCGAAAATGACTTGGAAAGTTCTTGGTACTGAACTCCGGGAAATCTGGCCCTTACCCTGCATCATTCCAGCCTATCATTGGACGTCACTAACGTGTTGGCCAGCGCTATATCCGCGCTAAGCAAGCATACCCCATAAATGGTGTAAATTGTCGAGTAATTTGTCTTGGAAAGCGGGTCCGTATCATTTTTCATCGACGTTGTTACATTTCACCATCTCATCAACTGTTCCGCAGGACAAAACCAAAAGGTAATATACCTGGGGCTTACTCAATATTACGTACCGTTACGGTGTTCACATTTCGTGGATTTAGATCAACTTTACGGGTCCATGCTGCCAAGAATCAAGTTAGGCAACTGTAGACAAAAGGGGTCGAACATAACAACAAGAGTTCATGTGGGGAATTTTTGACTTGCAGAGATGCAAACTCTCTGATTAGCAGACGGAGATTAGCGGAAGTAGAAGTAGAAAGGGGAAGAGATTATCGGTCTATTTATTGAAACTGCGTCATAATGCATCATAAAACCATTGTTTCACTCTCAAGGATAGAGGCATTCACGATTTCCAATGTACGCTATAATGAGACTACTTCACGAAGAAACAAATTACAGATGCAAAATGCCATTGTTTCAGTGAATATGTGACCCGTTCCCATGTGCGAACGCGCGTGAACAAATTGGGACATGAACTCGGGGGCGCCTTTGAGATCAAACTATTCTAGTGATATTCCAAGGGGTCAATGTCCGTTTGCCGTGATCCTGTCCTGCCGCGGTTAGATGTAAAGGGCTCAAAATGACTGCGCCGGTACAGCCCATAAAAGTATCTTAATGATAACCATCTGACGTCTCTTCAACAACTGAGCTCATTGACGGTAGTTGTGACGAATAGACCCATACATTGACCTCATAGTTTGAAGAAATACGATAGAGTTGTGTACTGTGTCATACCGGACTAGGCACCGCGAATGAGCTAACCACACCTTTGTGTGACTTTCCATGGAGTTAGCGGGAGGGAGCGAAATCATGCCGGAAGATGCGCCACCTTGGCGGTCTTTACGGGAGTCTCTGGCGACCGGTCGCCCTCGCCCATGGCGAGACCAGGTTCGGGTGAGCCAAAACAGGTGCTTTGCTTGCAAAGTATCAGTTACTATTTACTACCCCCCGTACCCGGAAATACACTTTGTGTTTTGGTCTAACTTTGGCACGGATTTGAGCTTCCGAAGCTGATACAGATCCATTGATTGATGTGCTTCGGTCGTTTGGGGGTTAACGCCTCATTAAACCAGTTGCAAAGAAGTCATGCCGAGAGATGCTGCGTCAACTTTGAGGAGTCTGTGTACTGACCGTTCCTAATGTTCAGTCAGGCAGGCTGATACAAATACACAGCCAAACTGTCCGTGGTAAAGCTTCACTATGAGCACTCAAGTACTCATCCCGCAACGTCGAAGTCGACGGGAGAAAGCAGCTCAATTAAGATTAAGCCTCATCGAGCCTTTCCATACACCAGACTTTTTACTGACTTGAGTAACTCCATCGTCCTATTTGCACCCTTGGATTTTTTGACTGCCGACTCGGACTCGGTTTGCTAGAAATCTCAACCCTATAATCCAAATGTCAGACATACCCCACAATCCATTGGTACCCCAAGTAAGTGTTATCTCAATCATGGGTCCGGTTGTAGCAGGGTTGAAGGCTCTTACCTAGCTCTCCCACACTTGGTTGCTAACAACGCTAAACAGTGGCAGTCTAAGCGAGGCGCAGTCCTTGGATTGCTTGGATATGTCTGTTTAGCTCGCCCTGATGGATGGGTAGGAGCCTGGACGCGATGGCAGCTTTCTCCGCACTCACTTTCCTTGGGGTCACTAAAAGCAAATTGGAGGGCCCTGACCCACACAAATTATGGTCCTCCAGCCTGGATTTCCTACATAACGATAACAGACGTGGAGTATCTGCTCACTCGCCGAGATTGGGCACAGTACCAGCAGCGTTTGTGATTTCGCAAGACGTAAAAGTGATAGTAGCGGATATTTGTAGCTGTTTGAATGGAAGCATACAGTTAAACATCAGTGAATCGGATGATCGATGATTTGCCCCGACGAATCTACAATGAACACTCAATTTCAGTTTTGGAAATATGTGATGATACGTCGGCAGACTGATAATTTTATCGTCCATAATCCCCAACTCCCGCGGGCTTATCTCATCTTTCACCCGATCTTCATGGATCCTGCTGTATCTACTGGTAAATGAGCCTCTTGAAAGCTTATGAATTTTAGCTGTTCTCTCTTTCACAGCACCTCGTGTGGTAGAAAAAACACCTTCATATGCTTATTGTCCCAGCCGACAGCGTGACTTAAAGATCCGGTGGATGGCAGGCGCGCTAATAAATTGAAATAAGCACGTTTCTGCATACGCGGAAAGTGAGTTCCGAGCACCCTACCATACGCCGCGTTCGCTAAATGCTTCAAGGTGGCTTCTCAGGAATGAATCCCTGTTCAGGCTAACATTGTCTTCCTATGTCATCCGACAACTCCGCCATACCCTCTAGCGCTAGACGACGAACATCAATCGCTCCGTATCATTTCTCGCCAACTTGAATCGCGTCACCCCGGAGGCGTCATGCTGTATTTACAAGCCCATTACATTCCGCAGAGGCTTCCTCGAGGGCTCGATACAACAGTTGTCTGTTTCTGACAGCTAATTGCCTGTAAACCCGCGAAAGCGGCGTTGCCATTTCTCTTCCATATTGAATTTTTATCTAGCTCTACCAACTCTCGCCTCTCCTACAAGTATCTCTCGAGCATCTCGGAAACTTCGACTTCTCAAAAAATGTAAAATCCCCCAGGGCTCTTGTTTACCTTTTTTTTCTAATCCTTGTGGCGCACCTCGGCGCAGGTGTCGGTCGAATTTACGCCTCCTGCCGCCTGTTCTCCCTCTACGAATCGATTCCGATTACGATCAAACGGAAATCCCCGTATTGAATGATAGAGATAATAGTTCCCGGCGGAAAAAGACATTATTCCAAATATGTAGAAATGTTGCACATAAATGTAATTAAATTCCTGGGGAGGCGCATAGTATGTAGATGCGATCCTGTCAAATTCACGGCCTGATCCTGTCGAATCACTTTTCGTTACTGTTCAGACAATACAATTTATCCAATAAAAGCCGACGTCTCTTTTCCTATCGCGTACTTAATTTATCTAATCAGCAGAAAAAGAGCACCGAGTAGTCCGTTGTAAGGATTGATGTGAATGGGTTTGATGGAATAACAGCTTACCCCCAAGTAGATAGCAGGGAAACAACAGCACTTACATTCCATGAAGACGCGGATCGATCTAACTCCCTCTAAGAAAACAGCATGAAAGTGAGAGCTGACCGCGAATTCCCGTTTGTTACGCATATCGAATTATCCTTCCCCTTAAAGGCTTTCAAGGAGCCAAAGCTTGAAGGGACTCCCGGACTAATTCTCTGAGCATTGATGCTCCCTATTGTGAACACTTGTACGAAACAACTGAGTGTCAGTTCCATAAAAAAGATCCCGACTCGGGTCGCAACTCTCATAGGACAGAGTGCGCTGGCTATATCTATACATCGAAAGATAGGTACAGAGCAGGTACAGAGCGACACACCAACTCATGACGTTGCTTACAGCAATTGACGGACCTCAGTCCGGCAAAAGAAATTGCTGCGCAGCGTCTTTGACTTAGCTAAACAATTTGATCCGTGGGACTCCGTGGGCAGAGTAAGAGCCTTGTGGGATATCAGTCGCTCCCAAACCACCTTAGGGATATACGGAATTCCTCGGGTGTCAACCCGTTTTTTTGCTTCACCAAACCGTCATGGGGTTACTGACAATGGCGCTAGCTGACTTCAACTCCAATTGACGTAGACGCTGATAATTAAAATTTCGACGGTGAACTAAGTTCTTCACGAGGTCGGTTTGAAAGCAGTTTCATCTTGAGTGGGTCACCGATATTAGGGATCGAGGCTGCCCTTGCATCCGCCTGTGGATATACTGCACTCGAGATGATTAGATTAGTATCCCAAACTCGGGGAGGCGGAGCCCATCATCTCTTCAGATTGATACCATGGAGTACCACTTTTCCTTCCCATGCCACAACAACCTGGGAAAGGGCGGCATCTACGTCAGGTGTAGTCAATGGTGGCGGGGTCAGAATAAGCCGAAGAGGGTCCGAATCCGGACACGACTGAGGCCTAAACAAGGTCTGAGGGTCGGGAGAAGCCGTTTAATTCCCGACATGATCCAGTGCAAATGTTTTGTTTTGTTTTTCTGTTTTGTGGATTTTCGTGGATTTTCGTCCAGACATAAAGGGCCAATTTCAGGCTACACGGGTTATACCTCAGGGTCCTGTTGCCCTCCTGTCAAACCGGAACTGCCTATTTTTGACGGCTAATATATGAAACTTCTCGGAAGAAACTGGGAGGAAGTAATCTGGAGCCCGGGCCTTTCCCACAAAGAAGTTCTTCCACTGCCAAATGCGCAGATCAATTCCTGATGAGAAGTGCTCTCAAAGTTACTTTGAGAGGGCAAATCATCTTCTTACTCGTAGTATGCCAGCATTGATTAAACTTTCACCGCTTGAGCATGGAGCGGTCAATTGCTAATGCGCTTGTCCAGCAGGGACGACTTATTGTGTCTCTCGGGCCAAGGTGAAGTCCAAAATTTCGCTTCTCCGACTCGGGACCTTAGGTGCTGCGTCGGGTAATTATGGCACAATTTGAGAGTACTGGATCAGTTGCGGAAAAGTGATGGATCATCATCAGAGTGAACGCCCCGCATGATTCCAAAGATGCTGCCACATTGTCTAGAGACAGGCCAGAAAACTTCTCGACAGTCACCACGCGACAAGTTCATGGTAGAACTCGATTTGATTTGGTAGTTTGAAATCCGGCGAGTCTAAATTTCTCGGTCTTCTCACAGTCAACAGGTGTATGTCACTAGAACTATAAACTCACTCGGAATTTCCAGGATAATAGTTTCAGCCCAAATGGCGATGCGATACTAAGACAACGAAGAATGGTGATCACCCGGGACTATGAGAATTTGGGAGAATTTGAACATCGCACCTATAGGCGGCACCGAGTCATTTGCGTTGACCACGAAGCTTCTTCCGGACCGTCTAAACATCCACAGGCTACAGAAAGTCTCGCACAACAGCATAGCGCAGGAGATCCAGGCAATTATTCGACTCGGCACCCTCATACTTGTAGCCAGACGGACGAATTCTCGATGAGTACCAAATCTCGTTCGTCATTATGACCGTGATAATGTCCATGCCGGGCCAGCCGGAAGATACAGTGTTATAATCATCGACGATACCGGGACTTTATTGGTTTAGCGGGCGAGAATGCTCGAGTCGTCTGTGTGGGCTCAAACCTCGTCTAAGAGGCTGCTAGGGAGTTCATGAATCATCACAACCAGGAGGGGTTATGTAGGCTTGCATCTCACTCCCGCGCCCCGATTTCGTTCGAAGTTTATAAAATATTAGTCTATTGAGGTTAGATATTCGCTCATACTAGTAAGTTTGTGTGCAACTGATCCTCATCGTCCCGCCATATTCTACCATTTACCGGCCAGAATACTAACAAGTCGCTCATAGAAGACGGTGCAGCATCGCATAGAGCTACTCGACTAGTCCCCATTGGATCTGGCACTAGGTCACTCATCCCGTCATCTGCCGATTTGACTCTGGCCCGGATGGCCGTAGAGAAGTCTTTCGTTGCCTTCCCAGAGTTTGATTTCTTGAGTCTCAAAACTGGGAGACATCGCTCTTCCTCGGAGTCATGGGCTTGGCTCGGCTTTGCTCAATTTTCCTCTTTCTCTCTTTTGCTTGTGTTTTGTGCTGTCAACAGTCTCATTGCATTATTGCTTTGCATAAAAGGTTTCATATCACGTTTTTCCTTCAAAGAGTCTTAATCACGTCTCCGGGGATAATGATTGATATCGTGTTTTCGCCTCTCGAGTCTCTCGTACTGGAGTCTGGCAGTGACTGTCGAGTTGACCTTGCTCTTATTCTGCACGGGAACTTAAGAGAGCCATTCTTGTTCAATATTCGTCTAAACAAAGTGATCTCAAATCTCTAATCAGTAATCTTGATCTTGATCTTGATGGCTGTGAAGTGACCCATCTCGGAATGTTCCGATAATGAAATAGCCCGGTAACCATGTGGACCGTCGCGACTTGCTTTAATTTCTTTTCTTTTTCTTTCTCTTCAATCTACAAGTTATAGCCCGTGTGGCGAACAACACCTCAAATGGGCCATTGTTTTCCATGCCTGGAATTATTGTGCTGTTCTCTATCGTGTTTGCGTATAAATGAGCATCTTATGCTATGACGAGCCTCAGTCTGTTTTACGCTTGTCAAGTGTAAGTGGCCAACAAGTTTTATAGATTCTGTACTAACTTGGTCGAGAAGATGGCGCATTATCGGCCTACCTCTTCACCTGTTATACCGAGGAACCATTACTCTCACTATGTTTCCCTCTCACCTCAGTCTCATTACGGTCCAAAGAAGCCTCGCAAGGCATATTCTCTTTCTCGCAGCCTTCCAAACGAGATTGTGGTGAGAATTTGTCGCACCTATGTGAAAGAACTCTACGTCGAGTCAAATGTCTGTCGTCAAGACGTCATCGAAGAGGGTCCATTACTACTTCGATCTATCATCAATATGTCCCATGTCTGTCGACACTGGAGGAGCTTCATCATCAACGATCCAAGTCTTTGGTGCCATTTCGTAAATCCACACCATCGTAATCACAGATGGACTCGGCTACTACTCGAAAGGTCGAAACCTCTTCCGATCACATATGCGACCATTTCTCCCGATTTTATTGTCAACAAGAACGTGTTTGAGAGGGAATTGGCATACGCGGACAAACTTTCGTCATACTCGGTGGCTTTCGACTTGAACTGTAAAGTTTGGTACGACAATCACATACCAGACAAGTGGCCGCGTCTACGATCGCTTTGCATTGCCCATTTTACGTTCGACGACGCGGATTTCAGAAAAGTGGACTCCGGTACGGAATCTGACGACGATTGGGACGATACGGATTACGATGATGAAGGGAATCTCATACAGAGGACATTAGGGTACGCGTACGACCCGAGGTTTATCAGGGACAACACGAAGTTTTTGTTGATGCCAAAGCATTTTCCTTCTCGTCAAGCAACACCACACCTGGAACGACTTCACCTTCATACTTGTTCTTTGCAAAGTATCTCGCAAATCACTGGTCTGACCAGGTTAACCGAGCTCCATGTCAGCAACACCCGTTATTGGAGTGCATTTGAATGGGTCACAGTTCTTTCTCGCCTTCCTTGCCTCAGGAACGTCGCTCTTGATCGCGTTATATCCAATCAACGGTTGAAGAAAGAGGACGCGCAGTCAAGGTCCCGCTTAAGTTTCGATTCATTCTACCTCCGCGACGACATTTGCCTCTGTGCACAATTTCTTGTCCTCGCCGATCTGAAATCGAACAGGGTTTTCCAGTTGATGTGCGATGAAACTCAGAATGATACAGAAAATTATACGCGACTCGTCTTTTCTCGCGTCTCCTCTATCGTCAAGCGTCTCATTACTACCAACCCACTCTTCTCAAACTGTGCTCTACAAATCGGTCATGGCTCAATCGAAATCCTAGGTTATCCAGATGATCAAGATTTGGAAGACTTACCCGGAGATTCTATCGGAACTTCAGGTCCATCAACATTTCCTGGAGCTGTTGTCGAAGTCGATTTCTTTTGTGGCGATAAGAAATCACAAGACGTACTCTCAAAGTGGATGGAATTGTTCCGACCCCTTTTCGGCAATATCGACTCTTTGTTGTTCAGAGACGATGACAATAATTCGGGTATGATCTTGGACGATACTTGGTTATCCGATCTATTATGGACAAGCAGTCATCGATTATCCGAGATAATAGCAATCAATCAACGAGGTTGGAAAACCATTTGCCAAAATATGTTCTCAAAGGCAAACACGCACCGTAACAAGAGTACTCAACGACATCGACGATCTAATAATACCTTCCTCAAAGCCTTGACACGACTGGAATTGTGGACTTCACCGTCTCCTGTTGGATCTAAATTCAAGGATAGCGTTGTGGCATTTTGCAGAGAGAAACAGGCTATGGGTGCTCCGTTGAAGTGTATTAGGCCCAAGATTATTCCTGCTGATGGTGATCTCGGAAGACGTGACTGCGAAGACCTCACAAAGCAATTACAGAGGATTGGAGTTCCCGTCGATACGAATTACTATTCTGATTCCGACGATGACGACGATTGAAGAGTCACCAATTTGAAATAAGCCAGGCAAGTCGATCTTTACCTTATTGCTGTATTTGTATGGGTATCATGGTGAAGCAAATTACAAAGGTAAGAAGGCCCTGTATCGCTCTGAATTCTTGTACTTGTATCGCTGCTTTCTATCTCGCGTTGTAATGTATCGTATGGACATAACACAGAAAATTGATAATGAGAAAAAAAGGACGATTTCCGTTTATTTTGTTCACTAGTTCAATACAAGTCTTAGTAAATAATAGTTTGAAATCAATAGGGACGAAGCGCGGAGAAAGATTGGAAAACAGGCAAACGAAGCAACTAGACAAGAATCACGAGCTAGAGTAGAAACGTCCGAAACATTTTCGAATTCCGTGCGTTCAAAGCTATGCTGCATGAAGGAAAACATTCTCGAGAAGAAAAAAGAGGAAGCTAGGAAGGATAGCAAATTGAGTTTGTAAAGGGTAACATGAGTGAGCAAAACGGAATAGCTTATGGATATCGATTTGAAGTATGGACACTAGAAGAAACCAAGAGATGCAAATAGGGAGGGATCACGAACAAATTCGGTTCTATTGCTACAAATGGTGGTGGAAGAAAAAACCAATGAAAAGATGTGTGTATAATCCGAGCAAGGGGCCCCAGCTGGCTTGTACAAGGATCACGTTGTGAGATCTTCAAGCTCAAAGAATTGGAGAAAAGGGATGGATTCTTGCGGTGCTTGCCCTATTGAAAGATTTTTCAGATGAAGCACGGTAGACTAATAGAGGACCGAAGCGAACGTACGGTTGGGTAATGCTCAAAATCCAATATCTAAATCCAGCTCCTCCAAGGGAGCTATAGCATAGCCTGCATCACGGTCGCTGTCGAGGTCTTCAAGAAGCGATCAGTTAATCCCTATTCAGCTCCGCATAACAATGTACACACCACTGTTTTGCGGCCCATGACTCGAGTTGAACAATGGAATAGAATCAGAATACTCGCTAGCGCTAGTATGGTTCACGCCACAGGTTTCGCCATCATACTCCATTTCGCCGGCATCCTCTATTTCAGTCGTAGCGAGAAAACTTCTTCTGAGAGGTGAAACCGTCTTCTTACTCAAAGACAAGCCAGCTCGTAGGTTTGGGCTGTATTTCGGCTCATGTCGATCCAAAATCATCCTGACCAACAAATGCTGTGGACTTCGTATGGGCGGTTTCTTTGATGGCACAAAGCTACTGCTCAACGTCCGCCTTTCCTCCACCTTTTCAACTTCCATCGCATCTTCGTCGTCTCTCGAAGTATCAACAATAGAATTAGGGGAAGGTGAAATGGGTTCCAAGGTCACTTTACCGCACTCATCTTGCGAGACTTTCAAACCTCTTTGCGCGAGATTTAACCTCAACAAAATCGCAACCTCTCTAACCTTATCTTTCACTTTCTTCGTTCTCCTTCTCGCATCCATAAGTGCCTTTACCGCCCCGCTTCCACTGGCATTATTACTTATACTCCTCGCCACCCTCTCTTCTCTCTCCACAACAGTCTCCAACTGTTTCGCCGCTCTCTCCTTCTCCTTCATTTTCTTTAACAAGCCAAACACCTTCCTCAACTCTTCGTCATTCTGCATTTCGGGTCTTAGATGAGTGATATCCAGTAGCGCGCATGGTTCAGGACTAGGTGATCTTTGATTGTCTTGGGGGGATGATGTATCATCGTCAAGTACAAGAAGACGATTAGCGTAAGGCGAGGATTTAATTTGATGGTCAGGTCTTGCTAGTGCTTGATCCAAAAATATCAAATCTTCGTCGGTGTCAGCACCAGGCAGTGACAAGAGGGATAACGTAGGAGAATCGAGTAAGTCCATATTGGTATCTTCGTCCGGAGGGGTATACAATTTAGAGATATCGTGAAGTTCATCGTTATTATCAGGAAGCGCAGCGTACGAACGAAGAGAAGGTGATGGTGGGGGTGCATCCTCGAAGATATGGGGCAAATCGACGTCCATGTGGTCGTCGTGGAGTCTAGGCGGACTGTTGCTGTGCGTCCAAGGGGAAAGAGAGCAAGAGAATGTGGCGGGCATAAACGATGACAAACACTCTTTTTCTCTTTGTTGCTGTGTCTCGAGGCTATTTGTCTGTCCTGCGACCTCGTGATCTTTTCCATAGGGACGGTGAAAAGCGAATGGAAGAGGTGGAAGAGCATCATCTGTATCAATAGGATCTAAGCGCTGGAAAATAGGCTTTGGTGATTCAACGAGTTCAGGACAAAAGAGTGGATGGCCATCATCAGAATAGGAACTATTGTTATAATAGCGCCACTGGTCGCTCAACAGCGAAGAACTGCGTTTGGGTGACTTGCTATTATTCTGACCCAACTGATCCTGGAAAAAACTCCCACCCTCGGAATCACCAAATGGGAGGGAGAGGGCGTCAAGATCGTGGTCACGAGGCAGGCGATTTCCGTAAGACGAAAATAGTGGCCACTCCGGTGACTGTGCAGACACAGGCGATAGGGGTGGTGAAGATTGTAGCGTACTACAGCTGCTTTGACTGCTCGGTGTGAACGCGCCAAAAGGTGGGGAAGGGCTATCAGAGGGATCATTATGGTTGGAAAAGTCGTCCATAAGAGGGTAATAAGAACTTTCTCCCTCCATCTGAGAGGAAGAAGGCGTGGGTAATGCACCGTAATACGTTGATGTATACGCTGGCGAGAATGGTACATCCGGAAAATTTGACGAAGGCAGAGAATTCATCGGCGATTTAAAGGCATCGCGGCGCATCATGGAAAACGAATTCAATGGGCCGCCGATGTAGTCTACTCTGTCGCGCAGAGAGGGGCGGTATTGGAGTGAAGAAGAGGGAGATTGAGGAGTGCAATTGGGCGGGTCAGAATACGTTGGGGGGGACGATGGAGGGCTGCAGCTAGGTGGGATAGAGTCCGGAGGGATGGAGTTAGAGAGGGATCCTGACAGTCGTTCTGTATAATGGTGAAGGTCCATGGAAGATTCCAAGAAATACAACATGGCTTCTGTAAAACGAGGACCTGGCAGAGGTGATTTCCGGTGACAACGTGTATGTTCGGGAAAAACGAAATCGTGGTGCCCGGATAGAATGTGTGTGTGTAAACAAGAAGAAAGTCGAAATGTGTGTCAAATAGCCTGCAATTCAGAGTTAGTCTGCAAGCATTCGCGATGAAAGTCGATGAGGTGGGACGACCGGACCACGGGAACTCGAGGCTATGAGCTTTCATATCATGACTAAGCAATGGTCTGCCTCGAGGTGATCGCTGTCAATTTTGATGTGAAAATCATGCCTCATGTTCTTTCCTTTCACGTCACCACATACCCTCAACGGAGTTTCTCTGGAGTCATCTGGTTTGTCCATTACTGTTGGGTTCAGCTTGTAAAAGTCCAGGATAGGCAACAAGTTCAGAATATCATGACTGCAATGCGATGGGACGGATGCATAGTATAACTCTTTCCCATCATTTCCCACCTGATGGAGCAGACCCTTTCACCTTGCTTAATCCATCCATCGATAAACGCCTTCTATTTCATCATGCTCTTTGTCCAATTAACTCAGGGTCCTCGTGATATTACCCACAACTTTTTGGAGAGTGCGCGTCAGAGTGTTTGCCATCGCAGGTTCTAGGTGCGGAAAGCTAAGTGGAGTCTCCACAGCCCGTAATCATCACATAAGTACGATAATTTTATGTCTGTCTTCACGACAGAGTTACATCATAGCTGCATAATAAACACAATAAGAGTTGTCCATCATTGATCTCCGTCCAAAAGAATGCAACAGCTCATACGAGCCTGTGTACAGGCCCATAACAACAACACTAGAAGTAACAATACTAACCTTCCATCCACTCTGTCCGTATACTAGCTCACAATACGCACATCAGTTGGTCTCTGCCTTGGAAAAACCAACGTCACACCACGCTCTCATAGATCCTCCATATCGTATCGTCAGCCATAACAATCTGCCTCGAGTCGTCAGTACCTCTTATGACGACACCTAATTTGAAAATACGAAATACGGCACATGACTCACCCAAAACCAAGCCAAGCCACTACTGCAGCAATGAAATTAGTAAACACTACTCCATGAGCCTCTATCATCGGCATGATTCCCGCAATAGCGAACGAGAGTATAACGGATCGGAAGCCACTACATGAAAGTGTTATAATTAGGAACATCGGTTACAAACCCCGAGCAAAGAACAATCTCACTCCGCTCCGAGTCCGGAGCAATTATGTGAAATTGAAAAGATTATGACACACTCACTTGTTTGCTGCTACAGCCTCAGCACTCCGCGAATGTAGTACATCTACAACATATGAACTAGCAGGACTCAACACGAGTTCCAACTAGAGATTGATCAATTAATACATTGGTTAACGCCACGATCGCCGAGAATTTTCGGCGAGAAAGACATACCCCTATTCCGTTTACAAATAAACAAATACAATCCAGAGCCACGCCAATAGGGCCTTCGACATAGGCCGTTGTGAAACCATATAGCATAGTAGATAACGGCAACAAAACCAGTGCACCGGTCAGAGCAGCACGGAGTCGATCTTCCGGGTACCATACCCCGGCCCTAGATTTCCTGTACCGGATCACAATTCTATCCGAGAAATATCCCGAAAGTGGTGCGCCGACTGGAAGTTTAAATATCAATTTCTAATACTTACATAGCCAAAGTCTCTCCGCTTACCCATTTCGCCTATTCCTCCAGGAATGGCACATGCCCCGAGGAGGGCGTTATTTTTTATGTTATAGCGAACACCCTGTTCCGACAGTGTCAAGGAACCACCCCAAGATGTCCGCAGGTGACGGAACGCTCACCATGGTGTACGCAATTGGTACCATGAGGACTGAGTCAAATTTAGCAGTGCAACGCAGTATTAAGAGCCTTATTGGGAACACAACTCACCGAAAAACGTCAAGGCAGCTGTGAAACACGCAAGAGTCTGTCACATCACACGTCCCATACACACATAACACACAAAAGCGAGGACAATTCCGAAACTACGTCAGAGCCTCACCCAGAACACGATAAGATGTTATCGGAACATACCACAGCTAATATATTCGGCGATCTCAATAGTCCTAATGGCGACAATGGGTTTACAAGATAGTGAGTCCATCGTATTTTGATTCCCTTATCTGCTTGCATGCGTAAATTTTCGATTCCTCGAGCTCCAGGATGACTTGTCTCCGGGAAGCAGAACCATATAACCACAAATGCGAAGGTACCAAGGACGCCAATAATAAGTTGCATCAAACGCCACGATGCATATTGTGCAGCCAATCCTATAAAAAGTCATTAATAACGTGTTGGAGGTCAAAGTAAAATGTGGTTCAACCTCCCGCTACAGGTGCAACTGAGCACCCTAATAAAACAGCCTATCAAGGGAGTAGATATAATTGTAAATATACGTCTCTCGACGGAGCCATAAGAGAATAAAAACCTTACCGCAAGGAATATACCCATCGCAGTTCCTCTCTCTTCCAGTTTATAAATATCCCCAATCACTCCGGCGCCAATCGCAAATCCCGGAGATGCACCCCCACATTGAAGGATACGGAAAAACAAAAGCTCAGGTATTGTTCGACATTGAGCCACTCCAATAGATCCCAAAACGAGAAATGGATAAGCTAAAAGGTATATAGGTCGGCGGCCATCTGTGATAATAATGCAATTGGATCAGGATCGTTATAGCGTCATATTCATAGTACGAACTAGATCTCACAGAAAGTGGAGTAGGATGCGGCGGTTAACGCTCCAATGGACATTGATAGGACGGATAAGCTTACGGCCAATCTAGAGTATCTTTCATCAGCTGAAATATATCAGTCATTGAATATATATATACACACCCAAGCACTTCGGGGGTGGAATCAAGATCCTTCACCATTCGAGGAATCGCTGGGTATATTGTCAAGGACACGAATACTATAGAACATGTCAGATTTTCCAGAAAGCAGTAAATTAACTAGTAGATTCAGAAAGACCCACGCGGCAGTAATCCACACCCAGATACAATCGTCACAAGAAACCTCTTCTGACGAGTAGAGAATCGTTTGTAGATCAGTTCATGCTTCATTATATCTCCCTCATCATCATTGAGTAACGAGGTTTCTTCTGAGACAGTCATTGTTGCTAGCCGCCCCGAATTAAGGATAAGAGTGAGGAGGAACCTTATAATCGACAGAGGGAAGAGCTGTCCGGGATGAAAAAGCTGTCGACCTTGATACCGATTCGGGATGCCCTTCTTGAGCTTTTACGGTCTGATGACCCAGGCTTCGAAGAAGCGATAATAGCTCATCGATCATCAACTATCCTGCATGTGCCTCCCGTCAGAAGTTGACAGGGGTGAGCATACCATGCTGGAGGCCGGGTCCAAGAAAGTGGCTCCGTGCGTGAGAACGTTGAGCGAGTTGGGTATAAAAGAGAGGCTCTGGCGCATCAACCTCAACAGAAATATTCCTAGGCTAGAGGCCAGAAAGGGAGACAGTAATGATTCCCGCTGCGGTTGATTGGTCCGCCAAGGCGAAATCACGAGGCGGCTGCAGAGCAGAGCATCTCATTCTCGGCATCCCTCGAGAAGACTGTATGTAGGTCACGGGGATATGACGTCATATACCATGGTTCTACAGGATTCTACCGTTCTACTCCCCTTCATTGCATTTTTGCCTCGCATACTTATGTAAAGCCTACGATTACCGTCGTCTGGATTACGGAGGAATGTGCGAGTTTGAGATGACCTTATGGTGGCCACATATCCCCGTCGCTCGCTGGTGACAATGTAGAATCGAGTTACCATCTTATACTACTAATTATTATCGTTAAGCCTGATTTCTATATTTCAAAAATCACGTCTGAACGTCCAAACCAACTACTTTAAGTAGGGTATGCCACATTGGACTTCAATTGAAGGCTTTCTTTTTCTTTTCTTTTTCTTTTTCTTTTTCCGTGGAGCTATTCAGTTTTCGACGTGTGCCCATGTCAACCTTTACCAGTGTGTGCTCACTTAGCTGAATCGAATGCTTTCTTACTTAGGGAAATGCGAAATCATTTCGGCGGTAGAGCTGGTTACTGGTTATGCATAATGACGATCCAATGCCACTATGCGGAACACAAAATGGCTACGCAAACTTTAAAGTTGATGACATCGTGGGTCACTTAAGAACTAGGCCATCGATTGGCAATATTCGACTCTCCTAATGATTGGAACCACTGAAATCGAATTAACGACAAGAATGTTTCCTGGGAGGATGGCAGCGACCGTGTTTGCGGAGATCATATAGTATATAAAGGAGCACACCTAATGGATTCTAGAATCCTCTGGAAAAACGTTGACAAAATAACGTGTCCCTAAAGAAATATAAATAAAGCGATAGAAAATCTACTACTCCTCAAGCCCAATCTGCTTTTATCAAGTCTGCAGCTCTCTCCGCAATTGCGTAAACAGGAGCTTGCGTATGTCCAGCAGGGACATGTGGCTAATTCACATATTCCGTCAATAAATCAACAACCAATAGAATTTGAAAAAAAACCAACTCACGATTACTGAAGCATCTACAATTCTCAGATTCTGAAGACCTTTAACACGGAGATCAGGATCAACGACACCATCATTAGACCCTTTAGGGCTCATAGAACAAGTGCCAGAGGCGTGTCCCGAAGCGATAACGTTTTCACGAAGGAAATCGTCTAGTTGATCATCAGTAGTAACATCTGCTGAGGGTTGGAATGGTGCAGTGATATAGCCATTCCATGCGGGTGCCTGCAAGAATCTCTGAGCGGCCTTGAGAGATTCACGGAAACTGACAACGTCAAAATCGGTCGCGAGCATGTTAAGATCGATTTGAGGGGGATCAAAGGGATTGTTGCTTGTTATCGAAACAGAGCCGCCTAGCAATTTATTTGGTTAACTCTCTAAACTAGATGAAAGTGAATACTCACGGGATGTGGGAGTTAGGAAGGTGGTGCCCATGCTCATGAAGGTTCCGTCAGCCCCCCGCGCCAGTAATCCTCCTCCGTCCTAACAGGATGAACACCAAGAAGCTCAGCATGTGCATTCGCATATGTGAATACACAACGTCAACTCACAAGAGGACACATCTCGATATGAGGTGTATTCGGACCAGCGGCAGGGTCCATTTCGTTTTGGATATTGGCGAGTCTCGTATACGCAATATGATTAGGGGACGTTGTGCTCATTGTGAAAGGGCCAGTATGACTTTCTTGCCATTGTGCCAACGCCGCGTCTGGGTCAACCCTGCTTGAACGTTGGGTTAAGTAGAACGATGGAAGCATGCAAAAGCATAACGTACGGGGGTACAGTGGAATTCACAGACCAAACAGCAGGAATGTATGGTTGATCCATGAGATTTTGACCAACAGCAGGTAGTGAGTGTAACGTCTGAATTCCCAGTTCTTTGAGCAGCGCATCGTCACCGATGCCAGAATGAAGGAGGATGCTAGGAGTGTTGATGGCACCCGCGGACAGGATAACTTCTTTTTTCGCGGTAAGGTTCCGCAACGAATCTGTTGTCAAGTTTAAGACAAGGCACAATATTCTGAAAAGCGAGCTAACATACTGTTATCATTACCAAGCTGAATAGTTGTGAACTTGTTAGATCCTTCCGTCTCGGGAAAGACGCGAGTCACCCGGGCGTTTACAACAACGTATAGGTTTGCAGCCAGCTTCAACGTCTCTTCATCGAGGTATACCGAGGCAGCAGTTTGGCGGACACCTCCACGGATACTTCCCTGATACCAACCTGATAAACGACGAATTCCTCAGTCGATGTAGGAATGATAGACAAATTGCATTGAACGAACCTAAACCCAAAGGTTTGCCGGAATTGACATCCTCAAGGCGAGGGAATTCATCCGATAACTCTTCGCCTGTTTGTAGAACACGGGAGTTTATATTGGCGGGAAATCCGGCAGTAGAAACACCGATCATTCCAGTAGTCGAATGAACAGAAGGATCAAACTCTCCAGTTTGATCATGCCCATCAGCTGCATCTACAAAGCGTTCACTCTTCCTTGAATTTAGTTACCTTTTCTCGCAAAGACACGGCAACACTCGTACCTTGAGCATGGAAGGCATTATACCATCCCAGGACCAACTTGAATCCCCCGCCAAATTTCCTATGCGATCCCAATCTTCAATTGATCCTCTAGACCAGAACATAGAATCTAAAAGAGACAGCAGAGGTTAATACAGGTATAACGATATCAACGGTGAGGACATACTATGAGCACTACATCCTCCGAGGATGAATCCCCTGCTATAATCAATACTTCGCTGATTCAAAGTAGATTGAGGAGTTGTAGTGTAATTCCAGTCGAAACCGTTTGCCGGATTAATGACATCGAGCATAAGTCCTGGTACTTGAGTGGCAAGAACATTGACATGACTACTTTAATTAAGCCATCACGATCCAATATGGATAAAAGGGAAGACACTTACCTCGGGCCAGCTTCCAAAAGCAGGACATTATTGTTGGGATTTTCGGCCAGCCTACGCGCAACTACTGGTCCAGCGGTACCACCTAACATTTACGTAAAATTGAGCTCAAAATATTTTTTTTTTGAGAAGAGTGAAACTGACCGCCGACGATTAAAAAGTCATAGGTGACATCAGAGGGAAGGTCGTCGATGCTTTCAAATATCCCGCCGCTTAGCACAGAAGGAAGTACGAGCAGCAAAGTGGAAACTAGGGTGAGAACCATTTCTGGCTGAGTTTTAGCACAGGTAACGGTGTAGAAGTAAGAACGCTACTCGCCTCGCCTTTATATTCATTTCTGTTGATGACCAAATGAATTTCCATTCTCGTTTGTAATGTATGGTTCATTAGAAACAGGCTATTCGCGATCTGCTTCCAAGGTCCGATATCGGGGGTATGTTCCAGATGGTGTGGCGAACTTGACGAATTTAACTCCATAAAAATGATGCCATGAGCGTTAGCCAAGGGCGCACAGGAACTGGACAGGCAGAAATGAGACAATGAGACAGTCTTTCAAGACGACCTGCCCAATCAATCGACAATTTCAAAATTGACGCCAGGGCCAACCGGCCCTGGTTGTAAGTAGGAGGTCGTACTTTGAAGATCGAACCAAATGTTGCCAGCAGCACCCATGGTCTTGATTCTGACACCGATGTTTAGATGTTAAAGTACAGGAGAGAGAGTAGGATGTAGGCTTGTACAGGTGCTTGACAGCTGGCGCAAGAAGCCGACGGTAATTTTAGACTTTCAAGCTCACTGATTGGCGTCACCGAACGCACGTGGGAAAGCGCTAGATCCATGCCGCAAACGGCTTAGGGGATAGTCGCTGGACATTTATTGCTCAATGTTGAGAACTTAAATTCACGGGTACCTGGCCCCACCGACCCGAGCGCGCTTGGTTTACGTCCCATCTATTTGTCGATTGAAAGACATTCTCGGTCTCACTTGGAACGAGAAAGAATGGGAATCACTAACTCGCGCGAAATCGGCCACAATGCCCCACCGGACAAGACGGAAACCTTCTTCACCCTTGAATTTTGTACCTGAGAGGGCACACGGTCAAGGCCCCTCTCCTATCATCCACTAATTATCGTTGCCCCCTAGCTGTTTGGCCATCAGCATGGGATTTAACCTATTAGTTATTCCTGCAAATCATTGCCATGGCACCAGGTCCACGTACGAGCCCCTTGATCACAAATAGCATAGTTTTTCACTTGGAAGTCATCCCGTATTCGATTTCGAGCAATGTAAAAGAAATTTGTTACCTGAAGAAAGTTATGTGCTTTGTATCAGTGCCATATCCATGGACCGTCGAATATTCATAGAGAATTCCACAAACGACGCTTCTTACAACTTGGATCATTTATAGTAAAGTCGACATGAGGTTCTCCCGACAAATGGGGTTGCTAAGACTGCGAGACGAATATGTCGTTCCATCGCGCGAGGAGCCAAAAATGATTCGGGGATAGCTCGAAATCAAATGTCAAGTCCATACTTAAGGAAAAAACTCGAGCACATGTATCACTGAACGAAACCAGATTCGTATCGAACACCCTTTTCAGACTGCCAGAATTTCCGAAACACTATGGATTCCGTCGGACATGTGTATGTCCTGGAAGAAGCCACGAGCGACCAAGTTCAATCAATGTTGATTAGAACGATAATATAGGTCCCATAACTGCTTGCATCTCCCTCGAACACACCATGAGTACTCAACTCAACCACAATAGTTGGCACCAGAGGGATGAAGAGTAGTCAGAGGACGTTTTCTGCCAATACTGGTGATACCGTAATTCATGTCAGAATTGAAAGTTCGATTTATATTTTACACACCTTCCTGTGACGGCATGGAGGACTTAAAGCGCAGCGAATAGTTGCAAGACGGAATCTGATTGTCGAATGACGAGCACCTCACTAACGGTGTATACCAGGCAGGCTCGATGTCACGGTGCACAAAGGAAGATCCATTAAACGCTGTCGGTCTCGCGGGTTGAAGTTTCAATGGTGGGATATATTTTGTGATGGTGCATTGTTGCGAGGGTATCGATTGCTCAAGGCGTTGGATTGACTGGCACTGCGGAATGATTCACAGAAGCTACTTTCACCTGCTGAGACGTTCCAACTTGGCGTTGGTGACGGCGCAGCTGATGTCACGGTGATTGAGATCCGTGCGAGAATCGAGGGCTTAGTAGAGAAATTCATGAGACGGCAATTCGAAGAACGAACACTACTGGAATGGTGACTTGGGATCAACCGAAGAGTGTGAGAAAGTAGCATGTGATGGGGAGATATATAGGAGTGGATAAGTGGATTGGACAAGGCAATGCTACCCCTGCTGAAACGCAAAAAGGCGGCGGCGACGTGCACGCTTTCGCTCACCAACGTCTCCGTCCACCGCTCAGTCATCCCCTTCCCCGCCTCCTCCGACACCGACATCCCCTCCCTCGCCTCCACCTCCGCCATCCACGCACCCGACCCCTCCCCACCTCGCCAACGCACAAATGCCTCTCTCCTCTGTCGGAAACGTTGCGCACGTCAAGTCGAACCAGAATATTCCCAATCTACCACCACTGCCAGCTCTCCACGAAAACGCGCTCGTAAAGCTAGTCTCTCTTCCCTCTACCCTCGAAAACCATCTTTATTACCCCATAAACACCATACCCTCGCTGCTGCCTTCGGTTTCGGACCTGGCTCTTTAGCGCTCACCGGCGACCTCAAGTTTCTGTGTAACGTCTACAGAAGCATCGCTTCCACAAAGCTCAAACGCGAGTTTGCCAAAGCCGAAAAGCGGCTCTTTGATGACGCTTCAATGAGGATGGACGTGGACATGGACATGAATATCGACTCGAGAGAAGAGTTGGATGAACAGGAAACCATCTTTATGGATCGTTTGAGGTCTTATCTCATTTTTCATGAGATTAATCCTCAATGGTTGGATGTTACACCTCATTCTATTACTTGGGTCAACGACATGCAAATTGTAGACGACCCTTCTTCTTCTGCTCCTTCTACTACTCCGCCCCTGTTACCGATCAACCCTCAACCCCAAATCATCGCTTCCCTCCTCTTCCGTCACCGACACCGCGTAAAACTCACCCATAGCTCTGCTAAATCAAGACTTTTAGCAAAAGTCGCATGTGCAGAACAGTATGGTGGTTGGAAAAGAAGAACGATACCAAAGTCACCGTTGGTGGACTTGTAATGGACGATTAGCCTGTGGGAGTCGAGTAAGTTGTTCCGTTTTTTGCTCTTGATTGATCGAAATCGCTTAACTTGGTATGAAGGCTCGCTTAATGACTAGGCGATCCTATATTGAAAACATTCCTTTTTTTGTTTTATAATCGTCGCTCTTTCGACCCCCATCTATGCCGTATATATATATATCCTCGTTTACTAATTATTGTTTGTTTTTACGACCTGTCGAACACTTGAAAGAGTGTTTTTTATGATGAATTGGAATTAGTGTTTTTTTTGAAGGATTAACATGTAATTGGAACGAAAAGAGGAAACGTCCAGACATAAGTCGAATTGTAAGAGGACTTGTATTGAATCGGCTTTCTGACCTGGACTGAGAGGAAGGCGGCGTGGAGAGAGAGAACAGGAGTCGCGAGAAAAGGGAATACGAGAGGAGCATGATCTTGGTGCACTGGGTAATGAGAAGAAGATCAACAGAATGATACTTGAAACTGTAGGACGACCCAGTCTCAGCTTGTTGTAACTACTTCCTTTCGAATACATTCCGTACCTGTGTGGTCACCCGTGTTGGTGACTTTCAACGAATTGTTGTATAGTAAACAGAGGTTAGTCTCTTCAACAATCGGAAAAAGAGATAGAGATAGAGAGATGAAGGAGAAAGAATGGTTTTCGAAATAGAAGGGCTTTGGCACCCTAAGATTCTAAGCCCTTCTATTCTGCATAAGATTATAATATATGCCAACATTTAAGATTACAGTGGAACTATTTCCAAGACTCTTTTGCTGATGTGGGCATTGGAGGGCGTCGAGCAATTAAAAGTATATTTTTTTCTGTCAGGATAGTTTTTTCAAAATATTAGTGGGACTGGTGTAATTTGACATCGTGGGCCCCACAGGAGAGCTTCAAGTGACGTACTGAAGAAATACAAATATACCAGAAATCTTCACTTCAATGCTACTTGTCTTCAGCCGCAGTGATATCGCGTGCGGTTCAACTATTTTTAGCTACCTAAGTATAGGTCATCTTGCACCACAACCCGTATTTACACTTCTTTTCTTCCCGTCAAGTCGAACACCCCCACCTCCCACCATGCCCGGTGGAAAACGCAACCCCTTCAGCGTGACCACTCTCCTACAAACCATTGAAGGACTCGTTCGTTTCCCAAAATCAAAACCAAAGTCAGAATCAAAACCAGTTTCGGCGTCGGTTTTTGTGGATTTAGAGATCCAGGTAGGTTTTTAGTCTGTTACGACCATCTTTGTTTGACCTCTTCTTTTTCGTTGAGGCTTATTCTTTTTCTGTTTTTTAGTTTATTGGAGCGTCGGAGTTGCCGAAGATGGATGTTGTTGGGATTGCTGATCCCTATTTCGTTGCGAAACTCGATAATCGTATATCCTTCGTGTACGTCCAACTTTTTTTCATTCTCCGTTGATATCTTCGTTCTAACTGACCCGGGCACCAAGCTCGAATGTTATAAAGAATACTGATATGCCGGTGTGGAATGAAGTGTGGAAGATTAAGAATGTACCGACAACCGCGACACTGCAAGTCGTAGTTATGGATAAGGATGAAGGAAAGATGACGGATGGGTATGTTGGGGAGTTTGAGATGACGGTTGATGCTGGAGCTAAAGAAGTTGAGATTCAAGGTCCGATGTTGAGAAGAAATCGAGGAAATTTTTGGCTTAAAGTGAGTGCACAAAAAGTCTTCACGTATTTCATTTCCTTCATTTTTTTTAGATCGAGTCTACACCTACATCAGACCGCGACCAAGCTTTAAAATTCCCTTACCTATTCAATGGTCCCATTCGCTATTCCCGCCATTTCTCCCCTACTGCCGGTCTCTTCACCAATTTGGATGAAGCTCGCTTGTATTCGACGTGGAAAATATATATCCGGGGTGTCCCACTCTTCTTTGGTGATACTTATCAACATTGGAACGCGAATCACATACCAGCTGCGAGTATTTTTCAAGGTCCTACTTCTCTAGCAATACGATCTGGTATTCAAGCAGGACATCGAATGTTGTATGCACGTACAGCAACAAATGGTTATGGCGTCATTGAAAATACGACGGATATGATGCAAATATTACATGCAGGCAGTGTCAAGCGATCGGCAAATGCTACTACTACAATTCAGAAACGACACATGGATAGGGTTAAACCTGCGATTTATACCTATATCATTTCTTCTGAAGATGATTCGTTTCGGTTTTCTGAAACCGATGCTGCGTTCTTTGTGGATTACGCTTCGAAACACGCTTTAGAATCCAATTGTAGCGAAACCGTGCGATATAGTGGGGAATTCCATCCGAGACCGAAAGGGGGATGGAGATATTTCAAGGATGAGATAGAGGATGATGAAGTTGATTGGGAGTTTGTTATTGATAATGATTCTGGGACGTATGCTCCGGATAAGGATTTGTTGCCGAAAGTGAAGGAGTTGTTGGAGTTTAATTTTCCGGGGTTGGGGATTTGTGCTTGGGATAGGGAGGATGAGAGGTTGAAGGAGAGTGTGGAGGATTGTAGAGAGTATGCGAGGAAGTATAGAGGTGTGGGTAAGGATGAGGCAAATGATGAAGATAAGGCGTTGATGGATCAAGCTACGAAGAGAGATTCAGATGGGCGAGGTGGAGATGAGACGATTCATCGGAAGAATAGTTCGACTGCGAGCGGATCGTCTGGAGGAGCCAATGGATCCGATTCTCCTCCGGATGCGCTTGCTTCTTGTACGAATTCTGCCCCCGGCGATACTCCTCGCTGATTATCGCTCTCGGGGAACACTACCCCTTCATACCTTCAGGTCCAAATTCCACTACATCGGTCACTATTCATGTGCAAGTACACCATCAACTCGGGTCATTTTTTCGTAAGTATCGTGTAATATATATACCTCTTTTTTTTATTCTGTTTTTTATTTTGTTTTACGAGGTTTCGTTCCTCACCTGCCTACCTAGTCTCTTTGTGTTTTATTTTTGGGTATCTTTATGTTTTTATTTTGGCAGTATCTGTTATGATGATCATACTAAAATCACGATAAAGTCTACTCGCCTAAACATAGTTTAATGAGTGGCCATGGGAAAGTATAGTCTTGGAACGCTAGCTACTGAAGCATAGTACGTAAGGCAATCTGAGCGTGGAAGACGCCACTGCGGATATGCCAGAAATCATAATGATTACGAACGTCTCGCCAAGGCCCAAACTTATCGGACATTGACCCAATCGTGTACCTGATGGCTTGTGTTGTGTTTCAATCAATCGGACTCGGTAGTGTCTACCAAAAACGAATGCATATAACCTGATTCCAAATACCAGCACAGTTCTGCAGTCGACGGTATGGAAGTATGACCTTCAAGAGAGTCAGAAAAGTGTCCTAGAAGTTTTTGTGGACGGAAGTGATTATCATAAACCGTCGAGTTGACAGTTTGCACCTTACTCGTCCTGTACTAGCTCACCTGGACCCTTCTTAACCTGCTCTTCTTACCTGATCGATCGACCATCGATCGGCGCGCGATGCATGATACAGTCATAAACCAATGAGGCTGATGATCTGGCTGTCTCCGAACGGTTGAAGTTGGTGACTCATGAGGCCTTTCGGAGGATCCGCTCGGATGCAGCCGCTTACTAGATAGTCTTGCTACTTGCTACATTGCTAGGGTTATGAGCTCTTGAGCGTTCGACTTGTCCTTATTCCGTATATATTATATTATATTATATAAATGCAAAGATAGAATCTCCTTGTTCTGATTGAATTCCGGAGGATACCACCCCATCCAAGAATCGTGCGCGCCACACATGCGCTGTACCTGGGGTTACAGTTACGTGCAATACATTGTATTGTGATTCTCTAGATAAGGGCGTGTCCTTTTCGGGTCCGGATACGTTACAGTCAAGAGAGTTATGAGCAGTTATTTTTGATATGTATACACAGCCTCGCCGGATCGTCCTTGTGGTATAAGTATAAGCAATTGGGACAAGAGAAAGTCCTGAAGATGGTTTCGCAGAAACGAACAATGTTGTCCAATTACCGTTTTCATTGTATTTCATTGAACGTTTGTGTCGTCATCAGTGAATAGTATAGCGCGCGCACCGCTGAAACAATCGTTCTATTTTTAACCACCAGCGTCGGAATATATAGGTAAACCCTGCACCACACCCGTTGAGTTTAGTTGAATTACCCTCCTTTCTTCCCGCACTCTCCCCCAGCGCGCCACCACCCAACGTTTTCAATCATGCCCGGGGGAAAACGCAACTTTCTCAGCATGACTACTATGCTACAAACCATTGAAGGAGCTGTTCAAATCGCGAAATCAAAATCTGAACCTGGGCTATATAATAAGTTTGGGAGGGAAAGAATGGATATGGACTCTGAGGTTGCTTTTGTTGATTTAGAGATCCAGGTAAGTGTCTCAACTTTTAGAACCGTCCTTGCTGAGTCTTTACGTCATCTTCAGTTTATCGGAGCGTCAGGTTTGCCCAAAATGGATGTTGTTGGGACTGCTGACCCGTATTTCATTGCAAAGATCGACAACCGCATTTCCTTCGTGTACGTCTGTTTTCATATCATGAGCTCGTCGTTTGACTGATACAATTTAAAGCTCGAAAGTTATCAAGAACACAGTAGCACCGGTGTGGAACGAACTTTGGAAGATCAAGAATGTACCAACAACTGCGACGCTTCAAGTCGAAGTCATGGATAAGGACGAAGGAACAATGACGGATGATTACATTGGGAAATTCGAGACGACGGTTTCTGCTGGAGCTAAAGAGGCTGAGATTCAAGGTCCGATGTTGAGGAGGGATCGAGGAAATTTTTGGCTCAAAGTGCGTGTTTTCATCACGAACGTCTTCACGTCTTCATTCCTTCATTCAGATCGAGTCTACGCCTTCGTCAGACCGCGACCAAGCACTAACATACCCTTACTTATTCAATGGTCCAATTCGCTATTCCCGTCATTGCTCTCCTACCGTGGGTCTCCTCACGAATTTGGATGAAGCTCGTCTCTATTCGACATGGAAAATGTATCTGCGTGGCATACCAATATTCCTTGGTGACACCCATCAACACTGGAACACGAAATACAAAGCTGCTCAAAACATTTTCCAAGGCCCTGCTTCCCTAGCAGTACGTTCAGGCATTCAAGCAGGACATCGAATGCTGTACGCGCGTACGGCCACAAATGCTTATGGTGTCATTACAGAAATGGCGGACGTAGTCGAACTTTTACATGGAGGTGTCAGTCGCCCCGGATCCGCAAACGCCACTATTCAAAAACAACACATGAAGAGAGTTAAACCTGCAGTTTATACATATATCATCTCTTCTGACGACGATTCTTTTCGTTTTTCTGAAACTGGAGCTGCTTTCTTCGTGGATTTCGCTTCAAAACACGCATTACACTCCAATTGCAGTGAAAATGTGCGATTTAGTGGGGAATTCCATCCTCGTCCTAAAGGAGGCTGGAAATTTTTCAGCGATGATATACCAGATAATCAAGTCGAATGGGAATTTGTCATCGATAATAATTCTGGAACTTACGCTCCGGATAAAGCTTTGTTGCCGCAATTAAAGGAGCTGATGGAGTTCAACTTTCCTGGATTTGGGATTTGTGCATGGGATAGGGAGGATGAAAGATTGAAGGAGAGTGTGGAGGATTGTAGAGAGTATGCAGTTAAGTATAGAGGTGTGGGTAAGGATGAGTTGCAACCGACGGCGGATGCGGGAGAGGTCACGTTGATGGCTCAAGCTACCATGAAGAGGCCAGGTGGGCGGGATGGACATGATGGAGAGAGAGATAGTATTGACCCCATTCCACAAGTTCAAGGTTCGACGGGCCATCGGAAAGCTAATTCGACTGCGAGTGGGTCGTCTGGAGGAGCCAGTGGATACGATTATCCTCCGGACGCGCTTGCTTCATATTACTCTACAAATTCAGCACCCAACCATATTCCATTATCCAGCGCTGATGTTACTGTTGGTGGAGGGCGTAGCAGTTCGCCTTTGACGAGAGACTTACCTCCTTCGTTACGCCCCCAAGCTTCGCCCCGTACGTCATCTGACTACAACTACTGCTGTGCGCCTCCACGGCCCCCTTTAAGTTACGACTTCCCTACTCCACCTCCCAACTTTCCTATTCCATCTCCCAACTTCCCTACTCCATCTCCGTCTCGTGCACACTATCCACGCACCTCGTCCGATTTCGGTTACGCAAGCACACCACCCACTCAGTATGGATATGGTCCCCCCCAATCACCTTTAGGTCATACCATTCCACATTCTGTACCCCCTTTATCTTTGATACCCGGTTTGAGACATCAAGGTTCTCTACCTAGCCCGCATCGGTCATCAATAGATTATTCGGCATTGCCACCTGGTTGTGCACCTCCTGTGAAATTTGATGGACAGCAGGGAAAGCCGGTAGTTCCTAGAGGTTATGGATACGGAAATGGAACATTTTCGAGACATGATACTAGTTCAAAATTGGCTTCTACGTCTGAACGAAGTTACGTAGGACGTTGACATTGATGCCGTAGTAATTACAACTCTACTCATCCTATGCTCTCAGATGCTTTCAGTTTGTTTATACGAAATAACTTCTAATATCAATACAGCAATCTTGTAAATAATCACATATATGTCTAAATTACGACTAGCTCGTCCCGGACTACCCCTGATTGAATCAAAGCATTTATGTGACGATAGAATTGAACTTCTGCCTGCAGGTACAGTAGACAAATCCTGGCAAGTTGGGAGTAGATGAATTGATCGGCTAGCGGATCGGGCCTCTGATATAGGCAGTGTTGAGGATCCTGGCAAGGTCCATCCATCTTCTACATGTGAGTATCGGAGAGGCTTGACCCGTCCAACTAAAAACACCATCGATTGGCGTTCATGACTGTTTAGCAACTTTGACACCATAGTACCGCTTACAACGCATCGGTATTCCTTCCTTACAGCTTCGCTTGTCAGAGTACTGTCAGTTGAACTGGACGCTCCAAGTCATCCTTTATCAAGGGACGTTTCCTTTTTCAATCCTTAACCTTCAATACAACTACTACCACTCCTCTGGCCCAGGGCAATCCCTGACCGAGGCCGTTTTCTGCCTTCCACATCGTATACCTCAATCGCTCTCGGTGAGGGTGTGAAATCAGTATAACGCCCATTCCATTGGAGCTTGTAGCAAGGCGTCTATTGGAGCCGAGTGGGGTGTGATCACTGTGATGGGTTCTGATTTCAAGGTGAGCGGTATTAAAGGGCTGAGAATTGTAGATACTTCGGGTAATGTGAGCCGTCATCTCAATACTAACACTTTCTGTTCCCATGCACTCTTGTAACCGTTTTTTGCGAGAAGAAACTCTCACAAGAGGGACGGATTTATGAAATTCTTGTCATAACATTGTCAACTTTATTCAAAAGAACTTTTCTTCACGTTTATTCCTTCCACTATCCTTTTCCTTAGCCATACTGTGCAGGTATAACTAGGTTCAAAAGCAGTTCAAAAGGCACATGCAACAACGCACCTAAATTCAGAAATTTCTTAATATAGCTGTGGCGTTGTTTCGACTCCACTCTCATTTTCCTTCATTGATTAATATATCTCAATATCTCAATAATCACGTCAGTGACTAACTTAGGTTGCCGACCGCCGAGAAAGCCGAGTCTCGACAGCCAAATCCGGATTCTCCATCAACTGAGTTCCAAAACGACCTGTTCTGATTGGCTACAACAACTGGGGTATTCCGGGAACAATCAGGCCCGGTATCTCATCTTCACGGAATACTCGGACTTTACACGTTCACTTTAGCGTTCCTGCGAAGTATTGTTGGTGCTTCCCTCAGCTGACATACTGCTTAGTAGTGCTTACACGTCGCAGGTGAGAACTAGACGTACTAAACTTGGGTTCTACACGGTATCCAAGAGAGTGGGCAGAGAACATTGGTACCTTATCGAGGTATTGTCATGAGGCCGCCGTTTCAGCCAGGGCTTATAAGCTCACTTTTGAAAATTGACAGATGACATCGTCACAGAAGACGCCGTGTCTTTCATGACTCTACATTATTTGCGCTCCCTTGCATTTCTTCTCATATGTTGTCAACTCGTCCCGGGCGCGATTTTATTCAACAGCCCAGATGACCTTCCTCAAGGTGTCGAATATGACTTTGTTGTTATCGGAGGTGAGCTCTTCCTTTGTGGGAGGCGGGGACTTTAATTTACAGTTGAACATTGCAGGTGGAACAGCAGGAAATGTGGTCGCGACTCGTCTGGCGGAAAATCCGGAGTGGAACATTCTAGTTATTGAAGCGGGTCCCTCGTCAGTTTTCTTACCTTTCACAAACTTAGTTCGACGCTGAATTAATAGCTACTCAAAGAAATGAAGAAATATTTGCAACGCGTCCTCCGGGGATATTCCATGACTTGTTGAAAACACGTGTCGATTGGAATTTCACTACGGTAAATCAACCGGGGCTGAACGGGCGAAATCAATCCTATGCAAGAGGTAAAATGCTCGGCGGTTGTAGCTCGCACAGTAAGTTGTGAGATAATTCGAATCATAACATTGGTCGCTTAATGTTCGGGGCAGATGGCATGGTGTATACCACAGGATCACGGGATGATTGGGATCGCTGGGCAAAAGTGGCTGATGCGGAAGCTTTGAGTTGGGATAACATTTTGCCACTCATTCGAAGGGTAAGCACTTGAATTTTCACGTTTCGTCTGGCACGCTTATTCTGAGGATGGCCAGGCAGAACGATTTGTGTTAAAAGATTCTGAGAACCAAGACGAGACGGGACATGTTGATCCTTCATTACATGGCCACACAGGCAATCTCACAGTTACCGCACCTTATGTCGCCCACCCATTCGATGATTTGTTGATCAAAACAACGACAGAGCTAACAGACGAGTTTCCATACAAGCAAGACATGAACGATGGACGGCCTATCGGGATATGTAAGGGCTGGTATATTCGATCGAAGTATGCTCACTGAAATTATCTCTTGCCAATTGGGCAGCATGGAACCAATTCACCATCGATGAACACGCTGAGAGAAGTACCTCAGCTACAGCTTACTTGGCAAGGACAGGTGGGAATGTGCACACATTGGTCAATACCTTCGTAAAGCGAGTGCTGCCTATTGGGAATGGCCTAGACTTTCGTAAGGTAGAGTTCGTGGATGCACAGGGATCCAGCAGAAAGGTGGTGGCGCAAAAGGAAGTGATTCTGTCAGGTGGTATCTTTGGAACTCCTCAGGTACTGCTGAATTCGGGAATTGGGTTGCGTGACGAGCTAGAAATGGCCGGGATCAAGACCTTAGTGAATAACCCAAGTGTAGGCAAGAATTTTACTGATCATGTCGCTGTCCTTGTGGTCCTTCCAACAACGCTTCCTAACACCGAGTAGGTATATACACGGTGTTACTTGCCATTGCGTTGATATAGTCATATAGTTTCGACCGCGATCAAGCCCTGGCGCAATGGAACCACAATCGAACTGGACGGTTGATCATACCTAACCACTTGAATAATCTCATCTGGGTTCGCTTGGCTGATGACGCAGTCCCTTTCGGTGAAGGTGCTTTCATAGACCCTACTGGCGGAGGGAAGAACTCCCCGCATGTCGAGTTCTCATTTTCACAAATTAGCATCCACCCTCCTATGACGACCGTTGATATACCGGATCTTCCACCAGGTGAGTGAAACCATATTCGAAATCTATTCCGGGTGTTGACATAATATAGACTCAAATACCACGACGGTGCAAATGTCGGCTGTCAACCTTCATCCCGTATCCCGTGCGTGCTCGACCTACGTCAGGACCTAATTAAATTGCTAACCTGATTATTTCAAGGTGGATCTATGTCTCTCAACAGTACCAATCCGTTCGGTCCACCATTGATCGATCTTGGTATTCTTACGGAAGATGTAGATGTTGCTATCTTGCGAGAGGGCATCCGTAGCTTGCGAAGATTGTACTCCTCTCCCTCGTTTAGGGATTCTGTGTCCGATACTGTACTCCCTGCAGCCAACGTGACTACGGATGAAGACCTTGACGCGTTCATTCGAAGCGTGGCATCACCCTGGTTACATGGCATAGGAACAGCAGCTATGTCTCCCCGAGGAGCAGACTGGGGAGTAGTCGACCCCAATTTCCAAGTTAAGGGGACGGAAGGACTGAGAATAGTCGATGCATCAATTTTTGTGAGTTGCAATCAATTCCTTACGAACGTAACAACTGATATTTGCTAGCCTGATATGCCGAGTGGTCACACACAAGCACCAACTTATGGGATAGCTGAACTTGCCAGTATCATGATAGCCGAAGCATGGAATGACTGATCAGTCAATAAATCAACTATTCAAGTTGTACGATCTCAAGGGACCACTACTATATATGCTGTTTGGCACATATCCCACTTGTACACGATTATTGAGAGAGTGATAACTCGTGAATCGTCAAAAAATCATTAACCAAGGAGTAGAGTAATATCCACGAAACCTTCAATGGTTTGAATCTCTTCGAATGGTTGAACTGACAGACATTTCCGAGTGGCACGGTTGATTAAAGTTGATGCTACTGCCAGTTTGCTAAGTCTTGTTTTGCAGCGCTCGAACCAGGTGTGACTGATCCACCGTGGTTGCAGCAGGGGTTTAAGAATGTCATTCTGTGCGAGTTTGGATTGCTGGCTCAGTCATACTGCGTTGTTGCTGGGTTGTTATATTTGGGGTCTTCGAAGTTCGGGCGCCGGGCCAGTCGGCTGTCCATTAATGTGCGACTAGATTACCATAAGGGGACCGGATGCGGTTCACAGCCTCACATGACAAACGTGCTGCTATAACTGAAATGAAATGTCGTTTGACTGCGATTTACCTGCGATAGCTGCGATTGAGCAGCAAGTAGTTTTCCAGCGATCTCCGGACAAAGATATTCCCGTCCGTGCCGCTCGTCAGCTGCATGTAGTCATTCACACATAAATGACATCCAATGGGCAAAAAAAGTTCCAAGATCATGCAATTCACCCTACGATTTCATGCCAAACACATGCAAACTGCTTTTTGCTGAGATGTCGGCCTCCACTTGGGCTTAGGTGAGTGTAAATTACGAAGCAGAGATGTTGTGGTGCCGGACGGCGTAGAACGGCACTGATGGCAGTGATATTAATAGGTTACGTTTCTCACATGAACTTCACTGCGTTCGGAACAGTCAGATCCTTTGGACCGTCCAACTCGGACGGTCTTGCTTCAGACGGCGCAGCCGAGAGTCTTGCTGCGCTGTTACTAATACGAGTACACCGCTGCAACGTTTCAGCAGGTGAAAAAAGCTACTTTGACTCAATCCGCAGTGCCAGTCAACTGATACCTCCACACTGACCGCGAACTCGGGGCGTCATTAAAATGTATCTACTACCGCAGTGGATGTAGTAATTTGGAAACAGGCTACCAGAAATCAGGCTATCCATTCGTTCTTAATAGCCTGTCTCTCTCTACTGGTGAAAAACGGCATTCAGAGGATCTAGCATGAACTATCGAACACCGTGACCTTGAGCCTGTCCCCGATAATTCGGTGAAGCTGTGTTCATCATTGCGTTCGACAGGCGACAATAATACACTCCCTGTAATTCCGAGAAGCAGGACATTGCTCTGTTTATGAAAAAGGATTTCAGCTATTTACGGCCGGGCCTCGCATAGAGCGCAGTAGAAGATATGCACTATAAAGAAGCTTGAACTCGCTGTAAAGAGGCATCACTCCACATTTTCCCAGAATGTTTAGCCTTCTCAATTTCGTCACTCTCGCGCTTGCTTGCACTTGGTCTGCTCTTGCTTTTCCTTCATCATATACTTCATTGGGCGGTTTGCCCAGAGAAGAATTGGACAGAATATTGCCATCCCTCCAGTATCGCTCCCCGGGAGCTCCTCCTGGTCCTCTGAAATTCAATGGCACTAAGCTCGTCAACGACGACCAACACCCGTGGAAACCTTTGAAACATGGTGACATGCGAGGGCCATGCCCAGGATTGAATACGCTTGCTTCGCATGGAGTTAGTTTGAATGTTTGAAGCCGTTGAATATATTTAGTCTAACCATCGTTCTCAGTATCTCCCTCGTAATGGTATTGCGACGCCTGTTCAAATCATCAACGCCGTTCAGGAAGGTGTGTAATATATAATTCAAATATATATCTTATCCCCATAAATTAACATCCTCACTAGGTTTTAACATGGAGAACAGTGTCGCGAGATTAGTAACCTATGCTGCCCATCTGGTTGATGGTAATCTTGTCACAGACAAACTCAGCATCGGCGGAAAGAGTCCGTTGACTGGTCCTAGCCCACCGGCCCCAGCTAATGCGGCAGGTTTGAATACGCATGCTCTGTTCGAGGGAGATGTAAGCATGACTCGAGGTCCGTTGCGCGAACTATGCCACATGTTAAATAGCATTCTAATCGTCATCCATGCTCAGCGGATGCCTTCTTTGGTGACAACCACAGCTTCAACGAGACACTATTTGACGAGGCGGGTCTTTTCTAATTTCGTAGTTTCACCATCACTGACGACTTTACAGTTTACTGCCTTCAGCAACCAATTCGGTGCCGGAAAATACAACCTTACGGTCGCTGCGGAGTACCGATTTCATCGGATTCAAGAATCTATCGCGACAAATCCCAACTTTTCCTTTGTGTCCCCTCGGTTTTTCACTGCTTATGCCGAGTCCGTGTTCCCCATCAATTTTTTCATAGATGGGCGTCAGGGAGATGGCCAATTGGATCTTGACGTTGCTCGTGGCTTCTTCCAGAACATGCGGATGCCAGATGGATTCCATCGGGCCAGTATACCGACGGGGCTTGAGGGCCTCGCCGAAATCGCTAGCGTTCACCCCATTTCCCCCGGTGCCAATGTCAACGGGGTCAATACTTATACTTTTGATCCCAGCTCCGCTGACTTCACAACCTTCTGTCTGTTGTACGTGAATTTTGTAAACCAGACCGTGCGCAGTCTCTACCCAGAACCAACTGGTAATTTAAAGAAGGCGCTCAAAAAGAATTTGGAATTCTTATATGGCCCATTCAGCGATCAATGTTCCCAAGTTTTTCCTTATGGAAAGGACAATTGACATTCGCGCGTCTTTAGGACTTTGTCATTCATATGGAGCTGTTGCTGTTAGACAATCATTCAACCATTGTAGAGCATAGCCCGTTTTTTTCTTATTTAATTCTGAATCTCTGACTCGTCTGTCTTATCCGCAGTGCTTCTACCATAGTATAAGTAGAATACTGGTCGTGTAACCTCTCTCTAGTTTGGAATTGACTATCTTTCAGGCTTGCGAGCTTTCGCTCATACAAGGAACCTCCTTTTCCGGTTAATATTTGTACTTACAAATTTTGGCTTCCCCCGTGACTCTGGAATGACCCATAAATTATTGTTCAGTAGGGCCTTGTCGCCTCGTGTTCTCGACAGAGTTTTAGAGAAGGGAATGCGCGCATCGAGGCAACCACTAACCCACAATATGTGCGTGCTTGTCATGCTGGAATAGATCAAAGGACGTGCAGTCCAGATATAAAGGTGCATAGCTAAGTGATTGTGCCCGGTCGAGCTGGAAATTTCGCGCTAAAAAGCAGTTGCATCAGACCTTTGACAGCGCGGAATGCGGTTGAGAATGCAGGGGGAGCGCTGTTCAGCGTTCTATAAGGAAAAGGAGTTAGATTTGCAAGTGTCAACGTCCTGGCCTCTGAGCTTTTCCAGAAGTACCTCAATTACGGCACCAAGTGTACAATGCCTGATTGTAGACGACTTACCTTACGCTTCCAATGATACCGTCAGCTAAAATCTATTCCGAGTTTTCTTGTCAAGGGTGATAATATTACACAAACATACAAAAAAAGAGAACCATACAAATCGACAGGAGGCAAACGGTTATCAAGTGTGGTTCTCTTTTAGATAAAGGAGAGACCGCCCGTTTTCGATCCAAGCCGGCACTTCAGGCTTGCCATAAGACGAAAAGCTCCCTGGTGCATTTGAGCAAGGAATCGCATGGGCCGGGCATAGGTCCTTTTGGCCATCAAGCGCATGCTTTCCATCGGACTGGAAGTGGCGTTAGCAGATGTTGAAAGGCGAGAGGGGGAGAAAGTTGACGTTCAGTACCTTGATATAGAAACAGCTGTGTGTCTCCGAGTCTGAAATTCCTTCGCCATATCTACAAATGCCCGTTAAATACTGGTGTAACGGGTATCCTTGTACGTACACGCATTCGAAGACCGAATAATCAGATTGGTATGGTATAGCCAGAGGTTGCGTGAGGAGAGCCTGACCGAGCTCGTCTTGAGAAGGACAAAAAAAAGTACATTGTGAAGACTGCGAAAGAGAGGGTTGCAGGAGAAACCACAGAGGAATCAGGAGACACTGTAGGACGGTATTGTGCCAACTCATGGTCATGAAGGCTGAGCGTGAGACATCCTGCATCATCCCTGCATCACGCATCATTCAAGCACGTGGGATCAACTTGTTTAAATCTCGCGACGTTGTCACAGTCGATCTACTGCCCGGGCCATTGAAATTTCACAATGCTACTGATTCGATACATGAGATCATATGGTTTGTAACTGATTATGACGAGCAAACTACTTAGCATACTCTGATCAATGAATGGCGCCCCCAAACTTGTTTCTCTAATAAGTTCCTCATGATTGTAGGGGCCGGTATCGGCGGTGTGGCTGGACCATATCGATTGGCCACTTAGCTAGTACTTCCCAAGGTCTTATCGTCTCCCTATTCGTCATTTTTATTTGTTCCTAAACGAAATAGGAACAGCGTAGCGTATATAGGTTCGTAGGATACGAGATTTTAGCCTTTACCGTTCTTTCCCAACCAGAGGGCGTATCTGGGCCTGTTCAAATTTCGAGGGGATTGTATCAGATTGTATCCAATACTTGATTTGATCTAGATTTTGATAACAAAGATATTGGCGACGTTTATCCGCCCCTAGAGGGACTGATAGTGAGGTGGATTACACTTGATTTGACTTCAAGTTCTGCCCTATAGGCAGTTCCAGGCTCATGAGGACTCCCAGTCCCTTATCACGATCTCAGCTCATGATGTGCTGCAGGAGCGTGATCGGCGAATCATTGACAGGAAAAGTAAATCGACAACCTGATCAGCGATCATGATCTCACGTATCATGACACGTGACAGTATATCGAAGCTGACACTGGTTTTGGTTTGGAATCTCATCATGAAAGACAAGCATGCACTTGCTCGACCTCCCTGTGGAAATCTTGTTCGAAATCCTCATCTGGCTGGACGGAAATTCTCTTATTGTTTGCCGGTCCGTGAGTATTCAAATCTAGTTAAATATAGGTAAATCTAGTTGACGTTCACCGTGCGATCAAGGTCTCCAAGTTTCTTCGTGCCTTCCTCGATGACCGTCCAGAATTCGAGTATCAGTATAGGCTTGAAAAGCAAGGGCTTGTCAGTACATATGGCATTCGCTACCCTTACGAGGGCAGGTTGCTTACACTCAAGTCATTCTCTCGTGCTTGGCGGGCGTCCGAGATTCCGAGGCCTCCAACCCAGACTTATCTTATTGAAGGAGACTGTATTGCTTATGAGCTCGTTGCGGGCGTGTTTGCGAAAACAGATGGCTTAAATTTAACCATTCAGTGGCTTCCATCGTTTCTCAGACCCGCACAGAAGCTCGTGCGGTCCCAAGCGCAACTGGGCATCCCTATCAAAGATTTCGCTTTGGATCCGGCACAAGACGTGGTTGCTCTGTTAGAAGCGGATAATTTGTATGTTTTCATTTTTTGGTTAGTCTCACTTTAGCTGTCTTACCGCTAGCTTGTAGGCCCCCTGTCGTTCTGCAAGGTCGCAAAGTCAATATTCACCTCCGGACACTTTCCACGAATATGCCCCATCCCGAAGCACAAATGCCAACTATCTCATTCGATATCCCCTATAGCCCCCGCGGCAATGATCTCTCCGCTGTCACTATTCAGCTTGGATCTGACATTCTCTCTCTCTTCTTTTCCGTCGGGCCTGGTCAGTTGCACCTCCTGCTTTGGGACTGGAAATCTGGCGCAACTATTCTAGTAAGTCATGGGGCCAGCATCGTTAATTAACTCCTTACAATCATTTTCCGAAGAATTCGATGTATCCTACGTTACATCTTCCACCATTTACCCGCTCGTTTGAGCTACTGGGTCCACGCTCATATGCCGTCCTCTCCATAGAGGGCAGCGGTTGTATTTATATCTATAACATCGATTATCCAAGAAAGCCCATTATTCCACCCTTCTGCGTTGCCAAATTGAATTTTCCCGACCTCCAACGAGGCATACACCTCGCCTCCATCTCCTCACATACGGGGCCCTTCCTCGGTCGGCCTAGGAACGATAGTTTATTCACTACAGCCTCTGATTCACGCGTCTATGTCATATCTGTCCGCTTCCTTAACTCGGCATACCCTCACGGTACTTTTTTCCTCCTGCACTCCGCTTTCGAGCCATATCTCCAAATCGGAGGCGTTCAATCTGAGGAATTGGATGTGCCCTGGGAAACATGGAGTCATCGGAAGTTCTTCTTCATCCCCCTAGAAATACCGAGCAACTGGTTAAGGTGAGTTGTTGGCCCGGGACATGTTATATCAGCTCATCGATCTGATGAAGGTACGCCCATGGTACTCGAGTACTCTTGTCGACGGGTAATGAATCTCGGAATGTCACTATCCTTGACTTCAATGTAAACGAATCTACACATTCGATTCGAGACTCGGATTCCAACTGGACCAACATATATCCCCAGCTCCGTTATTCCAGTGCTCTGACCCCAACGATGTGGAAGTTATCCCTGCAGACAGCGTGTACATCTTTTATGATCGATGAGGGTTTTGTGCTAGGACTTCAAGTACGTGAGAAGCCCTTTCGCATTTATATTGATCATCTGATTTTCTTGCCAGACAACTGGAAATTTTGAAGAAACGATCCGGAATCTCGAGGTTTTTTCCATGTATCCAACCCCAAACGTTACATAATTTATATCAAGTTATTTCAAGTCTCTCATCGTGTGGCCGTCTCACTCCCAAACAAATGATACCAATTAACCATCATTCTCGCAGAGTACAAGATCTTCAGTATCCCCAGAGTTTTTAGCGAGAGTCATACAGCCTGGGATGTGAATTTTGATCATCATCAGAGTAGTCAATCATAATTAAAGCAACGGACCACAAAATGTTCTTCTCCTGCCGACCAAGTAAATCGCGCGATCTGACCCAGGGTCCCCAGATTCATATGGACCTGGTGGTACTTGTTGGAGAGGATATTCGGCGTAATGACCATCCCCACACCAAGGGTATTCAATGGACGTTGCGGGGAGATACCTGTGGGGAAATTTTCCACTTTTCATCGTGTTAGCGGAAACGGTTTATATCCTGGTGATTTCTAGGCTCACTCGGGTTGATTGGCAGCTTGGTCTATGCTATATCCTTTGTTAACCGCACCAAAAATGTCGCCATTACTGTAGTTTCTATCTGGATCGACAGGCAATTTGTACAGTCAGCCTTAAAGAGAAATGCCACTGCCACATCATGTCGAGGGATTTGAATTAGACCCACCACCACAGGAACAAACGTAGGCGTCTGCGCCCAAGGACATGAACAAGGCGAGCGCAATCAATGTCGATTTGAACATAGAAAGTGATGTTCGGAGAGCAGGGAGAATGTTAAACTGCCGATGACAGAGGGCTTAAATAGCGGAACAGTGTGATAAGATCCATATTGGACATATGCATTCTGGCCCTGAGCGGTGCCGGTGAGTATTCACCGTCCACTCACTGGTGTGGCGATGACCAGATGGTAATTAATTGAGTTCATGATGACTATCATCTTTAGCGGGTGACCTTTCTGATCAAGTCCATTTCAACTCGTAATGCCGAGGCTTGTGGCTTGAGCTTGAGGCCTTGAGGCTGGTGCGGTGATCAATATCCGTGCCTACCTACATTGAAAAATAGGAACAGTTCTCACAAAAGAAATGATGGTGACAACCACCACGCTTTCAGATCCGGCGATGCATTGAGTAAATGTAACGGGTCCCGCTCAAGGAGTCCAGCGCCGAAATATTCGATGGTGTCCGAGAGAAACAGCGAAGAATCTTACCGCAAAATTTTATCCTACTACTACCGCTCAAATATCAACCACTCTGTCAGCGCCAGGGGGACCGTTGGCTTATGTAGGTCTTCTTTCAAAGGATGAGCATAATAAGCCGAAGCGTAAAAACACTCATTTGGATGGATTCTGCATGTTAACGTGTCGACAGTTTCTGCCACCGGGATTCTCAAGCGACAAGGCCGGATGACTTGTCGCCGAGAAAAAGAAGCAAGGAGTAATTATGACAAAGATATGACGTCTTGCTTAGGGAGAGTGTTGAAAGATGGAAAGTACTTATTGATTAACCGCACTAATGTTAATGAGGAAACGGAAGGTTGGGTGTTTGTAGATAATTTATGAGGTCATATCAACTACCCAATGATCATGCTTATGGGTTCCAGTCAACCCAAGAAGGTCGCACACCATTCTTTCTGGTGACTGGTCTCCATAAATGCCACTATGCAGAATGGGAGTGCGGCGAGCCTAACGTTGGAAAGCCAGAAAGACTGAGTCCTCTCTCCCAGGATGAGATTGAAGGCTTTGCTTGATTTTGTCATACTCGTGTCTACCTGGTCGAAAGGGGACGGCAACTGCCGCTGTCTCTATAACGAACCTTGTTGGCCCACCAAACAAGACTTTGCTTCTCTCTCCTCCTATCTGTCCCAGCCCCTCCTCCGTCCCGTACCTCCCGCTTCGGCTTGTTATCCTATTCACAATCCGTCTGGCAACTGTTCCGACGTGCAGAGCCATCGGCGTGACTCGATCTGGCGTACCGACCAACCTGGTGCATATGAAAATATCAATTTCGAATCTCACATATTCCAGAATGGTTCTATTAGTGCCTGTTACCTCAACACTACTTTCGGAATTCCATGTGAACAGGGAAATGTTCCTCCAGTTGGCGTCGATGCTAGGACGGTGGAAGATGTACAAGCAGCGGTGAAGTTTGCTGGCCAGCACAACCTCCGGCTCGTCGTCAAGAATACAGGGTAAGCTCATTTGGAGTATCTTCACTAAAAGTTGTTGACCCATAGACTTTATAAATCCACGGACATGATTATCTCGGCCGTAGTTCTGGACGGAACGCTTTCATGATTTGGACGCATCATCTCAAGAACATAACCTATAACGCCGGATTTATCCCAGAAGGCGGTTCGAGAAAACATGCTGTGCCTGGTTCGTCTAAGACTAGCTCTCCTTAGCCCTAACGGTTGACCGTTCGACGATAAACAGGCTTGACTGTGGGCGCTGGTGTTCAATGGTATGAAGCCTACACTGCTGCTGCGCAGAACAACCGCTTTGTCGTTGGCGGTATATCTACAACAGGGTCTAATGGAGCTGCAGGCGGTTGGATCATGGGTGGTGGTCACAGCGTATTTTCTCCAAAATTTGGCCTAGGCGAGGTCAGCACAAATGCCTTACTTAGATGCATCGCTGACTGGGGTTGTGCAGGAGTGGACAACGCCGTCGAGTTTACTATTGTCAAACCGAATGGTGATTATGCCGTAGTCAACTCTCACCATAATCAAGACCTCTTCTGGGCGCTGAGAGGCGGCGGCCCAGGTTCTTGGGGAGTCCTCATCTCTGTGACTTACAAAACGCACGATTTATTCCCACTTATCTTCTCTACTCTTAAAGTCACCTTCCCTACTCCGGATGCTGCGACTAGCGTCGTCACGGAGCTCGTCAGACTATCTCCCATACTTTCAGACTTGGGCTGGGGAGGTTACGGAGTATTTTCAAATATGAGCCTCTTCCTGGGATTTCCGTCCCCAAATGCCTCGTGGGGAGATGTCAAATCTACCATTCTTCCTCTCTTTGACCTCGCTATGAATGCTTCCCACGACCCCGATGCTGTCGCTACCACCACACCTCTTGCTAACCCTTATGAGCTCCTGAATCCCAGTGACGGCACTGAAAGCCAGGATGATCCAGAGGTTGGGGGACTGGCCGAACTCGGGTCCCGGTTATTATCCCGCAACGCTGCCGAGCTGAGACCGGAGGAGACAGCACGGCTTCTTCTGAGCTTTGATTTTGTTGAAGTTCAGTACGTAAAATTCATCCTAGTACAGAAATATCTAACTGACTTGTCATAGTTTCGTCGCGGGTGGAGCTGTTGGGCGCGTTGAACCCGATTCCGTTGCTCTTAACCCAGGGTGGAGAAAAGCTGTAGCCCTTGTACGTACGGCAGGAAGTTGGGAAGAAGGAACTTCAGCCAAAGCCATCAACGGGATTCAGCAAGGTCTTGCACAAGATGTTAGAGCCTTGGATCACATATCTCCAGACTCAGCAACATACATGAATGAGGTAGAGTGTTTTTCCTGTAGTAGTTAACGACGGTTTATAATTCTCATCACAGGCATCGTTGCATGAGCCGGACTTCAAGAAGTCATTCTTTGGTAACCATTATGACAAATTAAAGGCCATTAAACGAAAGTATGATCCCCGCTCGCTATTTATTGTCGCTGAAGGTATAGCATCTGATGGATGGGATGATGCGTTGACGTGCCCCCGATGATGGCAATACTATACAACATGTATATTTTAATATCAAGTTTTCCCTTACCACGCGGTTGATATCCAGCGACCTATAGCTTTCTGCCTCGTTTACGGGAGCCAGAGGTTAACGCACGAACGCGAAAGTTTCCAGGAGGATAGTCACACCGTGAAATTGACGTTTTCAGCTGAGCTGAAAACGTCAATTTCACGGTGTGAGTATCTCTTTGCCATTTTTCTCAGAGCTGGAGATTCTTGACTTTGAACTCGAGGAAACTTTGGGGGACGGTATACATTTCCTATCTTAGAAGACAATTCTGAAGGGTTCTGCCACTAGTTATTACGCTTGTCTGCCAGTAAGAGAGGAGAGAGTTCCATGTGGACACGAGTGGTTGTGTTGCTAAGTATGTTTAGACCCTCATCGCTGCGACAAACAACTGTAAATTTCTCGAGCGCTCGTCCTGGCGGGAAAATTGTTCAGGCTCTATAACCGTATGGATGTTACTGGGTGCGTACAATTTCCGCTGGCAGGTGCGGCCCACTTTGAGCTATGTTATGAAGCCTTCTGTCTGTCACTTGGACTTCAATCTGAGATGTCTTACTACTGTACGCAGCCGACCGTAGGTTCAGTGGGTATTACGCATTACGCATTAAGTTCATTAAAATGCAAGTTTGATTATTCGTGTGGTTTTCCAGGAGGATTGGGAGGATTCGGCGCGCGAGGGTACAGTGGTCATACTTAATATCGAGGCTAGGTCGAGTTGGCGTGACACGATTAATTAGTCTAATTAGCTTAATTAATGAATTACATATGCTCTCAATTTGGATCTTCAGTCCTATTTAAAATGCAAGTTCACATGACTATATTAAGTAGTATGTTCTCACGATATTTCCTTTTTTGGCAATGAATGTTGCATTTTCCCTGAGTTGACGTCGAAATTATGCATTACGGTGACAGAAATAGGTTCGGTTCACGGCGGGTATTACGGCTTATGTGAACTTACGGTCGGCTGCGTACAGTAAACGTGGTCCGACACGTGTTTGACTGCAGGTTCTACATCTATCGTGCTTCCTCCGCCATAGCTTTCATCGATCCTCTTCGTACTTTCTGGGATGGCGCATGCAGGCGAGTCAAAAATTTGGGGTATCTTCGATGTACTTTATCAATTTCTTTTTTTTCTCTATCAGATCTCTCCTTGTCTCCTCGTCTCAAATCAAATGCACGTCTCTCCTATCGCGATGTCGTTGAAGTCAGGCATATGTTTTTGTCTAAGCTTCCACACGAGCTCGTCAATATCATTCTCGAGATGGCGCAATGCTGGGCTTACATGTCCACCGAATGCAACTCTTTCCTTGGTATTCGCGCTTCCAATAGTCCCAACTCTACCGCGAATTTTATGATTTCAATCTCGGAGCCAATCCCCGAGCACACAAAGGTCAAATCGGTCCGATTCCGAATTCGCAGTCAAGAATATAGCTCTGAGGATAGGTCCTCCACATTTTTCTGGAGTAGGTTCTTTCATGCTGTTCTTTGGTATTCTAATGCTTTGCCCTCCAGGTCATTATCTCTCCTCCACTTGGTTTGAAGCTTCCATCCTTCGCCCCTCAGGCATACCTAGACCTTTACCTCGATCAGCAATAAATATGAATAACCCACTCAATCTCAGGAAGCTTGGTTGGACGGAAATATGCAATCCGCGCGATCGAAATGGTAGACGATGGCAAGTTCAGGCCAATAGTACAGAGTCCCTTCCCAAGTTCCACTCCGTCACTTGGGAGCCGACGATCGATGCTGGCGAGGCTACCTTTGACGATCGATGTGATCTCAAGACGGGTAAAGGCTCTGGGCTAGGTTTTATCCAAACGTTGAGAGCCGGTGATCGAATAGCTCTTATTGGAAGGGCTTCGGTAAGTTAACGTTATCCGACGGGCTTGGATCTTGTTGAAATGTTCCCATAGAGGCACCAGAATCATATATATAGTACCGAGATCGAAATCGCTTGCCAGGCTTAAGGTTGTCTTTTGCTCTTGTACTTTTAGTTGTTTGAAAATAGAGTAGACTTGGGGTATTCAACTCGCAAAGATCCTGGCATCTTCTAAAAAACACCATTCCTCCCGGGCTCAAGTTTATGAACTTTCCTGAATGACTCAAAGTAATTGGTGGCAGGCCAGCCTGATCAATCAAGCTAATCAAGGCAGATGATTAATGATAATCTAGGCCATGCCGCGTTGGAGATCAGTGCTGTGCGAACAAGAGTGCCTATAAGGCTACAGGCTATAGGAAGTTGAGGTTGTATTCCATTGGTATTATACGTCCTTTTCCAGCCCATCTCGCTATAAACCATAGAGTCGCTATCAACGTGACAGAATCTGTGGCTTGGTGTTAAACTGCATTTTGATGACATATGTTTGAAATACTCTAATACCATAAGTGATCAGAACATTCAACTGAGCCAGAACCGCACTGTAGAAGGCATGACTGCGAAGAGTTGCCGGTTGTGCTATGATATGCGTTTAAAACGTGGGCCGGGTGGGATTTTGGGTTGCAAGATTCGAGCTTTTTTCAAGGAAGGCATCATGATCATGATCGCACTATGATGAACTTAAATACTGGACACGACAGATCGTCTCCTTTTAGCCAAACCGGAATTTTCTCTGCGAGGACACTCCCCGCTTAGAACGAAATGACTTGCCTTCGTCAGTGATAATCAATCTATGGCGGAGCGACGACATGAATCCTACCTGAAGAAAGGTTTTTTTATGACGTACTATTACGGTAAATATTCACAACCTATACTAGGTTATGAGGACATAGTGTAACGAGTGTCTGTCCGTTGGCATGAGCATCGTATCCCAATAAATGCAATCGTCACGGTGTATCTTCCTCAGTGGAAAACTTGAACTGCCTCTCTGCTAACTTTTACCCAGTCGTCTTGGGCGCAATTTAAAAAGCAGACTAAGTATGGCGATTAGGTAATAATAAAGGCGATGAGCCCTGTCGTACTTTCTCCACTTCTTACCTGATTCCATCACCGCCCATAGCTGGATACCTTCAATGCACCAATTTAAAAGAACACAGCTTTCGCACCCGTCATTCATTCGAATGACCTAAGTGCGTAGTCGTTGCGCAGTCGCCACAATGCATGTAATAGCCATCACAGGTGATCGTGATCTTCATTCACTTTTAAATGCGAAAGAGCCATAAATAAAGGCGATGGAAACCTTGGAGAGCTACTGAGAGACCTGACTTGACTTCTCCCTCTCACGATGAGACTCCACGCTTTGCTTGACTTCATACCCTTCCTCTCCCTTGTGCTCGCGCAGTCGAAGGAAGATGTTAAATGTCGATGTCTGTATGGCGAACCTTGTTGGCCTACTGAGCAAGACTTTACCTCTCTTACCTCCCATCTGTCCCAACCCCTCCTCCGTCCCGTACCTCCCGCTACTGCTTGCTATCCCATTGACAACCCATCTGGTAACTGTTCCGACGCACAGAGCCATCTGCGTGACTCGATCTGGCGTGCTGACCAACCTGGTGCATACGAGAATATCAATTTCGAGTCTCACCTCTTCCAAAACGGTTCTATCAGTGCTTGTTATCTCAACACTACCCTCGGAATTCCATGTGAGCAGGGGAATGTTCCTCCCATTGGCGTCGTTGCTAGGACGGTGGAAGATGTACAAGCAGCGGTGAAGTTTGCTGGCCAGCACAACCTCCGGCTGGTCGTCAAGAATACAGGGTAAGTCCATTTGAGTATCTTCACTGTAAAGTTGTTGATCCATCGACTTTATTTGCCTTTAGACATGATTATCTCGGCCGTAGCTCTGGACGGAACGCTTTCATGATTTGGACACATCATTTGAAGAACATAACTTATAACGCCGAATTTATCCCAGAAGGCGGTTCGAAGGACGATGCTATTTTCGGTTCGTCCGATCCGGCCAGCTCCTCTTTTCTATAACCTAATTGTTCGATGATAAACAGGCTTGACTGTGGGCGCCGGTGTTCAATGGCACGAAGCTTACGACGTTGCTGCTCAGAACAACCGCTTCATTGTTGGTGGTATTTCTGCATCAGGGTCCGTTGGAGCTGCAGGCGGCTGGATCATGGGTGGTGGTCACAGCGCATTCTCTCCAAAATTTGGCCTAGGTGAGTTCGACACAGATGCCTTGAAATCAGATGCATTGCTGACCGGGGTTGTGCAGGAGTGGACAACGCTGTCGAGTTCACTATTGTGAAACCGAATGGTGATTATGCCGTTGCCAACTCTCACCATAACCAAGACCTCTTCTGGGCGCTGAGAGGCGGTGGTGCAGGTTCTTGGGGAGTCGTCATTTCTGTGACCTACAAAACACATGATTTACTTCCAATGATTTTGTCCGTTCTTAATGTCACCTTCCCTACCCTGGATGCTGCGACAAGTGTCGCCACGGAGCTCGTCGGGCTTTTCCCCAAGCTTTCCGACTTAGGCTGGGGAGGTTATGGAGCTCTTTCAAATACGAGCCTATTAATGGGATTTATGTCCCCAAATGTCTCGTGGGCAGATGTCAATTCCACCATCCTTCCTTTCTTTGATTTCGCCGTAAATGCTACTCAAGACCCCAATGCTCTCGCTACCACTATACCTTTTGCTAATCCTTATGAGCTCATCAATCCCAGCGATGATGCAGGGCTCCAGAACGCCCAGGAGGTCGGGGGCCTGGTAGAACTTGCATCCCGGCTATTATCCCGCAATGCTGCCGAGCAGAGAGCAGAAGAGACAGCACGGCTTCTTTTGAGCTTTGATTTTGTTGGTATCAAGTACGCAAATTTACCTATCACAGAAAATTTTAAATAACGGCATCTTATAATAGTTTCGTTGCGGGTGGAGCTGTCGGGCGTGCTGAACCAGATTCCGTTGCTCTTAACCCGGGGTGGAGAAAAGCTGTAGCTCATGTATACACGTCAGGGAATTGGGAAGAAGGTACTTCGGCTGAAACCATAGAAGAGATTCAGCGAGGTGTTGCACGACATGTGAGAGCCTTGGATCCTATTTCTCCGGATTCAACAACCTACATGAACGAGGTAAAGTATTTCCATGCTAGTGTTTAATGCCAATTTATAACCCTCATCGCAGGCATCGTTATACGAGCCGGACTTCAAGAAGTCATTCTTTGGCGACCATTACGACAAATTAAGGGCCATTAAACAAATATATGACCCCAGCTCGTTGTTCGTTGTCGCTGAAGGTGTACATCCGATGAGTGGGATGATACATTGACTTGCCCCCGATGATAACAGTACTAATAACGTTTATATTCATTAAACAAGTTGCCCAATATGACGTAGTTGATTTATATGCTTTAAGTTTCGTTCTGCTGGCCAATGTCACTATGTTGCTCTTGGATATTGCTTACGGTTGTCAGATCAATAGGCACAAACGCAAAATTTCCACAGGATAGTAACTGTATTCGGCATGTTGGTGAGCGCGCGAGTCTGTTGAACTTTATACAGATATCTGAGTTGGCTCTAATTAGTTCAAACCACTCGCAAGCGAATTTCTTTGATCAGCGTGACGACGTTTCTAGGGGCCTGTTCTTGATTCCCTCCACTCTTCAAGTGCTTCTATTAGTGTCAGCACTGAAGCTTCATCAACCAACGCGTGAAATCCTAAGTTTGGGTTCGTCGATAATAAAATAAGTAGGCTAGTGCCATGAGTAAGTTTTTCGATGGAATGATGCACTGCGGTGGAGCTCACCAGTGATATTTCGATCCCTATGCTCCTGTAAATACCATGCGCTCCAAGTAACAATACGATGTAAACCTTCTTTGAGTATGGAAACGTTTGATTCCACGACCATTTCGAATCACCGGCATCTGTGTCACGGGCCCACCATAATCGTCAATAGTGTAGAATTCTGGGCCCAATCCAACAGATATAGTAATGCTGCTCTTGCCATCGAGAAAATGTCAAGGAGGATATGTTACGATACAGCCTCCGAGGAAGAGATTGCGAAAAATGCTGGTCTTAAGGGAAGTATCAGTCAAAGGGTTTCCGCCAGAAAAAATAGGACTTAGGACTACAAAATACCATCGTCGGTAAGTAAATATCAATTAGATCTGGTAGATTGGTTGATAGGAACTGCTTCGATAACGAAGATTTGTCTTATCCCCCTCTGATAAACGATTCGCAGCAACAGATCCCGTTATTTCTCCTTGAAGAAGGAGCCGAAAGACAAGCCGGGTTGGATGTATTGACACGTGTACTTCATAGTCACACCACGTGATTAATATACAGAACTTACTCTGAACAGCTTGTTCGTCGACGGCGATGTACTTGAGCCTGCCTGGAGCCCTTTATACGCTTCTCACCACATATCTATGGCCAAAGCAACATTTTCCAGAAACAAAACCCCTAACCTTCCACCTCCGGCACGTTCACGCCACCGCGACCTCCAGCGAAATACTCTTCGCCGACGTGCAGTCTCCGCAGCAGATACAGGCGCTCGGCCATGACTCTTATGACCTTCGTATACCATCGACTAGGCGGTTGAGCATACATCATACTTCTGCTAGCTCTTTCCAGTCAGCGCGGAGGCATTCGAGACTGTACGGTGAGTCTGCCGCCTTAACCTGGTCGGAAGACGAAGTCGAGGGTCCGGATGTCAGTAATAGAGAGGTGTTGATTACTCTCGCAAAGATGACTGCGAATGCTTATGTGGAACCTAAAGACTCGGAATGGTACGACCTTAAAGACCGTTGGAATAATGTACGTGAGCTGCTCTTAATGCTAATGCGTTTTGAATCCAGACTTGTATAGTCTCATCCTTTCGGCTGGAGTCCTACCGATAACGGATTCAGGGGACATGTATTCGTATCCGAAGACAACTCCACCGTCGTTGTCTCTGTCAAAGGCACTTCTGCTCCATGGATAGCGGGCGGTGGCGGTCCAACGATGAAAAAGGATAAACTCAACGACAATCTTTTGTTCTCCTGCTGTTGTGCACGCGTTGGCCCGACATGGAGTACCGTTTGTGGATGTTATAATGGTTCAAATCGGTGCGAACAAACTTGCATCGAAGATGCCTTACAAGAAGAAAGTTTGTTCTATCCCGTTGGTATCGTAAGTCACCCTCCATCCCATCTCATTATAAACCTTCCTCTCATTGTCCATGTCAGAATCTTTATAACAACATCACCTACATGTACCCTGAAGCCAATATATGGGTGATTGGTGCGTTCAGTGGCCACTTGTCCAAATCGGGTCTCTTCGCTCATTGTGCCTCTCACGTAGGACATTCCCTTGGTGGTGCCCTTGCGTCCCTTATCGGCTTGACTTTCGGAGCTCCGGTTGTCGCATTTGAATCTCCAGGCGAAGCCATGGCTGCTAGACGACTTCACCTTCCCTCTCCAGTGAGTCAGACGCCGCCCTAGTATCTTGGTGGTCCTGATATATATTTGTTTGAAGCCATCACTACAGCACATAACCCATATATACCACACCGCCGACGTATGTTCAATTTTCAATGACATCCATAGTCGTCCGCCGCAACTCATAATGTTATTAATAGCCAATAGCCATGGGTACGTGCAATGGCGTCAGCTCCTGGTGCGCCATCGGAGGATACGCCATGGAAACCAAATGTCATTTGGGGGAAGTAATACAGTATGATACAGTCGGTTTGTTGAAGTGGGGCGTATCAATATCAACCCATCCAATTAAAGTCGTCCTTGAACAAGTACTCAGTGCGGAATGGAAAGGTGATGGAGAGAAGGGCGGGGCCCCTGCCTCATATGTTGTCCCCAAACCTAGAAGAGCAGCGGAGGTCGAAGGTGAAGATGGTGTTTGCATGGTATGCTTCTCTTTTGTTATTATTGTTTCCCTTGTTCCGTTATTCTGACGTCGTGCCCACTTAGGATTGTTATAGTTGGGAATTTGGAGACTTTGGGAATACGACGAAGAGGAGGTGGAGGTGGTAGCCAGTACTAGACGTTCTTCAGCGTGAGCTTCCTTATCCATATTTATCTCATAATATAAGTAATAGCATATGTATGGGCTATACAACCCAATAAACATGGCCACTAGTCGCCACCCTAGACGAGTGTGGCCGTCCTCTGCCCCGGTAAGGGCGTTGTGCTTGGAGCATTCGACGTACCGAACCTTGCAAGCTTGAAACGATTCCCCATCCGATCAATATGCATACATAAATAGGTATGCGTATGGACCGTCGTGCCCGTCTGGGAGAGATGTGATGTTGGTAGTAGGATTTGGCAGTATGTTATACATACAACAAGAAGTTGCCGCAACTTGGGATGAGCGATCAGACGTAAAAGAAAACCTGCGGAAGCTATGCCTAAAACCGATGCTCTACCCTTTCTCTAATGCTAAGACTTGAAAAAGAAAGGGAGTAAGTGCAAGCTTAGTTGTAAGCCTTATCTTTCCTCATATTTGGCATATAGCATATCGTAGGTGTAAGATCGCCACATTGTCAATCATCAAAAAGTGTGACTTCAAATCCTTCAAACTTCACCTCAAGCTCTTCCTTTTCTCTACCTGGATCTTGAGGAGCTTTGGGTCTCGCAGCATACAACCCAACAAGGAGAACTTGCGCCGCTGCACTTTCTTCTGAATCCTTCTCCGCGATATCGTGTCGGAACCACCAAGTAACCTCCCTTATACCACTCTTCTTCCCAGTCTGAGGGTCAATCAAGTAGACCCACAAGCTCGAAGTCCTCTCGCCATTCTCATCTATCTCTCGCTCCACTTGAATAGTGACTTTTCCAGTGGCCAGAGCCGGGACAAGTGACCAATCGCTCCATCTGCTGGCGGCAACTGTGCCAACATGAGGTTCACCAAAAGCGAACTCCACGCCAGTCTTCAGGAACTTCTTCATATCTTCATCAGGAATGAAGAGGGCGAGGCCACCTTGATCGTACAGAGTATTCCAATTAGCTGAAACGGTGACGCGAGCGGAATGGAAGTTATGAATGCTGATGGGAGCATTGATCAGGAGAGTTGGGGCATTGTCGATATCCACAGCAGGTGGCTTCCGCCAGAGATCCGTCCCGGGAGCTGCAGAGATACTGAAAGCCTCTGGATATGAGAGGATTTTGGGAAGCACGATGGGCGGTGACTGGCAGATGGCCAAGGCAGATGAGCCGTGATGTAAGACGAGCTTGGGTGAGTTTGTCGTCACTAGAGGGACGTCGAAAGACTGAGAAAGGCGCGTTTCTCTGGATACTTTCCAGAATTCAGTACTCACTGGTGCTGTCGATGTGTGTTCAACGTTACAACGTTCAAGCAGAGCCCTACGTATTGTCTTTGGGTGTGATGTCTGGGAAACTCCGATATTAGTCCGTAACGGCTGACCTGATAATCAACAGGTCAGCAGCGCCACTGATCAATCGATCATGATGCACAGATGCCGCATTTTGGCACTTCCGTATGAAATGCTCATGACCGACAGGCTACCATTACTAAACCATTGCATAGTCTGAACCATAACAGTTGTAAATGCCAAAACACCGACCGTCAGCTCTCTTTTGGGTCACGGGCCTCTGGACAACCAATTCAAGGCAGGAAATCGAGGGCACCAGAATCATCATGCACGCTGCAGCTCGGTGGTCAAACAATCATACCTCAATTTACCTGGTGTTAAGATCGAAAATGGTGCGAGCGAGTCCATGATTAGGAATTGGGACAAAGGGCTCATAAGAGCGAGAGATGGCCTCTCCGCTTTTCAATGTACTTCGCATTCCTACCGTATGAACTCATAAACCTAGGAAGATCATCTGCGTACAAGATTGACCATCTTCCTCTCGGGCGCCCGGGACCCAAAAACCAAGATTTGGTGTATTGGTACGCCGGCTAAGGAAGAATTTTGGTCAAGTTCGGAATTCTGTCTCGTAACTCTCGAAACCGCGAAGTTGCCGATGGCGATAATCTCCTTTCAGGCTTGCTTCAGTTGCCAACATCATTATCCTTGAAACCCAACACGAAGCGGCAAACAGATTACTCCGCTCATTATTTTTGTCAAATACCAACATCAACCGATTTGGGGCACTCGCACACATAGGGTACGCTGAATTTATCCGTCTCACACAAAACACAATACCTTCGACGATGGCCTCTCTGGCACAAGACACTCTCCTTAAAATTATGTCCGGAGCCGCCGGACCATCATCCGTAACTGAGATGCCTCTCTTCTTGGTGACAGCGTATGGATGAGTGGAATATTCGAGTGGATTTATCCAATTGGGAGAACTGCCTCATACAGGACGTTCGATCCCCTTGGTATACATTCCTGAGGAGAGAGACAAGCGATGCCAACGCAGCCGAAAAGGGTACCTTTATCTCTTGTTCAAGAGATAGATTTTCTGGCGGGTAACATGCATGCTCTATACTTCAAGCACAATCTCGCATCTCTATCGTCATTAATAAACAGCGGCTTGATCGCCAAAATTCTCAAAAAATCTGCAGTTTATGATATTGGGCTACGGATGGTTGAATACATAATGGTTGCACACGATACGTAGGTTCTGTATGTCCCTGGATACTCGAGTATCCAGTTTTAGAGGTTTAGGTAGCAAAGCGAAAAGTCGTGGGAAAGATAGACATCACTGAAACTAAAATAGGTCCACCAAATGGAGAAAGCTTCGAGTACCCCAGATCTCGTACCCCACATTTCTTTCAAGCTTTTACCTCTTCACCGAATGCTCAAGTCGTGATTGTTCGCTCTTCTGCAGAAGCCAGACCCAACAAATGTTACCAATTGATCAATGAAGACGTAGTGAAATGGACCAAGACAAAGGCATGAACCGTACAATATGTATCCTCTTAAAGTCCACCCAGTTGTACACGTGTGCTATGACGGTCGATTGAAGCAGCAAGACGTAAATAAGGACAAGCTTATGGACAATTACCATCTTTTTATGCTTCTATGGTCGCCGATAATCTTTGAAGATGACTAGGTAAGGTCCATTGCCTACTGTGAAGATCATGATATAATTATTTCTTTCGAACTGGCGGCGTTACGACTTGGGAACGGTCAGGAGACTCACATGTGATGCCACCCTTCACTGGGGATGTCGTACTGTCTTCAAATTCTTCCTTCCGTCCTCCGACATATCGGGTAGTCCTTCTAAGCATTGATCAGGCACGTATTAAGTTGTTGACTTAGTAAACATGTTTGTTCTGAGACAAGCTATATCGATCCTGACCAGCTCAAATATAGTATCTCCATCATCCCACAGAACATGAAATGACTCGAAAGCTGGCGTTTATAATTAGGGAGCTTGCCCTGCACCGACCATGCCTCTCCATTTCATGAACCAGGTTGGTAGCTTTGACTTTTGGTATAATTAATGATATTGATGTGAGTAACGTCAGGTCACCAGTTTATTCAACCCGAAGGATCGAATTTCGGCCGAAACGTCCTCAATGACGCTCCCTTTCGACGTATGGCGAGAGGTAATTCAACAACTCCCGCTACGTGCGCTCCTCAACATATGCCTCGTTAACAAGAATTTTTATTTCTACGCCCAACCGTTTATTTTCGAGCATTTTGTCGTTCGACCTAAGGGGCAACTCAAGACTTTAGCCGCCAGTTTCAGAAAAAGTTTAGCATTCTTGCAGTCACCAAGAATCGCTTGGGCAGTTCGTCATTTCCATGTTGACCTTTCTGCATTTCCACACACCAAAATGGTTCAATCGGCATCTGATATCGTCCTAGGGGAGTTTGCCGATTGCGCGTCTGCATTCCCGAATTTACGTCGCTTCACGTTTGTTTCGGTTTACATCAATTTACCTGTCCTGTCAAAACTCCAGAGACTGCTTGTACCGTTCACTCTCGCTTTGAAGTCGTGCATCTTCGCTTCGGAATTGACAAAGACAAACTTGGATATACCCATCAACGATCTCAGATTCACGGACAGTTCACCTTTTATAGAGTACGCCACCCCTAGAAGAAGATATCCGGAACTCTTTCTTCGAACAGAACATCTCAAGTCGATCGTGGCGGGGAAAGAATATGCAGAGACGGCTCTCATAGAAATGGCTGACAGTATTCGACCGTTTACGCGGTTGACTCATCTCGAATTTCCAACTGAATCGTGTTGCTCCAGTCACCTCATTGCAGTCCTGTCGCTCTGTCCAAACCTCGAAGTACTTAAATTCAATGGACGCGTCGCTTCTCATTCACATCTACATGATTCTCATACACGTTTCCCAACGACATTCCTCCCCAAATTAACATCATTCACTGGACCTCTTGTGTTCGTCAATCAACTCTTTCTCTCGAACCAACTCTCGCCAAGGCATGATTTACGCTCTATCACTATATGTCTCTCCAGCAACTTCTCTCTTCATGCCAGCAACAGAAGCGATTGTATTGAAGGAGATCTCTTCGGTACTCTCAATCTCCTCCCCGATACTATCACCACTTTGAACTTTGTCGCTCTACCCTTATTGGGACCTGAAGGATTATTGACGCAAATACAGGGTGCAACGCTGAAGCACCTAGGCGTAAACTGTGACCCCCATTATTATGTTCAGTGTCTCCGACCCGACCAATTTGTCAAGTGTCTCAGAGAATCTCGCGATAAAATTCCAGACACTTTAGAAGAACTCACGATCGGTATTCAAATCAAGGATCCATTCAAGTGTAAAAAAAAGGAGTTGATGGTGAAGCAGGAAGCCGAAATACTCTCAGAAACCTCGTTTGGGACGATCCCGAGTTTGAGGACGTTGAAAGTGTGGTATTGGGCAAAGCCGGCGCCGCGATGGGTGACATGGGAAAAGCAAGTGAATGGAAGGATAGATGCGTTTTGGCAACGTCCTTGAAATTGGGATTTACTTTTTTTGTACTATATATAATATGCTTTGTATCGCCTCTGATCCCCCAAAATAAGCTACATTGAAGGTGAGGGACAAATCGCTTTAACATTTTCTACACGACGTCATATTAACATATAGAAAACTCCGAGCTAGCTCTAAAGGGGCACCGCTCCAAGATTTACTACTACTACTACTACTACTACTAACTCACTTCAGGAAGGTAAGGAAGAGAACGGGGGTAAAAGAAAAACAACAGCAGAAAGGGTGTAAATAAAGGAGGTAACGTACGGCGATGGAGGTAGTACAGATAGAGGGGATATCTTGGAATAGACTTTGTGAAGAGAACAAGGTTCAAGCAAAAAGGCGTGTGTGTGTGTGTGTGTGTTATAAATGCAGGGCAGGGCAAGTACCAACATTATGGATGCGGGAGGGGCTGAGCAAAATTGGGAGGAGAAAGAAAAGGGTATAGCATGCAAGCACCACCTCGTTAAGAAAGATCAAGCAAAAAAGGTAAGAAAATTCATCTCAACCCCGTCTAGCTCCGCTGCCGCTCCGTCTTGAATTCTCCTTTCCTGGATTTGATGTAGGGGCTGCCGATAAGATAGGCGGCTGCTGGCGATGATGCTGGGATTCTTGTTGTTGTTTTGACATCCGTTCCAAATCTTCTTCTCGCTCGTCGGGCACCTCTTCAACCCCTTCACCTACTGCATCTGCACCATCCTCGACGTCTCCGACAGGTTTCATCGCATCCAAATCACTCTGCGTCAAGGCCGATAATCGCTTCTTCCCTTTTGATGTGCTCGGGCCCCGTGTTCCTACGATTTCACTCGGATTCCCTGCAGTTGCTGCACCATTAGGTAAATCATCCGCGGTGGCCGAAGTCCTAGCCACTGAAGCTAAAACGTCTCTTCTGGCATTTTCCATTTCCTCAGCGCGCCTTATAACGTCAATTTCGCCTTGAACGACAATTCCGTCGAGCCAATTATGATGTACCAGATCAGTGGCTTTGGCACGTTTATCTGGATGTAATCGAAGCATGGGATTGAGGAAGGATGCGATGGCATCCGCTTCTGAGCGAGGGAAGAGGTATTTGTCGTGTAGCACAGCGTCGAGAGGCCAGAAGCGTAGCTTGTTGATGTTGCGTAGCTCGCCTGGTTAAAGAGATTTAATCAACTGAAATAAAAAAGGATAATCCTCGGACCTTTTCGATTGAAAAATTCATGAGAGTACTTGCCGGCAAACGCGACACCTCGAGGCAACTCGCCCATGAGTTCGATGATTTGTGCGATATGATCGTCGTCTTTGCTATACCGCTGACCCGATGCGGGATCAAAGAGGTAATCGCCTCCCGTCAGCAACTCAAAGACCTAAATCATGATGGTGAGCCGGCATTTTCAAAATAGACGGAAGAGGACTGACGACACATGCCACACTCCAAATATCTGCGCTCGTGCCCCACTTGGCACCCAGAATAACTTCTGGACAGCGATACTGCCTTGTTTGGATGTCATCTGTGAAATGATGATCCACCCATGTCGCTGTTTTTGGGATGAATACCGGTGTGATAGAAAGAACAGAGATATCGCACCGTTTCCGAGGTCAGCAATTTTGACGGTGATGCGCTCTGTGGACTCGTAGACACTGGAGGAGGAATCGGACTGGGGGTCGACGGACATGATTGAACTTGAGACGCCAGAGGCGGAGCCCGGTCGACCTGCATGTGGGGTGAGAGCGGGGATGGGAACGGCGACGGGGTCAGAGGTGTTTAGAGCTTGTTGGGAAAGGAGTGAAGGACCTGGTATGGGGTTTTTGCGACCGGCGGAGGTATCTAGTGAAACGTTGCCGACTTCTGCGGCGAGGTCGGTGGATGGACCGCGTTTGGAGGCATTGGGATTGAGATTAGACAGGTTTTTGTCGCCCAAACTGGATGATTCGTCGGCGGTTTCAATCTTGCTCATGCCGAAGGCCCACTTATCGAGCATGGGACTAGAGCCAAAGGAGGAGGAGGGAGAGGGCAGTGGCTGGGAGCCCGTGATGTAGACGGATTCGGAACGGGGAGTCTGGTTGCCACCGCGGCCTCTGGAGGGGGGGACGCCGACGAGTTTTGTGGGGGGAGAGGAGGCGTTGACCGAGTTGGCGAGCTCGGCCTCGATGATGGATTCGACGTCGTCGATGGCGATAAGAATGTTCTCTGGCTTGAGATCTGGGGAGAAGATGAGCATAAGAAGCGAGAGAAGGGTAGATATAAACCTGTGTGGATGACGCCGCAGCAGCGGTGCATGTAGTCGAGACCGAGGAGGACCTGCTTTGCGATTTGTTTGACAAAGTGCATGGGGACGCCCTTGTTCTGATGGCGCTTGATAAGGCCGAGGAGGTTTTCGCCGAGGACCTCAAAGACCATGCAGACGTGGACGCCATTGGGGCCCTTGTGGCGAAAGTGGTCGAGGAAGGAGATGACATGGGAGCGGCCAGAGTGGGTCTGGGAGGGGGAAGGGGGCGGGGAGGGTTGGTCGGGGGACGGTTGTACGGGGGGCGTGGAGGAGATGATGAGGCGCTGGAGGAGCTTGATCTCGTCGAGCGCGGTTTCGGTGTAGCGCGGTGCGGACTTGACCACTTTGAGCGCGACATGGCGGTTCATTCTGTTTTGTGATAAGAATACTCGGCGCACGTGAAAAAAAGAAAAACATACTTTGTGTCGTTGGCGAGCCAGACGGTGGAGAAATGGCCCCAGCCGAGCTTGCGGACGACGGTGTATCGGCCGTCGGAAAAGGAGTCACCGATCTTGACGGGGTGGTATCCGCCTTTGACATAGTCCTCCCAGTCTTCCTCGTCCTCTGTCATGATGGAAGCAGAGTGAGAAGAATAGGAACCGTGGGACATCCTCGCTCAACAGCGGCGCGATAAGGACCAGTGCAGCGAAGAGATAAGGACCCTCTGCCGAGATAGGGCTGTTCCAGGGGGTGCAAAGAGGGTTAAACGAGGATTCAAGGCGGCGGGACTGTCGGTCGGTCGTCGCGGTCGTCGCGGGCAGCAGCGGCGAGCGGCCTCTCTGGGGGGGGGATGCTGGGCGAGTCGGGCGATTCGGGGTCGGATCATCGAAAATGTGGGCCCCACCTACCGTGGGAAAGCTCTCCGATCGATAACTCCCACGTGCGCCAATGCACTCGCAGGCCGTCGTCGCTCGTCTCCTCGCCCAGGTCGCCGCCCTCCGTGCTGAGCTCTCCAGAACACAGCACGAGCTTCGTCTCTGGCAGGCCCAGCTCAACCTCGCCCAGAAAGGTGGGGTTTTTGGTGATGACATTGGCTAATAGCTAATATTCGGCAGAGATTCTCCGTGCTCAGCAGGTCGTGGACGAGGTCGATCGTGCCCGGGCCGATGCCGAGGAGCGCTCGCACCGTTATCGCCAGTCTCTCCGCCGCCTTCTGGACGAGCGCGCCGTCCAAGTTGCGAGAGACGAAGGCCGGCATCGCGGCTACCACGAAGGATTTCAATTCGCTGCGACCCACCCCCCTGTCCCCGTACCTCCTGAGCAAATCCGTCCCCATACCAACCCTCGTCGTCCTCGCATGACGCTGCCCGAGCGCATCGCCGACGAATGGAGATCCCAGAATCGTCCTGTCTCATCGTCGGGATTCCGCCGTCCGAACGAACCCCTCCCTCAACGACCAGCGACGACGGCACCCAGAGTAGTACATATTGCTGTCGAGTCTCCGGTACGTGGTTTGCTTCAAAAGACTTCCCTTGCTGACATCCTATATTCAGTCAATACCGCCCTCCAACAACACCGAGAGAACGGTCGTTGACACGGGCCTACTCTCTCCCCATCAACCGTTTCGACCTGTGAAACCCTCCTCTTCCTTTGTTCCAAACACAATCCACAAC